>NC_137863.1:41662624-41970124 GCF_963924005.1 Protomyctophum bolini
AAAAACGGCGTGCTATAGTATGCCGTACGTAGGGGCTATAGCCCATGTTCAAAAATGATGAAAAATGAGGATAACATTTTTTTCAAAAATTCAAAAAACGATGGGCTATAACCCATGTTTTTGAAATTTTGAATTTTCTTCAAATCCTCAAAATGATGAAAAACGGCGTGCTATAGTATGCCGTACGGTAGGGGCTATAGCCCATGTTCAAAAATGATGAAAAATGAGGATAACATTTTTTTCAAAAATTCAAAAAACGATGGGCTATAACCCATGTTTTTTGAAATTTTGAATTTTCTTCAAATCCTCAAAAATGATGAAAAACGGCGTGCTATAGTATGCCGTACGGTAGGGGCTATAGCCCATGTTCAAAAATGATGAAAAATGAGGATAACATTTTTTTCAAAAATTCAAAAAACGATGGGCTATAACCCATGTTTTTTGAAATTTTGAATTTCCTTCAAATCCTCAAAAATGATGAAAAGCGGCGTGCTATAGTATGCCGTACGGTAGGGGCTATAGCCCATGTTCAAAATGATGAAAAATGAGGATAACATTTTTTTCAAAAATTCAAAAAACGATGGGCTATAACCCATGTTTTTTGAAATTTTGAATTTTCTTCAAATCCTCAAAAATGATGAAAAACGGCGTGCTATAGTATGCCGTACGGTAGGGGCTATAGCCCATGTTCAAAAATGATGAAAAATGAGGATAACATTTTTTTCAAAAATTAAAAAAACGATGGGCTATAACCCATGTTTTTTGAAATTTTGAATTTTCTTCAAATCCTCAAAAATGATGAAAAGCGGCGTGCTATAGTATGCCGTACGGTAGGGGCTATAGCCCATGTTGAAAAATGATGAAAAATGAGGATAACATTTTTTTCAAAAATTCAAAAACGATGGGCTATAACCCATGTTTTTTGAAATTTTGAATTTTCTTCAAATCCTCAAAAATGATGAAAAACGGCGTGCTATAGTATGCCGTACGGTAGGGGCTATAGCCCATGTTCAAAAATGATGAAAAATGAGGATAACATTTTTTTCAAAAAATCAAAAAACGATGGGCTATAACCCATGTTTTTTGAAATTTTGAATTTTCTTCAAATCCTCAAAAATGATGAAAAACGGCGTGCTATAGTATGCCGTACGGTAGGGGCTATAGCCCATGTTCAAAAATGATGAAAAATGAGGATAACATTTTTTTCAAAATTCAAAAAACGATGGGCTATAACCCATGTTTTTTGAAATTTAGAATTTTCTTCAAATCCTCAAAAATGATGAAAAACGGCGTGCTATAGTATGCCGTACGGTAGGGGCTATAGCCCATGTTCAAAAATGATGAAAAATGAGGATAACATTTTTTTCAAAAAATCAAAAAACGATGGGCTATAACCCATGTTTTTTGAAATTTTGAATTTTCTTCAAATACTCAAAAATGATGAAAAACGGCGTGCTATAGTATGCCGTACGGTAGGGGCTATAGCCCATGTTCAAAAATGATGAAAAATGAGGATAACATTTTTTTCAAAAATTCAAAAAACAATGGGCTATAACCCATGTTTTTTGAATTTTGAATTTTCTTCAAATCCTCAAAAATGATGAAAAACTGCGTGCTATAGTATGCCGTACGGTAGGGGCTATAGCCCATGTTCAAAAATGATGAAAAATTAGGATAACATTTTTTTCAAAAATTCAAAAAACGATGGGCTATAACCCATGTTTTTTGAAATTTTGAATTTTCTTCAAATCCTCAAAATGATGAAAAACGGCGTGCTATAGTATGCCGTACGGTAGGGGCTATAGCCCATGTTCAAAAATGATGAAAAATGAGGATAACATTTTTTTCAAAAATTCAAAAAACGATGGGCTATAACCCATGTTTTTTGAAATTTTGAATTTTCTTCAAATCCTCAAAAATGATGAAAAACGGCGTGCTATAGTATGCCGTACGGTAGGGGCTATAGCCCATGTTCAAAAATGATGAAAAATGAGGATAACATTTTTTTCAAAAATTCAAAAAACGATGGGCTATAACCCATGTTTTTTGAAATTTTGAATTTTCTTCAAATCCTCAAAAATGATGAAAAACGGCGTGCTATAGTATGCCGTACGGTAGGGGCTATAGCCCATGTTCAAAAATGATGAAAAATGAGGATAACATTTTTTTCAAAAATTAAAAAAACGATGGGCTATAACCCATGTTTTTTGAAATTTTGAATTTTCTTCAAATCCTCAAAAATGATGAAAAGCGGCGTGCTATAGTATGCCGTACGGTAGGGGCTATAGCCCATGTTGAAAAATGATGAAAAATGAGGATAACATTTTTTTCAAAAATTCAAAAAACGATGGGCTATAACCCCTGTTTTTTGAAATTTAGAATTTTCTTCAAATCCTCAAAAATGATGAAAAACGGCGTGCTATAGTATGCCGTACGGTAGGGGCTATAGCCCATGTTCAAAAATGATGAAAAATGAGGATAACATTTTTTTCAAAAAATCAAAAAACGATGGGCTATAAGCCATGTTTTTTGAAATTTTGAATTTTCTTCAAATCCTCAAAAATGATGAAAAACGGCGTGCTATAGTATGCCGTACGGTAGGGGCTATAGCCCATGTTCAAAAATGATGAAAAATGAGGATAACATTTTTTTCAAAAATTCAAAAAACGATGGGCTATAACCCATGTTTTTTGAAATTTTGAATTTTCTTCAAATCCTCAAAAATGATGAAAAACGGCGTGCTATAGTATGCCGTACGGTAGGGGCTATAGCCCATGTTCAAAAATGATGAAAAATGAGGATAACATTTTTTTCAAAAATTCAAAAAACGATGGGCTATAACCCATGTTTTTTGAAATTTTGAATTTTCTTCAAATCCTCAAAAATGATGAAAAGCGGCGTGCTATAGTATGCCGTACGGTAGGGGCTATAGCCCATGTTCAAAAATGATGAAAAATGAGGATAACATTTTTTTCAAAAATTCAAAAAACGATGGGCTATAACCCATGTTTTTTGAAATTTTGAATTTTCTTCAAATCCTCAAAAATGATGAAAAGCGGCGTGCTATAGTATGCCGTACGGTAGGGGCTATAGCCCATGTTCAAAAATGATGAAAAATGAGGATAACATTTTTTTCAAAAATTCAAAAAACGATGGGCTATAACCCATGTTTTTTGAAATTTTGAATTTTCTTCAAATCCTCAAAAATGATGAAAAACGGCGTGCTATAGTATGCCGTACGGTAGGGGCTATAGCCCATGTTCAAAAATGATGAAAAATGAGGATAACATTTTTTTCAAAAATTCAAAAAACGATGGGCTATAACCCATGTTTTTTGAAATTTTGAATTTTCTTCAAATCCTCAAAAATGATGAAAAGCGGCGTGCTATAGTATGCCGTACGGTAGGGGCTATAGCCCATGTTGAAAAATGATGAAAAATGAGGATAACATTTTTTTCAAAAATTCAAAAAACGATGGGCTATAACCCCTGTTTTTTGAAATTTAGAATTTTCTTCAAATCCTCAAAAATGATGAAAAACGGCGTGCTATAGTATGCCGTACGGTAGGGGCTATAGCCCATGTTCAAAAATGATGAAAAATGAGGATAACATTTTTTTCAAAAAATCAAAAAACGATGGGCTATAAGCCATGTTTTTTGAAATTTTGAATTTTCTTCAAATCCTCAAAAATGATGAAAAACGGCGTGCTATAGTATGCCGTACGGTAGGGGCTATAGCCCATGTTCAAAAATGATGAAAAATGAGGATAACATTTTTTTCAAAAATTCAAAAAACGATGGGCTATAACCCATGTTTTTTGAAATTTTGAATTTTCTTCAAATCCTCAAAAATGATGAAAAACGGCGTGCTATAGTATGCCGTACGGTAGGGGCTATAGCCCATGTTCAAAAATGATGAAAAATGAGGATAACATTTTTTTCAAAAATTCAAAAAACGATGGGCTATAACCCATGTTTTTTGAAATTTTGAATTTTCTTCAAATCCTCAAAAATGATGAAAAACGGCGTGCTATAGTATGCCGTACGGTAGGGGCTATAGCCCATGTTCAAAAATGATGAAAAATGAGGATAACATTTTTTTCAAAAATTCAAAAAACGATGGGCTATAACCCATGTTTTTTGAAATTTTGAATTTTCTTCAAATCCTCAAAAATGATGAAAAGCGGCGTGCTATAGTATGCCGTACGGTAGGGGCTATAGCCCATGTTCAAAAATGATGAAAAATGAGGATAACATTTTTTTCAAAAATTCAAAAAACGATGGGCTATAACCCATGTTTTTTGAAATTTTGAATTTTCTTCAAATCCTCAAAAATGATGAAAAGCGGCGTGCTATAGTATGCCGTACGGTAGGGGCTATAGCCCATGTTCAAAAATGATGAAAAATGAGGATAACATTTTTTTCAAAAATTCAAAAAACGATGGGCTATAACCCATGTTTTTTGAAATTTTGAATTTTCTTCAAATCCTCAAAAATGATGAAAAACGGCGTGCTATAGTATGCCGTACGGTAGGGGCTATAGCCCATGTTCAAAAATGATGAAAAATGAGGATAACATTTTTTTCAAAAATTAAAAAAACGATGGGCTATAACCCATGTTTTTTGAAATTTTGAATTTTCTTCAAATCCTCAAAAATGATGAAAAGCGGCGTGCTATAGTATGCCGTACGGTAGGGGCTATAGCCCATGTTGAAAAATGATGAAAAATGAGGATAACATTTTTTTCAAAAATTCAAAAAACGATGGGCTATAACCCCTGTTTTTTGAAATTTAGAATTTTCTTCAAATCCTCAAAAATGATGAAAAACGGCGTGCTATAGTATGCCGTACGGTAGGGGCTATAGCCCATGTTCAAAAATGATGAAAAATGAGGATAACATTTTTTTCAAAAAATCAAAAAACGATGGGCTATAAGCCATGTTTTTTGAAATTTTGAATTTTCTTCAAATCCTCAAAAATGATGAAAAACGGCGTGCTATAGTATGCCGTACGGTAGGGGCTATAGCCCATGTTCAAAAATGATGAAAAATGAGGATAACATTTTTTTCAAAAATTCAAAAAACGATGGGCTATAACCCATGTTTTTTGAAATTTTGAATTTTCTTCAAATCCTCAAAAATGATGAAAAACGGCGTGCTATAGTATGCCGTACGGTAGGGGCTATAGCCCATGTTCAAAAATGATGAAAAATGAGGATAACATTTTTTTCAAAAATTCAAAAAACGATGGGCTATAACCCATGTTTTTTGAAATTTTGAATTTTCTTCAAATCCTCAAAAATGATGAAAAGCGGCGTGCTATAGTATGCCGTACGGTAGGGGCTATAGCCCATGTTCAAAAATGATGAAAAATGAGGATAACATTTTTTTCAAAAATTCAAAAAACGATGGGCTATAACCCATGTTTTTTGAAATTTTGAATTTTCTTCAAATCCTCAAAAATGATGAAAAACGGCGTGCTATAGTATGCCGTACGGTAGGGGCTATAGCCCATGTTCAAAAATGATGAAAAATGAGGATAACATTTTTTTCAAAAATTAAAAAAACGATGGGCTATAACCCATGTTTTTTGAAATTTTGAATTTTCTTCAAATCCTCAAAAATGATGAAAAGCGGCGTGCTATAGTATGCCGTACGGTAGGGGCTATAGCCCATGTTGAAAAATGATGAAAAATGAGGATAACATTTTTTTCAAAAATTCAAAAAACGATGGGCTATAACCCATGTTTTTTGAAATTTTGAATTTTCTTCAAATCCTCAAAAATGATGAAAAACGGCGTGCTATAGTATGCCGTACGGTAGGGGCTATAGCCCATGTTCAAAAATGATGAAAAATGAGGATAACATTTTTTTCAAAAAATCAAAAAACGATGGGCTATAAGCCATGTTTTTTGAAATTTTGAATTTTCTTCAAATCCTCAAAAATGATGAAAAACGGCGTGCTATAGTATGCCGTACGGTAGGGGCTATAGCCCATGTTCAAAAATGATGAAAAATGAGGATAACATTTTTTTCAAAAAATCAAAAAACGATGGGCTATAACCCATGTTTTTTGAAATTTTGAATTTTCTTCAAATCCTCAAAAATGATGAAAAACGGCGTGCTATAGTATGCCGTACGGTAGGGGCTATAGCCCATGTTCAAAAATGATGAAAAATGAGGATAACATTTTTTTCAAAAATTCAAAAAACGATGGGCTATAACCCATGTTTTTTGAAATTTTGAATTTTCTTCAAATCCTCAAAAATGATGAAAAACGGCGTGCTATAGTATGCCGTACGGTAGGGGCTATAGCCCATGTTCAAAAATGATGAAAAATGAGGATAACATTTTTTTCAAAAATTCAAAAAACGATGGGCTATAACCCATGTTTTTTGAAATTTTGAATTTTCTTCAAATCCTCAAAAATGATGAAAAACGGCGTGCTATAGTATGCCGTACGGTAGGGGCTATAGCCCATGTTCAAAAATGATGAAAAATGAGGATAACATTTTTTTCAAAAATTCAAAAAACGATGGGCTATAACCCATGTTTTTTGAAATTTTGAATTTTCTTCAAATCCTCAAAAATGATGAAAAACGGCGTGCTATAGTATGCCGTACGGTAGGGGCTATAGCCCATGTTCAAAAATGATGAAAAATGAGGATAACATTTTTTTCAAAAATTCAAAAAACGATGGGCTATAACCCATGTTTTTTGAAATTTTGAATTTTCTTCAAATCCTCAAAAATTATGAAAAACGGCGTGCTATAGTATGCCGTACGGTAGGGGCTATAGCCCATGTTCAAAAATGATGAAAAATGAGGATAACATTTTTTTCAAAAAATCAAAAAACGATGGGCTATAAGCCATGTTTTTTGAAATTTTGAATTTTCTTCAAATCCTCAAAAATGATGAAAAACGGCGTGCTATAGTATGCCGTACGGTAGGGGCTATAGCCCATGTTCAAAAATGATGAAAAATGAGGATAACATTTTTTTCAAAAAATCAAAAAACGATGGGCTATAACCCATGTTTTTTGAAATTTTGAATTTTCTTCAAATCCTCAAAAATGATGAAAAACGGCGTGCTATAGTATGCCGTACGGTAGGGGCTATAGCCCATGTTCAAAAATGATGAAAAATGAGGATAACATTTTTTTCAAAAATTCAAAAAACGATGGGCTATAACCCATGTTTTTTGAAATTTTGAATTTTCTTCAAATCCTCAAAAATGATGAAAAACGGCGTGCTATAGTATGCCGTACGGTAGGGGCTATAGCCCATGTTCAAAAATGATGAAAAATGAGGATAACATTTTTTTCAAAAATTCAAAAAACGATGGGCTATAACCCATGTTTTTTGAAATTTTGAATTTTCTTCAAATCCTCAAAAATGATGAAAAACGGCGTGCTATAGTATGCCGTACGGTAGGGGCTATAGCCCATGTTCAAAAATGATGAAAAATGAGGATAACATTTTTTTCAAAAATTCAAAAAACGATGGGCTATAACCCATGTTTTTTGAAATTTTGAATTTTCTTCAAATCCTCAAAAATGATGAAAAACGGCGTGCTATAGTATGCCGTACGGTAGGGGCTATAGCCCATGTTCAAAAATGATGAAAAATGAGGATAACATTTTTTTCAAAAATTCAAAAAACGATGGGCTATAACCCATGTTTTTTGAAATTTTGAATTTTCTTCAAATCCTCAAAAATGATGAAAAACGGCGTGCTATAGTATGCCGTACGGTAGGGGCTATAGCCCATGTTCAAAAATGATGAAAAATGAGGATAACATTTTTTTCAAAAATTCAAAAAACGATGGGCTATAACCCATGTTTTTTGAAATTTTGAATTTCCTTCAAATCCTCAAAAATGATGAAAAGCGGCGTGCTATAGTATGCCGTACGGTAGGGGCTATAGCCCATGTTCAAAAATGATGAAAAATGAGGATAACATTTTTTTCAAAAATTCAAAAAACGATGGGCTATAACCCATGTTTTTTGAAATTTTGAATTTTCTTCAAATCCTCAAAAATGATGAAAAACGGCGTGCTATAGTATGCCGTACGGTAGGGGCTATAGCCCATGTTCAAAAATGATGAAAAATGAGGATAACATTTTTTTCAAAAATTAAAAAAACGATGGGCTATAACCCATGTTTTTTGAAATTTTGAATTTTCTTCAAATCCTCAAAAATGATGAAAAGCGGCGTGCTATAGTATGCCGTACGGTAGGGGCTATAGCCCATGTTGAAAAATGATGAAAAATGAGGATAACATTTTTTTCAAAAATTCAAAAAACGATGGGCTATAACCCATGTTTTTTGAAATTTTGAATTTTCTTCAAATCCTCAAAAATGATGAAAAACGGCGTGCTATAGTATGCCGTACGGTAGGGGCTATAGCCCATGTTCAAAAATGATGAAAAATGAGGATAACATTTTTTTCAAAAAATCAAAAAACGATGGGCTATAACCCATGTTTTTTGAAATTTTGAATTTTCTTCAAATCCTCAAAAATGATGAAAAACGGCGTGCTATAGTATGCCGTACGGTAGGGGCTATAGCCCATGTTCAAAAATGATGAAAAATGAGGATAACATTTTTTTCAAAAATTCAAAAAACGATGGGCTATAACCCATGTTTTTTGAAATTTAGAATTTTCTTCAAATCCTCAAAAATGATGAAAAACGGCGTGCTATAGTATGCCGTACGGTAGGGGCTATAGCCCATGTTCAAAAATGATGAAAAATGAGGATAACATTTTTTTCAAAAAATCAAAAAACGATGGGCTATAACCCATGTTTTTTGAAATTTTGAATTTTCTTCAAATACTCAAAAATGATGAAAAACGGCGTGCTATAGTATGCCGTACGGTAGGGGCTATAGCCCATGTTCAAAAATGATGAAAAATGAGGATAACATTTTTTTCAAAAATTCAAAAAACAATGGGCTATAACCCATGTTTTTTGAAATTTTGAATTTTCTTCAAATCCTCAAAAATGATGAAAAACTGCGTGCTATAGTATGCCGTACGGTAGGGGCTATAGCCCATGTTCAAAAATGATGAAAAATTAGGATAACATTTTTTTCAAAAATTCAAAAAACGATGGGCTATAACCCATGTTTTTTGAAATTTTGAATTTTCTTCAAATCCTCAAAAATGATGAAAAACGGCGTGCTATAGTATGCCGTACGGTAGGGGCTATAGCCCATGTTCAAAAATGATGAAAAATGAGGATAACATTTTTTTCAAAAATTCAAAAAACGATGGGCTATAACCCATGTTTTTTGAAATTTTGAATTTTCTTCAAATCCTCAAAAATGATGAAAAACGGCGTGCTATAGTATGCCGTACGGTAGGGGCTATAGCCCATGTTCAAAAATGATGAAAAATGAGGATAACATTTTTTTCAAAAAATCAAAAAACGATGGGCTATAACCCATGTTTTTTGAAATTTTGAATTTTCTTCAAATACTCAAAAATGATGAAAAACGGCGTGCTATAGTATGCCGTACGGTAGGGGCTATAGCCCATGTTCAAAAATGATGAAAAATGAGGATAACATTTTTTTCAAAAATTCAAAAAACAATGGGCTATAACCCATGTTTTTTGAAATTTTGAATTTTCTTCAAATCCTCAAAAATGATGAAAAACGGCGTGCTATAGTATGCCGTACGGTAGGGGCTATAGCCCATGTTCAAAAATGATGAAAAATGAGGATAACATTTTTTTCAAAAATTCAAAAAACGATGGGCTATAACCCATGTTTTTTGAAATTTTGAATTTTCTTCAAATCCTCAAAAATTATGAAAAACGGCGTGCTATAGTATGCCGTACGGTAGGGGCTATAGCCCATGTTCAAAAATGATGAAAAATGAGGATAACATTTTTTTCAAAAAATCAAAAAACGATGGGCTATAAGCCATGTTTTTTGAAATTTTGAATTTTCTTCAAATCCTCAAAAATGATGAAAAACGGCGTGCTATAGTATGCCGTACGGTAGGGGCTATAGCCCATGTTCAAAAATGATGAAAAATGAGGATAACATTTTTTTCAAAAAATCAAAAAACGATGGGCTATAACCCATGTTTTTTGAAATTTTGAATTTTCTTCAAATCCTCAAAAATGATGAAAAACGGCGTGCTATAGTATGCCGTACGGTAGGGGCTATAGCCCATGTTCAAAAATGATGAAAAATGAGGATAACATTTTTTTCAAAAATTCAAAAAACGATGGGCTATAACCCATGTTTTTTGAAATTTTGAATTTTCTTCAAATCCTCAAAAATGATGAAAAACGGCGTGCTATAGTATGCCGTACGGTAGGGGCTATAGCCCATGTTCAAAAATGATGAAAAATGAGGATAACATTTTTTTCAAAAAATCAAAAAACGATGGGCTATAACCCATGTTTTTTGAAATTTTGAATTTTCTTCAAATACTCAAAAATGATGAAAAACGGCGTGCTATAGTATGCCGTACGGTAGGGGCTATAGCCCATGTTCAAAAATGATGAAAAATGAGGATAACATTTTTTTCAAAAATTCAAAAAACAATGGGCTATAACCCATGTTTTTTGAAATTTTGAATTTTCTTCAAATCCTCAAAAATGATGAAAAACGGCGTGCTATAGTATGCCGTACGGTAGGGGCTATAGCCCATGTTCAAAAATGATGAAAAATGAGGATAACATTTTTTTCAAAAATTCAAAAAACGATGGGCTATAACCCATGTTTTTTGAAATTTTGAATTTTCTTCAAATCCTCAAAAATTATGAAAAACGGCGTGCTATAGTATGCCGTACGGTAGGGGCTATAGCCCATGTTCAAAAATGATGAAAAATGAGGATAACATTTTTTTCAAAAAATCAAAAAACGATGGGCTATAAGCCATGTTTTTTGAAATTTTGAATTTTCTTCAAATCCTCAAAAATGATGAAAAACGGCGTGCTATAGTATGCCGTACGGTAGGGGCTATAGCCCATGTTCAAAAATGATGAAAAATGAGGATAACATTTTTTTCAAAAAATCAAAAAACGATGGGCTATAACCCATGTTTTTTGAAATTTTGAATTTTCTTCAAATCCTCAAAAATGATGAAAAACGGCGTGCTATAGTATGCCGTACGGTAGGGGCTATAGCCCATGTTCAAAAATGATGAAAAATGAGGATAACATTTTTTTCAAAAATTCAAAAAACGATGGGCTATAACCCATGTTTTTTGAAATTTTGAATTTTCTTCAAATCCTCAAAAATGATGAAAAACGGCGTGCTATAGTATGCCGTACGGTAGGGGCTATAGCCCATGTTCAAAAATGATGAAAAATGAGGATAACATTTTTTTCAAAAATTCAAAAAACGATGGGCTATAACCCATGTTTTTTGAAATTTTGAATTTTCTTCAAATCCTCAAAAATGATGAAAAACGGCGTGCTATAGTATGCCGTACGGTAGGGCCTATAGCCCATGTTCAAAAATGATGAAAAATGAGGATAACATTTTTTTCAAAAATTCAAAAAACGATGGGCTATAACCCATGTTTTTTGAAATTTTGAATTTTCTTCAAATCCTCAAAAATGATGAAAAACGGCGTGCTATAGTATGCCGTACGGTAGGGGCTATAGCCCATGTTCAAAAATGATGAAAAATGAGGATAACATTTTTTTCAAAAATTCAAAAAACGATGGGCTATAACCCATGTTTTTTGAAATTTTGAATTTTCTTCAAATCCTCAAAAATGATGAAAAACGGCGTGCTATAGTATGCCGTACGGTAGGGGCTATAGCCCATGTTCAAAAATGATGAAAAATGAGGATAACATTTTTTTCAAAAATTCAAAAAACGATGGGCTATAACCCATGTTTTTTGAAATTTTGAATTTTCTTCAAATCCTCAAAAATGATGAAAAACGGCGTGCTATAGTATGCCGTACGGTAGGGGCTATAGCCCATGTTCAAAAATGATGAAAAATGAGGATAACATTTTTTTCAAAAAATCAAAAAACGATGGGCTATAACCCATGTTTTTTGAAATTTTGAATTTTCTTCAAATACTCAAAAATGATGAAAAACGGCGTGCTATAGTATGCCGTACGGTAGGGGCTATAGCCCATGTTCAAAAATGATGAAAAATGAGGATAACATTTTTTTCAAAAATTCAAAAAACAATGGGCTATAACCCATGTTTTTTGAAATTTTGAATTTTCTTCAAATCCTCAAAAATGATGAAAAACTGCGTGCTATAGTATGCCGTACGGTAGGGGCTATAGCCCATGTTCAAAAATGATGAAAAATTAGGATAACATTTTTTTCAAAAATTCAAAAAACGATGGGCTATAACCCATGTTTTTTGAAATTTTGAATTTTCTTCAAATCCTCAAAAATGATGAAAAACGGCGTGCTATAGTATGCCGTACGGTAGGGGCTATAGCCCATGTTCAAAAATGATGAAAAATGAGGATAACATTTTTTTCAAAAATTCAAAAAACGATGGGCTATAACCCATGTTTTTTGAAATTTTGAATTTTCTTCAAATCCTCAAAAATGATGAAAAACGGCGTGCTATAGTATGCCGTACGGTAGGGGCTATAGCCCATGTTCAAAAATGATGAAAAATGAGGATAACATTTTTTTCAAAAAATCAAAAAACGATGGGCTATAACCCATGTTTTTTGAAATTTTGAATTTTCTTCAAATACTCAAAAATGATGAAAAACGGCGTGCTATAGTATGCCGTACGGTAGGGGCTATAGCCCATGTTCAAAAATGATGAAAAATGAGGATAACATTTTTTTCAAAAATTCAAAAAACAATGGGCTATAACCCATGTTTTTTGAAATTTTGAATTTTCTTCAAATCCTCAAAAATGATGAAAAACGGCGTGCTATAGTATGCCGTACGGTAGGGGCTATAGCCCATGTTCAAAAATGATGAAAAATGAGGATAACATTTTTTTCAAAAATTAAAAAAACGATGGGCTATAACCCATGTTTTTTGAAATTTTGAATTTTCTTCAAATCCTCAAAAATTATGAAAAACGGCGTGCTATAGTATGCCGTACGGTAGGGGCTATAGCCCATGTTCAAAAATGATGAAAAATGAGGATAACATTATTTTCAAAAAATCAAAAAACGATGGGCTATAAGCCATGTTTTTTGAAATTTTGAATTTTCTTCAAATCCTCAAAAATGATGAAAAACGGCGTGCTATAGTATGCCGTACGGTAGGGGCTATAGCCCATGTTCAAAAATGATGAAAAATGAGGATAACATTTTTTTCAAAAAATCAAAAAACGATGGGCTATAACCCATGTTTTTTGAAATTTTGAATTTTCTTCAAATCCTCAAAAATGATGAAAAACGGCGTGCTATAGTATGCCGTACGGTAGGGGCTATAGCCCATGTTCAAAAATGATGAAAAATGAGGATAACATTTTTTTCAAAAATTCAAAAAACGATGGGCTATAACCCATGTTTTTTGAAATTTTGAATTTTCTTCAAATCCTCAAAAATGATGAAAAACGGCGTGCTATAGTATGCCGTACGGTAGGGGCTATAGCCCATGTTCAAAAATGATGAAAAATGAGGATAACATTTTTTTCAAAAATTCAAAAAACGATGGGCTATAACCCATGTTTTTTGAAATTTTGAATTTTCTTCAAATCCTCAAAAATGATGAAAAACGGCGTGCTATAGTATGCCGTACGGTAGGGCCTATAGCCCATGTTCAAAAATGATGAAAAATGAGGATAACATTTTTTTCAAAAATTCAAAAAACGATGGGCTATAACCCATGTTTTTTGAAATTTTGAATTTTCTTCAAATCCTCAAAAATGATGAAAAACGGCGTGCTATAGTATGCCGTACGGTAGGGGCTATAGCCCATGTTCAAAAATGATGAAAAATGAGGATAACATTTTTTTCAAAAATTCAAAAAACGATGGGCTATAACCCATGTTTTTTGAAATTTTGAATTTTCTTCAAATCCTCAAAAATGATGAAAAACGGCGTGCTATAGTATGCCGTACGGTAGGGGCTATAGCCCATGTTCAAAAATGATGAAAAATGAGGATAACATTTTTTTCAAAAATTCAAAAAACGATGGGCTATAACCCATGTTTTTTGAAATTTTGAATTTCCTTCAAATCCTCAAAAATGATGAAAAGCGGCGTGCTATAGTATGCCGTACGGTAGGGGCTATAGCCCATGTTCAAAAATGATGAAAAATGAGGATAACATTTTTTTCAAAAATTCAAAAAACGATGGGCTATAACCCATGTTTTTTGAAATTTTGAATTTTCTTCAAATCCTCAAAAATGATGAAAAACGGCGTGCTATAGTATGCCGTACGGTAGGGGCTATAGCCCATGTTCAAAAATGATGAAAAATGAGGATAACATTTTTTTCAAAAATTAAAAAAACGATGGGCTATAACCCATGTTTTTTGAAATTTTGAATTTTCTTCAAATCCTCAAAAATGATGAAAAGCGGCGTGCTATAGTATGCCGTATGGTAGGGGCTATAGCCCATGTTGAAAAATGATGAAAAATGAGGATAACATTTTTTTCAAAAATTCAAAAAACGATGGGCTATAACCCATGTTTTTTGAAATTTTGAATTTTCTTCAAATCCTCAAAAATGATGAAAAACGGCGTGCTATAGTATGCCGTACGGTAGGGGCTATAGCCCATGTTCAAAAATGATGAAAAATGAGGATAACATTTTTTTCAAAAAATCAAAAAACGATGGGCTATAACCCATGTTTTTTGAAATTTTGAATTTTCTTCAAATCCTCAAAAATGATGAAAAACGGCGTGCTATAGTATGCCGTACGGTAGGGGCTATAGCCCATGTTCAAAAATGATGAAAAATGAGGATAACATTTTTTTCAAAAATTCAAAAAACGATGGGCTATAACCCATGTTTTTTGAAATTTTGAATTTTCTTCAAATCCTCAAAAATGATGAAAAACGGCGTGCTATAGTATGCCGTACGGTAGGGGCTATAGCCCATGTTCAAAAATGATGAAAAATGAGGATAACATTTTTTTCAAAAAATCAAAAAACGATGGGCTATAACCCATGTTTTTTGAAATTTTGAATTTTCTTCAAATACTCAAAAATGATGAAAAACGGCGTGCTATAGTATGCCGTACGGTAGGGGCTATAGCCCATGTTCAAAAATGATGAAAAATGAGGATAACATTTTTTTCAAATATTCAAAAAACAATGGGCTATAACCCATGTTTTTTGAAATTTTGAATTTTCTTCAAATCCTCAAAAATGATGAAAAACTGCGTGCTATAGTATGCCGTACGGTAGGGGCTATAGCCCATGTTCAAAAATGATGAAAAATTAGGATAACATTTTTTTCAAAAATTCAAAAAACGATGGGCTATAACCCATGTTTTTTGAAATTTTGAATTTTCTTCAAATCCTCAAAAATGATGAAAAACGGCGTGCTATAGTATGCCGTACGGTAGGGGCTATAGCCCATGTTCAAAAATGATGAAAAATGAGGATAACATTTTTTTCAAAAATTCAAAAAACGATGGGCTATAACCCATGTTTTTTGAAATTTTGAATTTTCTTCAAATCCTCAAAAATGATGAAAAACGGCGTGCTATAGTATGCCGTACGGTAGGGGCTATAGCCCATGTTCAAAAATGATGAAAAATGAGGATAACATTTTTTTCAAAAAATCAAAAAACGATGGGCTATAACCCATGTTTTTTGAAATTTTGAATTTTCTTCAAATCCTCAAAAATGATGAAAAACGGCGTGCTATAGTATGCCGTACGGTAGGGGCTATAGCCCATGTTCAAAAATGATGAAAAATGAGGATAACATTTTTTTCAAAAATTCAAAAAACAATGGGCTATAACCCATGTTTTTTGAAATTTTGAATTTTCTTCAAATCCTCAAAAATGATGAAAAACGGCGTGCTATAGTATGCCGTACGGTAGGGGCTATAGCCCATGTTCAAAAATGATGAAAAATGAGGATAACATTTTTTTCAAAAATTCAAAAAACGATGGGCTATAACCCATGTTTTTTGAAATTTTGAATTTTCTTCAAATCCTCAAAAATGATGAAAAACGGCGTGCTATAGTATGCCGTACGGTAGGGGCTATAGCCCATGTTCAAAAATGATGAAAAATGAGGATAATATTTTTTTCAAAAATTCAAAAAACGATGGGCTATAACCCATGTTTTTTGAAATTTTGAATTTTCTTCAAATCCTCAAAAATGATGAAAAACGGCGTGCTATAGTATGCCGTACGGTAGGGGCTATAGCCCATGTTCAAAAATGATGAAAAATGAGGATAACATTTTTTTCAAAAATTCAAAAAACGATGGGCTATAACCCATGTTTTTTAAAATTTTGAATTTTCTTAAAAAATCCTCAAAAATGATGAAAAACGGCGTGCTATAGTATGCCGTACGGTAGGGGCTATAGCCCATGTTCAAAAATGATGAAAAATGAGGATAACATTTTTTTCAAAAATTCAAAAAACGATGGGCTATAACCCATGTTTTTTGAAATTTTGAATTTTCTTCAAATCCTCAAAAATGATGAAAAACGGCGTGCTATAGTATGCCGTACGGTAGGGGCTATAGCCCATGTTCAAAAATGATGAAAAATGAGGATAACATTTTTTCAAAAATTAAAAAAACAATGGGCTATAACCCATGTTTTTTTAAATTTTGAATTTTCTTCAAATCCTCAAAATTGATGAAAAACGGCGTGCTATAGTATGCCGTACGGTAGGGGCTATAGCCCATGTTCAAAAATGATGAAAAATGAGGATAACATTTTTTTCAAAAATTCAAAAAACGATGGGCTATAACCCATGTTTTTTGAAATTTTGAATTTTCTTCAAATCCTCAAAAATGATGAAAAACGGCGTGCTATAGTATGCCGTACGGTAGGGGCTATAGCCCATGTTCAAAAATGATGAAAAATGAGGATAACATTTTTTTCAAAAATTCAAAAAACGATGGGCTATAACCCATGTTTTTTGAAATTTTGAATTTTCTTCAAATCCTCAAAAATGATGAAAAACGGCGTGCTATAGTATGCCGTACGGTAGGGGCTATAGCCCATGTTCAAAAATGATGAAAAATGAGGATAACATTTTTTTCAAAAATTAAAAAAACGATGGGCTATAACCCATGTTTTTTGAAATTTTGAATTTTCTTCAAATCCTCAAAAATGATGAAAAACGGCGTGCTATAGTATGCCGTACGGTAGGGGCTATAGCCCATGTTCAAAAATGATGAAAAATGAGGATAACATTTTTTTCAAAAATTCAAAAAACGATGGGCTATAACCCATGTTTTTTGAAATTTTGAATTTTCTTCAAATCCTCAAAAATGATGAAAAACGGCGTGCTATAGTATGCCGTACGGTAGGGGCTATAGCCCATGTTCAAAAATGATGAAAAATGAGGATAACATTTTTTTCAAAAATTCAAAAAACGATGGGCTATAACCCATGTTTTTTGAAATTTTGAATTTTCTTCAAATCCTCAAAAATGATGAAAAACGGCGTGCTATAGTATGCCGTACGGTAGGGGCTATAGCCCATGTTCAAAAATGATGAAAAATGAGGATAACATTTTTTTCAAAAATTCAAAAAACGATGGGCTATAACCTTAGAGTATATATACAATAGAGAAGACACCCAAGTTCTCCTCCCGTCCACTTGCATTGAGTTGCTCAGAAGCGCATGAGGCGAATCCACTCCTCCTTCCGGTTTAGGAGCCCTGTGCATTCTGGATTTTTGCCCTCAAACACATGAACGCGCGACGACCGACACATGAACTAGCATCGTGCGTGTGTGCGTGTGCGTGCTACTCGTGGTGAACGCGCATCGCTATGTTGTCTATATCTCAGGCTCTGACGTGACCTAGCATCTAGCCGAGCTGAGTGGCTAGCGCAGTAAAGGCTAGTGGTTTTGAGGTGGCCTTTTGCGTCATACAAAGTGAAAGTGTAATAAAAAAAATTATTTTATTGCTCGAAAAGCTTCCTTACAATGACATTGAGTTGACGTGTAGGTCTTAGGGTAAGCTGTTGCATAATCGCTATTTCGCACTCGGAGTTCCATGCTGCGGCAGAGAGCTGGGATGCAGCCCTGCTCACGTCCGTTTGTCCCCTCTCACCGGCCGGGCACAGCCTAGTGCGCACACGGTATAGCCTCTGGTAGTCATGCAGGCTGCTCTCAGCCGGTCGGACTCTAAATGTGTGAAAATAAAATGTATATAACGTACTCAAATGTGTTAGTTTTACCAATATTGTTTGTTCATGTGAAATGTTTGTTTATGCATAATGAATTGATGAGAAGGCACATCAAAACGGGGAAATTGCCGTACTCTTTGAGTGTGTGTAAACGTATGTTTTCTCATGCCAATAAAGCCCATTGAATTGAATTGAATTGAGTGTGACTCTGTACCAAATAATAAATTGCCTCAACTGATCGTCTGACCTGTCCTAGATTATAAGCCATGAAAATATTCTGCATTCTTTCCCATTCTGCAGCAAGGGGCGATATAATGCTGTGATTCATTCCACTTTACTGACCGTTTCATTGCCTATATGTCCGATTGTCCGTCATGAGTGTGTCAAAAACACACTTAAACTCGCTTCAAGAGATTAAGCCAAAATACTGTGTCTGTGTTTTGTTGGTATTTTCAAGGGGTGCCAGCCCCTCCTATGCCCAGCTTTGTGTTTGTGTGTACCACATAGTGATGATTTCATTGACTGAGCACGGAATGTGATGTATGATGATGTATGATGATAAGAGTGCCCCTCACTTCAATGTATATTCTATCCAATGGATAATTGGATAATTCTATCCAGAATAGAGCCATACTGTGTTGATGTTTGTATGATTGTATGATGATGATTGTATGATTACTTCATCTTCTGGTTTAAGCTGGGACACCTGTGACCTTCAAGCTAAAATTTAAATTACAGGGAGACAATCTTACCACAACATGCAGCTTACTCAATCGGTTAAGACATACATTTATTGTTTCATTCTCATTCTGTTCTCATTGGATATCAGAACTGGATATCATCATGTCAAAACTATGCGTCTTCATGATCATTTTTGTGGAATCACATGGACTATAAAAAAATAATGTGTTTTGTCTTTTAGGTATTTTAATTCTGGTAATAATAGAAATATTCTAAAATATATAACATAATCTAATCTGGTGAACATATAGTACAAGTGCCTAATGAAATATATCGATTATCTAAACAAACGAGTACAAGCTCACAGCATGTGAGCTTTCCATTTTCTTTAGCTATTTAATGTAAAACAAAGTGGTTAATGAAATATATCCAGCATATGGTGTCATGTTCCTGAACCAGGTTTTAACAATTCACCTCTGAATGTTAAATGGGGATTGGAAAAAAAAACAGATTCCATGTGACCTGTCCATTTAGACTTATTTAAACAAATCAGATTCCAATCTGGATGTGGCACAGATAGATCTGATTCAGGCTAGATTTGGCTGTCAGTGTAAATGGTGCCTAAGGGAAATGTGTTCTCCACTGACCTTAGAGTATATATACTCTAAGGCACTGACCCCCCCTAGTGTCCAAGTTCACTTATTCTGTTAATAGGACCCAAGGAAGATATTTAGTTAAAAATGTTTAAAAGAAAACGTTAAATATTCTGATAGTAAGCATTGCCATAGCATCCCATCAGGAAGGAGTACCTTGGATGTACAGTATTCCAGTCCCACTGTTGTTTATCCAGTGTGAATAATAGATTATTTTAAAAATCATTGCAATTTGATCTGTGACTTTTGCAGAACCCAATGTTTTAATTCAGAGGTTGGTTTAAAATGAAAGCATTTTGATTATCTCGGTAAGCACATCAATACGAATCTGGGTTATTATTGTGGTTATCTTAGCACTTCATCATGGATTCCTTGGGTGAAATTCCCAGTTTTACACTTCACATGTGACATAGAGAAATTCTTCCTTGATCTCCACCTTTTCTTAACTGCACTTTGTCCAAACAGAATAAATGTAATTTACACACTTAACCATAATTTGATTTTAATTGGAAAATTGATCATTTTCAGTGTTATGGAATAATTTAACCATTGATTTTAGACTGTAAAGAGACGGCACTGCACAGAGCTCCACGACCACCAGTCAATCATTCAACCTCTGCCCAGGGATGGAGGCTTGAAGACGGGGTAGATGGAGAGACATACGCCTGGCAGAAAATGACTTTCGCCTACTTGTAGGTTATCAAACCATGTATTTATATCGGTAAATAATCATGTTGATGCTAAATCAACATTAACATTTCATGTACAGCTGCTATTTAAAAAAAAAAAAAAAGAATTCGGACTCGGGAGTTCTACAGCAGAAGCCTATGGTAAGTGAATGGGAAGTCAAAATGACATAAGCGATCTTTATAATCTTAATACTTGGTCACAAACCAACTATTTTACAAGAACAATATTGATGTAACTAGAGATTAGACAAATTATCTATATTTTATATACACAGAATAATAAGTAATGAGCAAAAGTCCTGATGCGGCATTTCCTGGTTTTAATGCGGTCTGTCTCTCAGCGCTCCGCTCTGGGGCAGAGCTCAGAGAGCTGGCTGTCGCTGAAACTTGCTGGAGTGGGCGGAGCCTAGTGCGCGTTCATGTGTTTGAGGGCAAAACCTTACCAAACTGCAATACCTTCTTCGGCCACTATGTCCATTGCGCTTCAGGATTTTCTCTGGGTGTCTTCTCTATTGTATATATACTCTAAGGCTATAACCCATGTTTTTTAAAATTTTGAATTTTCTTAAAAAATCCTCAAAAATGATGAAAAACGGCGTGCTATAGTATGCCGTACGGTAGGGGCTATAGCCCATGTTCAAAAATGATGAAAAATGAGGATAACATTTTTTTCAAAAATTCAAAAAACGATGGGCTATAACCCATGTTTTTTGAAATTTTGAATTTTCTTCAAATCCTCAAAAATGATGAAAAACGGCGTGCTATAGTATGCCGTACGGTAGGGGCTATAGCCCATGTTCAAAAATGATGAAAAATGAGGATAACATTTTTTCAAAAATTAAAAAAACAATGGGCTATAACCCATGTTTTTTTAAATTTTGAATTTTCTTCAAATCCTCAAAATTGATGAAAAACGGCGTGCTATAGTATGCCGTACGGTAGGGGCTATAGCCCATGTTCAAAAATGATGAAAAATGAGGATAACATTTTTTTCAAAAATTCAAAAAACGATGGGCTATAACCCATGTTTTTTGAAATTTTGAATTTTCTTCAAATCCTCAAAAATGATGAAAAACGGCGTGCTATAGTATGCCGTACGGTAGGGGCTATAGCCCATGTTCAAAAATGATGAAAAATGAGGATAACATTTTTTTCAAAAATTCAAAAAACGATGGGCTATAACCCATGTTTTTTGAAATTTTGAATTTTCTTCAAATCCTCAAAAATGATGAAAAACGGCGTGCTATAGTATGCCGTACGGTAGGGGCTATAGCCCATGTTCAAAAATGATGAAAAATGAGGATAACATTTTTTTCAAAAATTAAAAAAACGATGGGCTATAACCCATGTTTTTTGAAATTTTGAATTTTCTTCAAATCCTCAAAAATGATGAAAAACGGCGTGCTATAGTATGCCGTACGGTAGGGGCTATAGCCCATGTTCAAAAATGATGAAAAATGAGGATAACATTTTTTTCAAAAATTCAAAAAACGATGGGCTATAACCCATGTTTTTTGAAATTTTGAATTTTCTTCAAATCCTCAAAAATGATGAAAAACGGCGTGCTATAGTATGCCGTACGGTAGGGGCTATAGCCCATGTTCAAAAATGATGAAAAATGAGGATAACATTTTTTTCAAAAATTCAAAAAACGATGGGCTATAACCCATGTTTTTTGAAATTTTGAATTTTCTTCAAATCCTCAAAAATGATGAAAAACGGCGTGCTATAGTATGCCGTACGGTAGGGGCTATAGCCCATGTTCAAAAATGATGAAAAATGAGGATAACATTTTTTTCAAAAATTCAAAAAACGATGGGCTATAACCCATGTTTTTTGAAATTTTGAATTTTCTTCAAATCCTCAAAAATGATGAAAAGCGGCGTGCTATAGTATGCCATACGGTAGGGGCTATAGCCCATGTTCAAAAATGATGAAAAATGAGGATAATTTTTTTTTCAAAAATTCAAAAAACGATGGGCTATAACCCATGTTTTTTGAAATTTTGAATTTTCTTCAAATCCTCAAAAATGATGAAAAACGGCGTGCTATAGTATGCCGTACGGTAGGGGCTATAGCCCATGTTCAAAAATGATGAAAAATGAGGATAACATTTTTTTCAAAAATTTAAAAAACGATGGGCTATAACCCATGTTTTTTTTAATTTTGAATTTTCTTCAAATCCTCAAAAATGATGAAAAACGGCGTGCTATAGTATGCCGTACGGTAGGGGCTATAGCCCATGTTCAAAAATGATGAAAAATGAGGATAACATTTTTTTCAAAAATTCAAAAAACGATGGGCTATAACCCATGTTTTTTGAAATTTTGAATTTTCTTCAAATCCTCAAAAATGATGAAAAACGGCGTGCTATAGTATGCCGTACGGTAGGGGCTATAGCCCATGTTCAAAAATGATGAAAAATGAGGATAACATTTTTTTCAAAAAATCAAAAAACGATGGGCTATAACCCATGTTTTTGGAAATTTTGAATTTTCTTCAAATCCTCAAAAATGATGAAAAACGGCGTGCTATAGTATGCCGTACGGTAGGGGCTATAGCCCATGTTCAAAAATGATGAAAAATGAGGATAACATTTTTTTCAAAAATTCAAAAAACGATGGGCTATAACCCATGTTTTTAAAATTTTGAATTTTCTTCAAATCCTCAAAAATGATGAAAAACGGCGTGCTATAGTATGCCGTACGGTAGGGGCTATAGCCCATGTTCAAAAATGATGAAAAATGAGGATAACATTTTTTTCAAAAAATCAAAAAACGATGGGCTATAACCCATGTTTTTTGAAATTTTGAATTTTCTTCAAATCCTCAAAAATGATGAAAAACGGCGTGCTATAGTATGCCGTACGGTAGGGGCTATAGCCCATGTTCAAAAATGATGAAAAATGAGGATAACATTTTTTTCAAAAATTCAAAAAACAATGGGCTATAACCCATGTTTTTTGAAATTTTGAATTTTCTTCAAATCCTCAAAAATGATGAAAAACGGCGTGCTATAGTATGCCGTACGGTAGGGGCTATAGCCCATGTTCAAAAATGATGAAAAATGAGGATAACATTTTTTTCAAAAATTCAAAAAACGATGGGCTATAACCCATGTTTTTTGAAATTTTGAATTTTCTTCAAATCCTCAAAAATGATGAAAAACAGCGTGCTATAGTATGCCGTACGGTAGGGGCTATATAGCCCATGTTCAAAAATGATGAAAAATGAGGATAATTTTTTTTTCAAAAATTCAAAAAACGATGGGCTATAACCCATGTTTTTTGAAATTTTGAATTTTCTTCAAATCCTCAAAATTGATGAAAAACGGCGTGCTATAGTATGCCGTACGGTAGGGGCTATAGCCCATGTTCAAAAATGATGAAAAATGAGGATAACATTTTTTTCAAAAATTCAAAAAACGATGGGCTATAACCCATGTTTTTTGAAATTTTGAATTTTCTTCAAATCCTCAAAAATGATGAAAAACGGCGTGCTATAGTATGGCATGAATTGAACAAAGGGCATTGTTCAATTCATCAAAACATTTAGAGACAAACAAATAGACACTTATATGTAGTTAAAGCAACAGAGTTAAGCAACAGAAACAAACAACAATGGATTCTACAGTGTAAAGACACCAATTTAATTATAAATGTCAATAAAGTTGAATATCTAATAATATCAATTTAAAATGTATTATCCAATACAAATTTCCTTACCATTTTTAATGTTTTAGTTTTGTATTGCTATTTTTATTTGCTAATTGTAGATTGACCTACTTTTTGTTTCTGGCATTCCGCTGCTTGTTATTTTTTATTTTATTTTCATGTGAAGTACTTTGAGTTGCATTTTATGTATGACATGTGCTATATAAATAAAGTTTAATATGTGAAGTACTTTAGTTGTCAAGGATGCAGACAGAGTTGAACCCAGGAGCAAAGTCACAACAAACTAGAGTATAATAATAAAGTATTTAATAAAGAATTACGAGATATCTTACACAGGGGAATGCAGGTAGGAATCAGGCATGAATCAGAATGACATCAAAGTCAACACATGAACAGGCAGGACATCTGTGACACAGGTTATGAACTGACAATGAGTGTTTGTACTGAGTCCAGTTTTATAGTGAGCAGGTTGATTGGAGAAGTGTTCACTGCTGGGCTGATTAGGTAGTTGACAGGTGTGTAAATGGAACTGGGTGTGCTGGAATGGGATATGGGAGGCCAGTGTGGAGACTGAGGGAGAGACAGAATGTGACAGAGTTGCATTTTATGTATGAAATGTGCTATATAAATAAAGTTTACACCACTGACTGTCCCTCCATATAAAATAAAGGCGAAAGTCACAAAAGAAAATTGATCAGTTACAATTCCAGACTATGAAGAATCATTTAATAAAGGAATACTTCCAGATTCAGTTAAAGATTAGCTACAATAATTGTGATATTAAAAGTTAAATGCTCGTCATATGACATAACAGAGAGGAATGGGCCAGACCCTGCGCGCAGTTGTCCTTCTGAAAGTCAGTGTGCAAAGCAAAGCATCACAGAGACACATGAATAATGTGGGATTCGAACCCTGGACCTGTGGATCACTAGCACAGCCACTCATCACACTGAGCTAACTGCTGGTTACTTCAACACAGCTTTTCTGTGCTAGTTGATTTACACCCACCAGTTAATTTAGGATACCTGGTTTTCACCTTAGCACCACCCACCTGAACTTAAGCCATGCCCACAGCAAGGAGGTTGCTGTGGACAGTTCCGATGTCCGCCTACCACAGTGACATCATCGATAGGGCATGTCATTATACAAATATATATATTTATTGATTGAATAGTTTATTAGACAGAGATGTAAAAAACAGAAACAGTAGAGTCAAAACTTTAGTCCTAAAGGGATGGCACAAAAACAATCCTTGTTTCCATTTAGGCCCTATGCGATCAATTCATAGAATAACGACAAAATGCATCATCACAGGAAAAACACAATGTGCGTTGGGGGAAAAATGGGGGGTGATCATTTCCTCTCCCCGTTATTTTTTTGAGGGAGGGGGTCAGGGCATTCCACGCTTTGGTGGCAGTGTTGTAGAAGGAGAATTTCACATCCCATTTTGGTTCAGTGGACATTTACACTACAACAAATATAATATCAATACTAATAGTCATATTCTATTCTACCAATCAAGTGTAAATATCTATAAGTCAGAGATGGTCGCTTGTAAAACAAGAAAATAGGACAACTTTTTTGGAAAAACGTAGGGTTTAGGACGGCCTTATCACTCAATACATCAATTAATTGATAAGCGATAAGAGAATTAATGTTATCAATAATTTGTCAACTACAGTATAACTCGGATGGAAACCTTGGTATGTCAAAAAACACCACCGCGAGGCGTTTTGAGTGACATTCCTGTATGATATAAGCACGGAGATCTGCAGACTTTAATACAGGACGGGATCTAAAAGTGCATGTGTAGCTGGGCCGTTAGTCTTATGTTGGTTCTGTCAGTGGTGTTCCATCCACCCACTGGAATGACCCTTCCACCTTGCGATCGCCACACACTCTTGTTGAAACTGACAACAATGTCACGCACACACACACACACACGCACGCACGCACGCACACACAGTGATGTTTCATTCTCCATATTCAGACCGCAGCCATCTTGCCAGCAAGGTGATACCTAGGTGACACTTCCCATAGAGAGCCCATTCATCCAAACAGTGATAGTCAACGAGCACTTCCAAACTCCAGCACAAAATGGGAAGTGTCTATGGGAAGTGTCTATGGGAAGTGTCACCTAGGTATCACCTTGCTGGCAAGATGGCTGCGGCCAGAATAGACCACAACCACAAGGTCTCTTCAGGCAATCTCTCTCTGCAGTCAGTTTGTAGATCCTGTCCAGTGATTGGTCTCTCTCTGCAGTCAGGTTATGGATCCTGTGCCATGATTGGTCTCTCTCTGCAGTCAGGTTGTGGATCCTGTGCCATGATTGGTCTCTCTCTGCAGTCAGGTTGTGGATCCTGTGCCATGATTGGTCTCTCTCTGCAGTCAGGTTGTGGATCCTGTGCCATGATTGGTCTCTCTCTGCAGTCAGGTTGTGGATCCTGTGCCATGATTGGTCTCTCTCTGCAGTCAGGTTGTGGTTCCTGTGCCATGATTGGTCTCTCTCTGCAGTCAGGTTGTGGATCCTGTGCCATGATTGGTCTCTCTCCGCAGTCAGGTTGTGGATCCTGTGCCATGATTGGTCTCTCTCTGCAGTCAGGTTGTGGATCCTGTGCCATGATTGGTCTCTCTCTGCAGTCAGGTTGTAGATCATGTGCCATGATTGGTCTCTCTCTGCAGTCAGGTTGTGGATCCTGTGCCATGATTGGTCTCTCTCTGCAGTCAGGTTGTGGATCCTGTGCCATGATTGGTCTCTCTCTGCAGTCAGGTTGTGGATCCTGTGCCGTGATTGGTCTCTCTCTGCAGTCAGGTTGTTGTTGTAATGGTTCACTAGTCATTCTCTCTCCAGCATGTTGTTCTGATCTGTATTTACAAAATGGGAGATCCATCATTTTAAACACCTTCCTATATATTACAATAAATGCAAAACAATGTGACCAATGCTGCTTTCAAATATTTATCTACATCACACTGGTCAAACACAAATAGTATAGTTGGTATCAAAATCTCCTGCAGGGCTGTCCCAAACAATGCAGATAATGGATTAGGATCTATAACTGTGTCACACTATAGGCTACATGGAGATTGGAGAACCCCCCCAAAGTGCAAAGTGTAATCTAGCTCTGGTCCATAGCTCTAATGCCTTTCATTTAGAGCTATGTTACTCTCAACTTCCGCCGCTCGCATGAATGCAGACCAGCCTCTACTCTTTGGCGTGAATAAAAATAACGTTTTTGCTAATCACCAAAACAAAGGCGAGTTGTGTCATTAGAAAGCCTACTTTCCTTAGTGGACGCACTCTGAGTCCCCCACCACACGTATAAACTGTACTTTTTTGCCAAAAGGGGATTTTGTTTCCACCGGAAAAAAAATATTTTTAGTTACTCCGCTGCGCCCTCTACTGATATTGCCCAGAGAACTGCCTCATAGAGAATATTTTTCTCCGGTGAAAACAAATCCCTTTCTGGCCAAAAAGTACCATTTATACGTGTGGTGGGGGGCTCAGAGTGCGTCCACTAAGGAAAGTAGGCTTTCTAATGACACAACCCGCCTTTGTTTTCTTTTGAGTAGCAAAAACGTTCTTTTTATTTACACCAAAGAGGAGAGGCTGGTCTGATTTCGATTTGAGATTTAAAACTGAAAGTCCCATAGCCTTACTGCGCAGGGCAGAATCGTAGAAGCAGTAGAAGGCTATGGACCAGAGCTAAGTGTAATCCTACTATAAATGTGTCTGTGTGTCTGTGTGCGTGTGTGTACGGTTGTAATGCACGTAACTCGAGAACCGTTTGCCCCACTAACTTCATATTCGATACACGTGGTCCACACCCCCGCAGGGAGTGCAGTGCCCGGTATCGAGTCGGTCGGACCCAGGGTTCTCCAGAACCACCACAAAAGGCTCTGCTCAGGCTCTGCCAGTGGGCCTAATCAGCCTAAATCCCCTCACCTGTGCAATTTCCAGCCTCTGCCTCAGCCAATTGATTACCATGGCAACCCCACACCTGACAATTGATTAGCCTACTTAACCAGTCCACTTTTCACAGTCAGTTAGCCCTCTTCAGATACAGAGATCTCCATTTGGGACACAGACAGACAGTTAAAACGGGTGCTATGACAAGTTCACAACGGGTATTATTAGGTTCCCAAGTTGCATCGTTCTCAAGTAGGCCAGTAGCCGACGGGCACGTACAGGTCTAGTACATAAATACGATACTCACAGAGATAGACTGGGACAGCAACGTTGAGGAGAGCTAGAACAGCACAGAGCAGTCCAACACCAACGTCTTATGACTGGAGGACATGCACGCACACACAGGAGTGAGAACAGTTACAATATTTGAACCACTTGTTTAGAAAAGTAAAATGTATGTTATTATTTGTTCATGTTGTGATTCGTAGTTTTAGTAACATCTCTCACCAGACACCTCCTTCTTGGGCTCAATATTTGCAATCAGTTCATGGTCATTGTCACTGTCTAACTGTAGAAGTTCACGGCTCTCATCATGAGGACCATCTTCATCCATGTATGGCGCACACACACACACACACACACACACACACACACACAGAGAGAGAGAGAGAATTAGTGAGAACAGTTAAAATATTTGAACCACTTGTTTAAAAATGTAAAATGTAGGCCTATGTACAATTTTTTCATGTTGTGATTTGTATTCTTAGTAACATCTCTCACCAGACAGTATCTGCAGTGGATCTTCCTCCTTCTTGGGCTCAATATTTTCAATCAGTTCATAGTCATCATCATCGTCATCGTCACCATCTTCACCCACTTCTACACTTAAGGCTCTAACTCTTCTGGCAGGTACTGCATAGGTGGGATCGTCTCTCTGTTGGAGGTCAAGGCTATCATGAGGACCATCTTCACCCACTTCTACACTTAAGACCCTAACTCTTCTGGCAGGTACTGCATAGATGGGATCGTCTGTCTGTTGGAGGTCAAGGCTGTCATGAGGACCATCTTCATCCATGTCTGGAGGACACGAGAAGGAGAGAGGAGAAGAGTGAGAGCAGTTAAAATATTTGAGCCGTCCGTCCGTGTGTGTGTGACGTGTGTGTGTGACATGCATGCACTCATGCATGCACGCGTGCATGCATGAGTGCGTGCGTGCATGAGTGCGTGCGTGCGTCCGTCCATCCGTCCGTTACCAGCTAATCTCCGACACTGTTAAAACCCGGTCGGTGCCAAATGTTGCACACAAACTCCCTGGAGGCCAACGATGAACCTCTGCCCCAAATGATCCAGACTTACTTGTGTTCGGTGGATCATCCTCCTTCTTGGGCTCAATATTTTCATAGTCATCGTCACTGTCTACACTTAAGACTCTAACTCTTCTGGCAGGTACTGCATAGGTGGGATCGTCTCTCTGTCCAAGGTCAAGGCTATCATGAGGACCATCTTCATCCATGTCTGGAGGACACGAGAAGGAGAGAGAGAGAGAGAGAGAGAGAGAGAAGGAGAAGAGTGAGAGCAGTTAAAATATTTGAGCCACTTGAGCCAAATATTTGAGCCGTCCATCCGTGTGTGTGTGTGTGTGTGTGTGTGTGTGTGTGTGTGTGTGTGTGTGTGTGTGTGTGTGTGTGTGTGTGTGTGTGTGTGTGTGTGTGTGTGTGTGTGTGTGTGTGTGTGTGTGTGTGTGTGTGCATGCATGAGACCTGTGCCCAGACTTTATCTAGTTTGTTCATGTTGTGATTTGTAGTTTTAGAAAGATCTCTTACCAGACTGCCGTGTGTTCGGTGGATCATCCTCCTTCTTGGGCTCAATATTTTCATAGTCATCGTCACTGTCTAACTGCAGAAGGTCAAGGCTGTCATGATGAGGACCATCTTCATCCATATATGGAGTTCACGCACACACACGCACGCACACACACACACACACACACACACACACACACACACACACACACACACACACACACACACACACACACACACACACACACACACACAGAGATATTAAAAACTCAAAGAAAATCTCAAAATAATGCTTGGCCAATTCCCTCTCCTGATTAACATCCAGAAAAGAGCATTCAAATTCCATAAGCACCTTCAAAATAGTGACCCCCACCTCCTACCATCACCAGGCCTTAAAATGCCAAGAGGAGAACATGAGCAGGAGTCCCCTCAGTCAGCTGGTCCTGAGTCTTACCCCCACCACTGACTAAAACAACATCCACTAACCAAATTATCAAAATGCAACAAGAACATTATATCACATATTGGAAAAACACAACAAAAACCCAAAGTAAATTAGAATGCTATTCGGCCCTCAACCGAGAATACACAGTGGCAAATTACCTGACCACTGTTACTGATCCAAAACTGAGGAAGATGTTGACTATAATGTACAGACTCAGCGACCACCGCCTGGCAATAGAAACCGGCAGACACAGACAGAACTGGCTGCCTAGAGAAGACAGACTGTGTTCACTCTGCTCTCAAGGGGAGGTGGAGATGGAACTACACTTTCTGTTACAATGCGACAAGTATAAAGACATCAGAGAAACATTCTTCCCTAAATTTAAAGAAAAATATAAAGAATTTGAATCCACCATTAATAACTCATCACTCCAATATGTTCTGGGAGAACAGTCCAAATGCACAGTTTTGGCAGCAAAATACGTGTGGAGTTGTCATCAACTGAGGGACAGCCAGTGGACAGAAGAGACAGGTATATCTGTCTGAACAGGGTCATTAAGTTGCTGTTATGTTTGTTAATTTATTTTCATTGTTACTGTATTGCTTGTTGTTCATTATTGTTGGGATGTTTGTTGTTGTTTCTGTGTGCGCAGAGAGTTGTTGTCTCTGTGTGCGCAATGTTGACTTTTGTTTTGTTGTATGTATGCTTTGGCAATGTAGAACATCATGCCAATAAAGCCTTTTGAAATTGAATTGAGAGAGAGAGAGAGAGAGAGAGAGAGAGAGAAAGAGAAAGAGAGAGAAGTAAAGAGTGAGAACAGTTAAAATATTTGAACCACTTGTTTAAAAATGTATGTACTATCTTTCCATGTTGTGATTTGTAGTTTTAGTAACATCTCTCACCAGACTGCAGTATCTTCGGTGGATCTTCCTCCTCCTTGGGCTCATCCCTCATCCATACATGTGTGGTGTCGCCTATCTGTTGGAGGTCAAGGCTGTCATGATGACCATCTTCACACACTTCTACACTTAAGACTCTAACTCTTCTGGCAGGTACTGCATAGGTGGGATCGTCTAGGAGGTCAAGGCTGTCATTGAGAGGACCATCTTCGTCCATTTCTACACTTCTGGCAGGTAGGACTACTGCATAGGTGTCATCGTCTAGGAGGTCCAGGCTGGCATGATGTCCGTCTTCATCCATTTCGTTCAGACTCTAATTCTTCTCGCATGGTATACTTTGGTCTGTCTGTCTGTTTGTCCTGCCTTTTAAAACATAGATGACATGGCAACACTTATTTCTTGTTTCCATTTCCTTTTTTTCCCCCCCGTGTTGTAACAGTTACTTACCAACTGCAACACGCAACACACACTACACGCAACACACAACACCGCCATGGCATACATTGGTGCATTTATAAGATGCCACTTGTATGCCACCATGCATGCTAAGCGGCATGTCATGTAAATTGTATACTATCCCAATATGTGTAGGCCTACTGTATTCTACATTCCATAATGTATCCAAATATCCATTATACAACAATTGGCACGTAATGCATGTACTACAGTCACATGACCACTTGTCTTGTCTCTCCACGCACAATTACTGAACAGCCTACTCCAAAACGGACTCTAAAGGGAGCCAAAAACAGCATCATAGTTAAATCTATTAGTCCATGTAGGCCGTGCTGCGAGGTCCCTTTTTGTTCAGTTTCGTTCCCGTGTCTTTGGCACTAATATTTCAATGCATTTTTGCACACTTGCGTGTGCGCACACACACACACACACACACACACACACACACACACACACACACACACACACACACACACATAGGCTACTCTTATGTCTGGTGGACTTTCTTGAGACCTTAAAGTCCAAACCACACCAAAGGGTCGGTTCGGGACAAAACGTTAAAAAAAAAACGTTTTGTCCCAAACCACTTTGGGCTTAAAGGGGAATACCACTCATTTTTCAACATCATTCATATACCTTAGAGCTGAAAAACAGAATGGGAGGGACTTTTTTTATTATTTCCACACAACAGCTCTAAGGTATATTAATGATATAGTAAAATGTTGCAAATGCACAAGGTGTCTGAAGATAAGAGTTAAAAGTATGTCACCTGCACTTCTGCAAATGCATCAAGTGTAATTCTGCTTTTTACAGTGTTTCTGCTTTTGACATGACATGACACACTCGTCTGGCGTCAACTGTCGCTGCTTATATATGTATATACATGTATATGTATATACATTAGAGATGTCCCGATACTGTATCGGTATCGGGACAAGTATCGGATCGGCCCGTTTTTGTCATATCGGGTAATATCGGTATCTGTGAATATGTCAGTCTAACCACCGATCCGACACAGGGATAAGGGGTTGACACTGGCAGGTAAATAAAATGTTGGGACATGTGGAGCTTGCTTTAGAGTTGCCCAAACTACAAGTGCACATTTGAGTGAGGAGTCTGCCATAAACACAACACCAGATATATAGCTAGATAGCTATAAACACAACATGAAATCACGACACTGGTAGCGGTAGAGTGTCCGCCCTGAAACTGGGAGGTCGGGGTCGGCCGGGTCATACCACAAGGCCACTGTCTGGTTTCGTGGCAATGGTGGGGGCAGCTCTGATGTGAGTTGGCGGTGTAAGTTCCATAGTGAGGGGGGCGGCCACGCTTAGGCCCTGTCACCCCAGGTTCGCTTGTTTGACTTGGGAATGTCCAGGAGGTTGGCAATGCAAACCTGAGGGAGCAGGACAGGACATGGTGTTGGATGAGTTCAGAGATGTCATCATCATTTTCCGACCACGGTCGAGATCATGTATTTCACACAACGCCACGCCAGACTTTCCGGTCCTTCATTGCCATCCCCAGTTCCTGCTTTACTGATGCATGTGTCCCTATAGCGATGACATCGGGGAACGACAGTTTTCTACCTCTGGTCTGCTTTGAGGCAGGATTCTAGAGAAGAAGGGAAGATGTAACCTCATTGTCAGCTCTGTAGCAGTGGCCGGCAAGTGTTCTTCTGGATCGGACTAGTGAAGAAACACAGGGAAGGTTGCCGTTGGTATATTAGGTTAGTCGATGGGTGGCTCTTCGAAGAGATGTAACGGGGGGCCTGGTTGTTGAGGGCTGGTTAGTAGTATATATATTTATTTTTTTTGTCTGTCCTGTGCTTGACCGGGAGCCAGTGGGGATCACGGAGGGCTGGTGTGATTTAATTCTGGTGAGCAGGCGGGCGAGTTTTGTACATATACTGTTCTTTTTTGAGAACCTCGGCAGTGATGCCGCAGGCCAATTAGGAGGGTATTGCAGTATATAGTCGAGTCTGGAATGGATGTGATGAAGGCATGAATGAGTGTCTCAGAAGCAATGTGTGATCAGGCTGAGACGAAGGCGGGCAATGTTGCGGAAAGTGAAAGAAGGCAGTTTTTGTGATTTCACAGTTTTTGTGATTTCACATGTTTGTTAGTGCTGTGTCTATATGCATTTCATGGCTATAGACACATTATTGTTGCGGCAGTGGGCTCTGGGGGAGCATACTAGAATGGCTACTGGTCAGACATTGTGTTAATTCATTCTGAAGAACCACGCTGAAGGCTTTAGAGCCGCCAGTGGGACTAAAAATAACTATAAAGAGAGTATGACGTTACTATAAAGAGAGTAGGACATTATGAAGTATAGTCTAAAAGAATGTTTGTAAAAGTAGAACATTTGAATTTGTGCTCCCCGGGGGCCTGAAATCTCCCGACTTTAAACTGAAATTAAAGAGACATTTGTAGAGTCAGACAAAATGGCTGGGGGTTCGAATCCACCGTGGTGCATCTGACTTTGTCGAGCGTCTATACGAAAACAATTGGCCAGTGTTCAGGTGAGGGCAGCCGGGCGGGGAAGGTGATATTTGTCAATGCCAGTATATACCCACGGGCTGGGGGTGGCACCTGTCACCAGGGAGTGTTGGCCGGGGGCTCCTCACTGGCAGGTGAGTTAGTATAGGATACAACAGCAGTGACAACGCACACATGTGCGTGGAGAGCAATTAATTGGCATAACTACAACTAAATTGGGGAGAAAAAGGGGTATAGGCTATCTAAGTACAAGATAAATAAATAAATAAAAGTGTCAATCAGTCTGATTCATGCCAATCTTGTTTTTTTACAACCCATTTTTTCCACCCAGTGTCAATTATCTAATGTAACCTCACCTGGGCGCTAAACTCCCTCTGCCAACCTGGGGAGAGCAGCGGACTGTGCATGAGGAATAAGTTAATTGCTTCTTTTGACCTGACAGGGGGGAGTTTGGACGTAGGGCGTGGAAAGAATACGTTATTCCAACCAGTTCCTTTCCCCTCCATTAGGTGCCCCGGCTGGGCAGGGGGAGGCAGTATAGAGACTAGGATTACTGCATGATGTTTTTGGGCGGTATGTTGAAGCTTATAAATAAACATGCAAATTCGATGTGTTCATCTGGAAAACAGTAAGTAAATTGAGCATTTTGAAAAGTGGAGAAGGATCAGAATAAATGATGGACTTGGACTGTTATTCGTCTCAACTGCTCAATTAAGGCACATAAAACACAGTGAAATGAAACAACGGAAGTCAATAAGTTAAAAAAAACAATTACATATTGAGGTAGGGGGGTTTAAATTGTCCATAGGACATTGGGGTATTCATTTTTATATAGAAATGTTACAGTGGCTTAAAGATAAAAAGGGTATTTTGAGACGGAATTGCAATTTCTTAAGGTGAGCGATTATGGCCTTTCAATGTGATATGATTTTTTGAAGTAGTATTACAGTATTTTCTACACCTTAAGAGGGAAACAGTATATGCCATAACACTGACATAATAATCTTAGACGATTAGTGGCACAGTGGCATAATCACAATCTATGTCCCTATGGCTACTCTCTCTCTCTTTCTCCCTAGCTTGCTCTTGTTGTCTTGTCTGTCACTACCAATTAGCATAATCTGGTGCTGTTATCCTTAACTCCTCACAGTTAAGAGTAGGGAGTCACAGGTGGCTGAGAAGGGTCTGCCCTTCCAGCTCTACACAGACAGGCACTTTGCACACTCACTGACACACACACACACACACACACACACACACACACACACACACACACACACACACACACACACACACACACACACACACACATACAGTACACACATGGGCAGGCTACAGTCCTCACTCTTTGCACAGCCAGGCTGCCTCATAATCAAGAATGGCCTTTTCATTACCATGGACCTATTTTTAGTACCGTGGTGGTGTTGCTGACAAACCATGTTGGAATATAATCTTTTGAAGATCCATTTTTGTTTTCAACGTGTACCTTTTTTGTTTTGTTGTAGACGACCTTAAACTGATCCCAGTCAGTTGTGTGAGAGTATACGTGCCAGACAGGGTGAGAGAGAGAGAGAGAGAGAGAGAGAGCCAGGCTGAGGACACTATACTGTGACTGGACTCTCTGTTTGTCCGTGTGTCTATCCCTCCCTAACCCAGGAAAACGCTGCTGGGACAGACGAGAACAGTGTAGATCCTGAAGCAAACGGAGGCTATAGAAGACCCGTGCAGGAACTTGCAGTGGTTGTTTTTACTGCATTGTTCCTATTATCTTGTGGATACACAATCACAAACAATGGGAGCGTCCTATGGAAAAAAGGTATTGCTGTTTACTAGTTTGGGATACATTTTATACAGCATAATTGTGATTGAGATTTATTTTTCTCAAAGGACTTACATGTGTGACATTTGAGAAAGGTACGTTTGAGAGAAATGGAACGTGCGGGCCAACATTTTGCTGTAGATTACTTCTTAATCAGCTTAGGTAGAATAGCTTTGAGTTACTTTCATCAACACAAATTTGGGCCTGTATGTGGTCTCCATCATCTTCACAGTCTTGTATCTAAATACAGTAGATGAAACACACATCATGTTGTGATGATGTGCTGGCTAATGAAATAAAGCATAAAATAAGTAAGTAAGTAAGTAGCCACACAAGCATTGCTCTGAAGAACACATTCGAGAAAGAGGCCGCTTCTCTGATAAAACATTGTTTCTTCTTTAAAGTCTTAATAAATTGTTGCATCTGAGCTACGAGTATCTGTCAATGATTCAACCCACAGAGGAAATACATTACAATACATTTATTCCCAAAAACATAATTGTTTAGAGGAAATATTATTCCAAAGGCTCAAAATATAATTTCAAATATACAATATGCACTGCACGTATTATCAATATTACAGTACATTTCTTGTTGAAAGCTGTAGATTCATTGTCAGTGTGAATGCGACTATTTCGTTGTTGGTATACCATTTCGTACAGAACCGATGGTGATAGTGGCTTTGGAGTCGTTTCCACGAAACATGTTCAACCTTTCACACTTTCATCACAAAGCACCTATAGCTATTCTCCATCGAAATCTCCACAATGAAAAGTAGAAAACCAAGGCACACAGTATACATGATAAGACCATGGGATATAATTCCACAAATTCTCTGGATGTTTACTGTATGAGTGGAATCCCATTGAGGGCTCGCGCCATTTGAAGAACATATTGTGCATTCGCAAATATTTAAGCTATGGACCGGGACACACCTGTTATGTGGGTGTGTGGATGGGAGCATGTGTCGCATTGCCATGGTGCTGTAGTGTATACAGAGGACAGCTGACAGTGTGTGTCTCAGCTATGCAACAGTACTATTATGGGGTGCCTACATCACCCCTCATAATATAAAACCTCGCCTAACACCCAATTCATACGTACAACTAAACTATAGTCATATGACATTGCTCACAGAAAATGTGGCACAATTTTCAGTTGAAAACTCAGATCCTTACGGTCACAAGAAGCTTCATGGTCTTGACTGACTGTCCCTGACTCTCTTTCTAACGTATAACTTATTTCTTATCACACTGGGTACTGTAAAGACCCTGTACTTTTGGTTGTTATAATAATGGCGATTACCACCGGAGACTACACTGTAAAATTGTGAATGTTCTAAGACTGTACACATGTGCAATCAAACACTGTACAAATGTAACAAAATGGATCCAGTTAATTTAGTTACATTTACATTTGTACAAATGGATAAACTAACACTGGGTTTTTTTTAATGTGAGTATAAGATGAGAAACTTGTACTGTCATTGTTCATCTTGTCAGATGCTCTGGGAAAGAGCAAGAGTCAGGCTAAATATCATACACACATCAACCGTTACTATAACGGACACAACCCAGCCAACATATTCTGTACGTGCAATATGAGCAGTGGAGTCAAGAAGGGAACAGTGTGACTAGAGTAGAAATGATAGATAAGGTGGAGTTGGGTAAAATATTTGACAAACAGAGAAGGTTTCACAATTGGTATCGTTCCACGAGGGGTTGGAATAGATAAAGTGTAGTACAGTCCAACTTTATTTGAACAGTCATGTGTGTCATTGTCACAATGAAAAGTGGTTACACATTCTCTCTAAACCTGCAAGCAAACAGCCTGTTGCTTCGGCGAAACCATCAATGAGCACTATACGTTTACCAGTCACATTGCCTTAACATCAGTTCATTTACCGGTCACAATCCCTTTACATGCACCAAAGTATATCAGTACGTTTATCAATCACAGACGCATGATCTGATAGTGGATACAGATGTAATTACCGGTATTATTCCTACATAGAATTCTGGAAAAGCAATACAGACCCAGTTTCCATGTTACAATAATTACATTTTTATTTATCAGTGTGCCGGTATTTCTTGACTTTCTTCCTTTATTTATGAATTTTTAACGTTGTCATGGTTAAATCAACATTTTTAAATCAACTACCGTATCGGCAAACTGTATTCATTTCTGACATCAAGTCAGGTATCTTTGAATTTGTCATTCAGGCAATTGACATTGCCCTAATTGAGTTTGAAGAGAGTTTCTGTCCCAATTTTGAGGGACAGAGTGAGAGACAGAGTCACGGAATGGGGAAAGAGCAGCACTGGGTTTCTTTGTTGTAAATGTCACTGCCTGACTGAGCTGTAACTTCATTACCCTCTGCCAGCTTCCAGGCATTGCTTGGCAGGCACTGTTCGGATGCCCAGTTTGGACTTCACAGTCCTTGCACCAACCCCAGAGATCACACAACAACACTGCCTTTCTATTGCGCAGAGATGCTGTCAGACTTCTGGAGAAGACAACAACGGTGCGACTTAAGTTTGTGTATAGGGTTCAAAATCTTGCACCTTTTCGTTTCGATGTCCTTTAGGAAGGACAATGTTCTCCGAACCTCAGATGTCACGGTCAGCTAAAAGCAACAGTTGTCGAGCGTTGGACATGTATTCACGCAAGTATCTTGGCCTAGCAACAAAGCCCATGCCTGTCTATCCCCGACCGATCCATAATTCACAGCTATTTTGGATGGCAAAGGATTAGGTTCACTCGGTGTTGCATTTATCTTTTATTGAGACAGAAAGCTGAAGGATACTGGTATATTTCTATCCCAGGGCAGCTGTGTGGAGGGTCAGGGCTCTCAGCGCCTCATCCACTACACCATTAATGGGCATTAACAGTTCAACTGATATCACTGTTTGAATGTACTGTAACTTGGCAGTGAACTGCAGACGGCCCTGTGCCCTCAGAACAATTTCCGTGGTTATGTAAGGCAACAACATGCCTCATTTGGCAACGTGGAGGCAGAACATGTGACCAATTCCTGACCCTTATGATTTGGTGGTCTTTAATTTGCCAGTCTCACTCTGCTGGCCATGTCTGTTTAGATTTGTCAAAATGTATACATCATCAGCTATGGGATTAACATATTAAAAGCCATATTAAAAGACATACTGTACAGTACAGTACATGGAGCATGAATAGATATTTCTGTATACAGAAAACAGCGCTTTATGCAAGCATGTGTCTACCATTTATATTGTCTGTTCAACAGGGGGTCCGGGACCCGTAGGGGGTCCTCAGAGGTACTCCAGGGGATCTGCCAAATCTTTGTGATAGGATATTTGCTTTTTTACATTAACCACTTGAACCCTATAGTATGTCTTCTGATGAACATTAGCCACAAGATATTTTGTCAAAGAGGTTAAATGTCTGAAATGAACAAAAAAAACATTAATTTGCACAACACTGATGCTAGTCAATGAAGCTATCATGACATCTATTAAAACATTTAATCTGCAACACAACTGTATGCAACGTAGTGTGGGTCCCTGCTTCATCTCTCTCTCTCTCTCTCTCTCAGCTGGGTGGTCCTTATTGGGCTGAAACATGTTGAAGTCTGTACCTTTGTACGGCATGTGAGGTCCTACTGTCTTTGTGCCATGGTGTCCATTAGTTTGTCATTCCTGTTCAATTCACCTTTAGTTAAGCCCTGCCCTCTCCCCCACTTAGACACTCCCACTTGGACACTTTCCAGCCAGGCTCATTCATTCCAATGTAAGTAAATATCATGGATTTTCCCATTCAGGCCTGACCTCAAAATTTTAAAAAAAATCTTCTAAATCCTCCAGTTTTCTGAAATAAATATTTTCACAATTTTTCAAAAATAGCAGACCTACAAGCTCACAGCGCGCCACTCGGTGGCGCGCTATGAGCTTGTAGATCTGCTATTTTTTCAATAGCTAAAGTATAACATAATGCTTAAAACACCTAAAGGGGTATTCTAATAAATCTAATGTCGTTATTACTTGCTAATGCTATCTAGTCTATAGGCTATAGGCTTAGGCTATGGGCATAAAAAGGGACTGACATATTGGTTGGATCTGCAGTGCTCTACTAGTGTTGTTAAACCCCAGACTTAACCACATTCAAATTCACTTTCAAAATGTTGAAGAAGAAAAAGTATTTTTGGACACCTATGGAGATGGACCAGTGCATTGGAATAATGAATTTGAAAAGCAGAACAAAGGGAGTGTGTCTGTGTGTGTGTGTGTGTGTGTGTGTGTGTGTCTAGGCTACATACAGTATGTGTGTGTTAGGGTTAGGTAAGGTGTAGGACTGTAAGTATGGGTTAGGTTGGGCCAGCAGGTGATTTTAATACTTTGACTTGGACAGCAATACTGTGAATGAGCGAGCGAGCGTGTGTGTGTGTGTGTGTGTGTGTGTGTGTGTGTGTGTGTGTGTGTGTGTGTGTGTGTGTGTGTGTGTGTGTGCGTGATTGGTGAAGCTTAGGCAGTAGAGTATAGTTCATATCTCCCCTTGCTTGCTCTCCCCTTGTATGTGAAACATATAGGTTTATAACAATCATAGAGTACACATTAACTATGTGGACATGTTTTGCATTGAAGAGCAATGATCAGCAGAGCATGAAGTGGAAAATGTTCCTCTTAAAGAAGTTAAAGATTAAACCTGAAGCTTAACCCAACCATTTGATGATAAACACTCCATTCAACATCCATCAGAAATCAACTGTTTAAAAGGACAGGCTCCTTTGTGTGTGTGTGTGTGTGTGTGTGTGTGTGTGTGTGTGTGTGTGTGTGTGTGTGTGTCTATTTTTGACAAAGAGTTTTGGTGTTGACCCAAAAAATAGTGGTCAAAGTACGGTGGTAACTCTGTAAGTGGTTGAGACTCTATAAAACTGGGGTTTAAGTGGTTGAATAAGCGTTTTCAAACAGGGTTCGGTAAAAGTAATCCTGCCCTCCATTCGCCTGTAATAATACTCCATTAGACAGGAGGAAATCAGGAGCCATGGAGGCAAAGCAGACAGATATACAGTACGTGTGCTCTGTGGTACGAAACATGAATAATTCAGAAACCGAGATCACACAGTAAAATCCTCTGCGGTCATTTAACTCTGAGAGAATACCAGTGTAACCACATTTGTATCTGTGTCACAGTGTTACTGATGATTTTACACTATATACACAGTTATGTGCAGATCCAACGCTGAACAGGTGCCATGTTCTACACCTGTATTTTATAGCAAGGCAGTTTGTGGACGTTGGTCGACAACAGTGACATATATTCTCTATTTTGAAATGAATTCATGGACAGGAGTCCTGAGTGAAAAGATTACGTGTGACCAAGAGAGAATCCAGTTGTACAGTTCCGTGCGGGTATTTTACATGAATATGACCCGATTCCTAGAGATGTTTTTATATGCCATATACTATAATGTATGGCTTGACTGGCGTCTATGATTTATTTACACTTAATAATACACCTTCTAACCATGATCCGTGTATAGGACAAAGCAAGCAGTGAAATAGCTTTAGTAGAATTGAATGGCATGATTATAAGTATTTTTTTTAAAGAGACGGCGGCTTCAATTTCAGAATAAGAAAAGCCATTCCAATTAAAAATCCAAGCTTTATTAGATTTTTTTATGACATTTGCATTAGATCAGCCTGGGGTTGTCGAGTTATGTTGACCAACCTTTGCTTCGCAAATGATTAAAATACCATTTCTATTTCAGAAGAAGGGAAGCCATTTATAAACCGTAGTTGGTATGTGTTGTTGTCATGAGGTGACAGGTCAGGAGTGGTGGAAGGTAACTAAGTACACTTACTTAAGTACTGTACATAAGTACAATTGTGAGATATTTGTACTTGAGTATTTCCAATACTTTTACTCCTCTACCTCTAGATCCAAATATTGTACTTATATTTTAAAACTTTAGTTACTAGTTACTTTGTAGATTTGTATTATTATTAACATTAACCACTTCAGCCCTTTACACATTTCAGCCATTTGAAAATAGCAGATCTACAAGCTCGCAATGCTGCACATTTTCAAGATTTGAAAAGATGGGAAAACTTGAAATGACATTTTGCATAAAGATTTTATTTTATTTTAATACCAATACTGTTTTGAATTCCGGACTTTTACTTGTAAGGCCTCACTCACACCTTCGCAACAGACTTTTGTATGCTTGTTGTATACAAAGGGTGTGACACATCTTGCCCCAATGCATTTCCAATGGGAGTCACATGGTTCGACACAACATTTGTGTTGTATGAGGGGGAGGGGGGCAGTCGAAACACAGCCGAAAGCCGTACAACAGCTTGTAGTCCAAAATGTTGTACATCAAATCATGTGACTTCCATTGGAAATGTATTGGGGCGGCCATGACACTTAAATCTTGCTTACATCTAGCGTGCATCAATGTTGTATGCTAGATCGAAAGGTGTGAGTGAAGCCTTGGTCTGGTCTGTGTGCCACATTGTTGAGATCACAGCAGAAAACAATTTGTGAAAAACAAGCAGCAGCAGCGCACCTCAACATCCCCAGGCATCTAATGTAAATGCTATTAAATTCAATCAAGGTTGTATTGTTTTTGCACCAGTGCATTTGTGACATTATACAGCGCCCAGGATTACAGCTTATAGGCAATTGGCATCGGGTGAAAAAATGGATTACAAAATCGTATAATATATATGAAATTCATTCAACCAATCCCTATTTCAAAAAGCATTGGTAAGGAAAGGAAAGGTGCTATGTTTCCCCAGGGTAACTGGACTAAGCTCAAGAACTTGTTTACAGCCAGGCCCTGCTCATAGAACATTTCATGGTAGAGGTTCAATGCCTTGTCCAAGGGCACTTCAGCGGTGGTAATTTTAACGTGCCGGTCCGGGGGATACGAACTAGTATGACATGACAACGTGTGGTATAGGGCCCCCATGCAAAAACCTTGGACCGGCACTGCGGCAGGTCCCAGCATGTACGTGCCTCATGCCTGTGTGGTATTTACTGTATGCTGTCTGTCTGTCTGTCTGTCTGAGCCTGCAAGGCCACACAGATCTATTCCAATGCATCACTCTGCTAGTGTGTTTGAGTGACCCTTGTTTACCAGCAGGCAGCCAGATAACGTCTAGCGTTGGAGACGCGGCACTGTCAGGTTTCCTTGTGCGACCTCATCTCAGGGGTGTGTGTGACGCGCGCATGGCATATAGCCTCGAGGCTTTTTAAGGACACGATATTTTAAGGACACTATATATACACTTGCAGAACGTTGTTTGTTCTTGTATACTTTTGTAATTATCCAGCCTACTTCACTGCATTATAACTGTGACTCACCCAATAGCTTCTCAGTGAATCAGCTACATTTTAATCTGTATCTGCCCACCAGCTAGCCTGTCTGTCTGTCTGTCTGTCTGTCTGTCTGTCTGTCTGTCTGTCTGTCTGCCTGCTCCCCGCCTGCCTGTCAACAAGTACATACAATATACAGCTGAAATCTCAGACATGGCTAACACGATACAAGAAAGATTTGACAACCGCCAAAACTAGTTCAAAGAAATAAAATATACATGCAGACAGATATGTCATATAAGAATATAGGCCTACTGTAGATAGTCCACAGTGTGTAATGTAAACATTGGCATATCATGAGATATCAACTGAAACTGACAAAAACAGATTGGATTATGTTTTGAACAAGAGCTAAAGTTTGCATCGATTCATTTAAACATAATCCTTAGTACTTGTCCTGTACTTGTCTGTTGTAATGATGAAGTGTGCTCTTTGTCAGAAAAAGAATGCGTTGCGATAAAGTAAAAAATATGTGGTTATTCTATTATGTTACTGCATGGCTTTTGTTGTGCTTATTGAATTTGCTTACAGAGTGGGCGTAATTGACAGTGAAATATCGATGTATCTCAAGTTCAGAGGAAGTTCAGTACAAAGACAGCAACCACAGCAACCAATTATATTTAAAAGAAAGTGTACTTTGTAATTTGTACTTTTGAATACTAAGTTGTTGTTTTTTTTAAAGCAAGTAGGTTCACTCGTAATTGGGTAATATTTGGCCAGGAGTATATCTACAGTATACTTTCACTATAGAGTTCTGGTAGTAAATACACCAGACACCAGCAACTGTTGTGCAGGCAGGGCTTGCTGAGGAGTCACTTGGTCAGTAACTAAGCAGAGTGCTTGACATGAAGTGACCCTTCCATGGCCAAGCAGATTTGAGTTCTTAAGAGCCCCCCCTCTCAAGAATCTTGGTAACATGGGTGGATGCAAATGTGTCATTTCACACATGTCCACTAGATGTCAGACTGCCCTTTGCACCTTCCACCTTTAGGTTTTGCCCAAATGTATTGGGACAAATAACTGCAGTAATGAATAGTTGATAGACAAATAGACATTGTGATGGACAACAGCTTGGTTACCACAGGCTAATAATAGCTCCATTTGGGGATTCCGGTAAACTAAGTTGTATTCAAATGTGCATTTCTATTCTCAATGTATCTGTATGGCTGTAGTTGACATTAGGCTGGTTTTCTCTGCCAGCCTCCCAACCAAAGCTCCAGCCTGCCTGCTCTGTCCAGTAGATGCAATAAATAACACTGATTTCCCATCCCATCCCGTTGCAGTTGCAAGACTTTCATTCTCGATTGTCTTGTTTGCGCTGTCTCTGGTTTATACTAGAAGGTTTAGAAGCAATCCTTCTCTACAAGATACATAGAACTAAATTCTACTTCCTTCGCAAAGAAATAAATGGTTCTGGGCCAAATTCAATACATTTCATTAGACTATTTGACCTATTTCACAACAGAACAATTACATTCTTTTGAAGTGAGGAATAATTCAGTATAGGATGATTCCCTCGATGTCTGTATTATTAAGTACAATGAAAGCATCATTGAAAGTATCTAGACTTATCGTACATCTCACAGACATTAATTCCAACTAAGCTCATTTCAAACTCAACTCCACAGTTATTAGCACAGGCTTTGCTGCTTATGACTTCTTACGTGATCCAGCTGAGCTGTCGCTAATACTGCTTAGAAGGGCCTCGATATATATCAAAGCAAGGTCAGAGGGAGGTCAGATAGGTGCGCAAAATGTACAAACAAAGCTTGACCATCTCTGTTCTGTGCTATATTTCGGGAGGTGTACGCATTACACTTGTATCCTCCCTGAGTTACAAATTGATGGATTGAGGATTTTACTGTGTGTACATGCATGCACGGTGTATGTGCATAATATACAGTATAATGTACTATATTGTATGTACACTATGCATACTATCCATGTAACATGTACTGTATGCTAAACCTATAACCTTAAGGTCCCACCACAGGAAGTCAAAGCATATAGATTAGTAAAGTTTCTATCGCAGAGTAATGCGTGTCAGGACTGGAAGAGAGATCTAAATGCCATTTTAGAATTGATTTCACAGGATTTGGTGTACATTTGGCTGATTATCGTCCTGGCGTTGTACGTTAGCATATAAGTCAAGGAGCGTCTATGCAGAAGGATGTCTCCTCGAGGTCACTCATAGTCACTACTACACTATTATCAATATGCTGGCATGAAGCTTGAGCTGGGGAGAGAAGAGTGGAACTCCCTGTTCCAACACACGGACAACAGAAGCCAATTTATAGGAGAAAGAGATCATTCATTAAAGCTATCCCCTTCCCAAATCCAACACCCTCACACGCACACGCACACGCACGCACACGCACACACATTCCCATGCAGTGAGCAGCATTCACCTCACACCTCAATAGCCCCCACACACCCTTTGCTAGTGGTGGTGGTGGTGGTGGAAAAGGGGGGGGGACGACGACGACGACTAAGACAGTAAGGGCCTTGTCACCGCATTCAAGCCTAAGGCAGACTCTCCTAGCAACCATAGAAGACCAACACAATATCCATTCAGCCAGCGGAGAGGGCTGTCCAAGTGTCCCTGTGTCTGAAAAGATCCAGTCCACTGGGAAGGGGCTGGAGGATGCAAGGCTCTGGTATGGAGGAGAGTAGAGCCCTGGAACCCAGCCAGAGAGAGAGGGATGAAGGGGGAGAGGGAGGACTGAGTGAGGGTTGAGAAAAATAGTAGCTCTACAAGTTCGCAACTTGTAGATCTTCTATCTAGAGCTTGTAGATCAGCTATTTTCCAGGATATACCTATACAGTATTTAGTGTAGCGCAGCCAGTGCTAGAGGTACGTACCTAGCCTGCAGCATGGCTTCCAGCCTGATTCGCTGCGTTCCGTGAATTTGTTTTGTCACTTCGAGCTGACAAAACGAATTCACCAAACGCAGCAACTGGAAACCAGGCCAAGTGTACCCAAACTGTTAAGGACCCCCCATGACAAAGTGTATAAACTAAAGTGGTGTACCCAAACTTTTTAAATTTCAAGGAACCCCATAACTCTGAATGTATAATGGAACAAATGGACCCTCTCAGAGTTACAGACTTGCTAGGGTCCATTTCGAACTCCCTCAAGGAACCGTGAGGGTCCTTGGTCCCCAATTTGAGAATTTTGTGATTCCAGTAAACTACTGTATAATCGTCCAAAGTCCAATGTCAAAGCAGAAAAGGGTTAACTCATATTTGTAAGGAGAAAGATAAGGAACATCCGCACGGCGCACACTTGTTTTTAGAGCTCCATGGACTTCCTTTATTTCTTTTGGCTAAAAGCCGATATTTGCATTGATGCATTGACGTCCAGCAACTGGCCTAAATACAGGCAAAAGATGCGCACACAATCTTCTCTGTTAACTCATTATTGTAGAAATGGCCCTGTAGAAACAATATGTCCGTGTTTGAGTAATATTAGCATATGTTTAACACTGCTGCGCAGATTGTTGTGAGGAATCTAATCTGTTTGATTGAACAAACACTCTTAATTCAACACCAAACCATTATCACACACACACACAGACACACACACACACACACACACACACACACACACGCACACACGCACACACGCACACACACACACACACACACACACACACACACACACACACACACACACACACACACACACAATTAACAGTAAACATTTCCACTAAGTGATGTTTTAAAGACAACGGGAAGGCAGATAATAAGATTAAACAGAGAAATACGTTTTGGGTTGGGGAGGGGAAAGGACAAAAAAAATGAAGGGAGCCAAAAGTAAGATGGATAAGATGGATGATGGCAAAGGAGAGAGAGAAACGGTGTCTTACTTAGAGGGGAAATGAAGGTTAATTCCATTCTGTGTTCCTCTGCGGAGCATTCTAATGGCAGTATATTAAAGGGTAACTAAATTTGTCTGACATCTTTGGTAAAAAGCAGGGTACTGCACTGGCATTCCGTTATATGTTGTGCTAGGTCAGCAGATAGGGGAATAATGTTAGGGGAATAAGAGGGAAAACCAGCAGAAAACAAATATGTCAGACATGGACAAAAATTGGCCCTCAAACACGGTCCAACCTCACTACCTCAGGCAACGACAAATGCCTAGGTGATCTACTATTTAAAGTTCAAGTTGTGGCAGGCGAGCAGATTAAGGGATTCTACAGGGCAGACATCAAGGACCAGCATTTGCCACCGTACTATAGGAGAACGGACTCTGCAGACACAGACAAAAGGCTTCGCTTGACTGGCCATGCCATTCAGAGTCCTCTATCTATGCAAGTGCTTTGCTTACTTTAAGGTCTTGCTCTGTCGAGTTGACCCATGAGGCCAGTACAGGTAGGCCTATCGAAACCTGAACACAGTGACAACGTGCTAACAAAGTGGCTATGGCTATACTCCTCCTGTCATTTTGCCAACTTTCACAGAGCTCTGAGGAGTAGCCCAGGAGTTTCCTTTCTCAGTTTGCCCTGACTCTGTCACACTCTAGAGTAAACAGGTAGTGACATCAACTGGCAGGTTGCATATCTTTGGTCCGACATACTAACAGTCTGACACTACTTTGGTCCGACGTCAAACCCTAACCTAACCCTGACCGCACACGGAAGCCACGGCTGAGCTACGCGTGTGTTTTAACTGGTCACGAGTGTCGGCGCCACGGGTGACCGGCCACGTATGTCGGACTGTTTGTACATCGGACTAACGTCTCCCCCCCCCCCCCCCCAACTAGGCACTTTTCACCATTAGATGTCAATTTTCACACACATGTTATGATGCCAGCAACGCCAACTTGCTAAATGTCCATGAATTCTGATTTACAATGTTCTGCAATAGCCTACCATATGTCTACATTTAAACTATTATGTCTTTCTACCCTCTCCTCCGCACAGAAGGCCTACAACATTGAACACGAGCGACCAGCAAAGCAGCAGTGCGTGAAAAATGGAAAACACTCTAATGGAAACCCCAACGGTTCAGGTAGGTCTGCATTGGCCTTATCACATTACAGCCCTTCTTAGAGAACAATGCGACCCAACCTCCGATGATTATCCCCCACCTTGTCGTTCTGCTTTCCATGTACGTAGAGGTGTAATGGACCTCACATGAGCTGCCTTGCCTGTGACACTTCGCTACCTCTTAGGAAGTGTTTCCGTAGATTTTATTTGTCTGTCGTTAAAGAGGTAACGTGTCATTGTTCCTTCCGCTCATTAGTCTGACCCGTCACTAAGCCAATCCCAAACCCTAACCATATAACCGCACGCGAAAGCCACGGGGTGAGTCTTAACCGGCCACGTAGTCGGACTAACGGGATGTCGGAATAATGGGCAGTCCCCGTGAAAGAAGGGTCGGACAGACAGGATAACATTTGGAACAGGCCATGAGGCCACGGTGGATTAACCCCCCTATACAGACTCCATGGTGGTGGAAAAGGTACTTTACCCCTACGCCACCTGAGCATCAACATTAGATCCATTTTGATCAGCACGGGCATCTACACGACCACAAACCACACACACTGCACTCCTTCAAAATAAGGGTTGCACGGGAAAAATGGTTGCCGGTACAGGTGAATTAATTAATTAATCCTAGCAGGAAAAGTAGGGTTTGTGCATGAGTGCATCTGGGAAGCTTAAAACTTTTACCTGAAGGTCTTGCTATTCCGAGTCTAAAAACAAAAGGAGAGATAATAAAGTCTAAAAGAAAAGGTCATAAAACTTGCAAGAATGTGTTTGTTTGTTTGTTTCTGTATTAATTTCATTCATTCATTTATTGGTCATTTCAAAATTTGGGGGAAACTTGGATGTCATTATGAGATCTAATTTGAAGCAGTACATGTGCTTTGGCAAACCCATTAGTTTATACAATTTTGAACCAGTATTGTGTTTGGAGGCTTACAGACTCCCAAAAACAATTAGGGAAGAATTCACAGGAGAGCACATAGCTAATAGCGGATGTTGTAGTAATTATGTGATTAAACTTTTATTGGATTTTTTTGCCCCATTGTTTGTATGCAGAGTATAACCTGTGGGGCCAGTAATATTACAACTAATTCTCGGTTGCGTGCCAGTGTAGACAGTGCACAGAGAATAGCTGATCTGCAAGACCACAACATGTGGCACTGCGATACGCTGTGAGCTCGTAATGTGCTATTATTGGTGTGCAACACCGCCACACCGGCAGTATAAATCAGGATTTAGCACTCTCTGTCCTCATCGAGGCTCGCTGTTGTAAGTTACCAGGATTGGTAACATGAAGCAAAGCCAGCTCATTGATCATTTTCAGTGGTGGTGGACGGTAACAGAGTGCATTTATTTGAGTACTGTATTTTTGGATGTATGACTTTCATTCCGCTACGTTTAAAAGACAAATATTGTACTCTTGACTCCACTACAGTGCTAAGAAGGGAGAACACTTAGAGGGAGGAATAGCACTCATTCTCAACATTTTACTATGTCATGAATATAAGTCTGAAAAAAATCAGCCCCGCCTGAAGTGAGTGGTACTGTACTGTACTGTACTGTACTGTACTGTACTGTACTGTACTGTACTGTACTGTACTGTACAAGCCTCCCTGGCCTGTGTGTGTCTGTGTGTTAGGCTGTGCAACAGTGACACTTGGTGGTGAACAAACGCTATAACGCTATTTTCGTGCTCGGACACAGCCAGGGACAGACCCAGGGACACAGCCATACACATAGCTGTCTATAGTGGTTGCACCACTCAAAAATCAGTAACATTATATGAAGTACATCTTTTTGATGTCACTGAGATGTACTTCATAATGTTACTGACTTTTTTGTCAGATCTCCAGTTCTAGGCAACACACAATGGGGGGGGGGGGACTCTTTTATTAGTTCCACACAATTCTAAGGTATATTTATGACATAGTAAAATGTTGAAAATGAGTGGTATTCCCATTTAAGACATAATCTAAAACATAGTGAACATAGCCGGTCGATGTTTTTTGTATTTTTGATAAGCATGTACTGTACCTTTGAATGGTGTTAGAGCGGGTGGGGAAGGATAAATAACGGAGAACTCACCGGTTTACCGACTCGCCGCAGCGAAAAGTGGAGAGTTTCAATGTCTTCATCGTTATGCTAATAAGACCCAGCCCGCAGCAGCTCAGCCCCATTGGCACGGTGGGTTGCGCATTGGTCTGGCGAGTGGTTCAATCCCTGCTTCCGCTTAATGCTACACTAACATGCCGTCTTCATCAGTATAGTATGTCAAACCCACAGATTTCTAATGGTCCTGCTAACCGAGCCACTTGAATGAATGCCCACCTTCACTCAGCATGGTTTCCAGGAATGCTCATATTTCAGTTGGACTCAAACATAACAATCCCCGCACACTATACCATTTACCACACGGTTGAAGAGATGCTTTGATATTAGATCAAAGCAGTTGTTAAACCAAGCGCGTCTCTTTGGGCTAATCATAGACCTGAGTGAAAAGTATAGCAACACAGGCAACTTTGAACTCTGTATGATACATAACTAACCAAATACTCCATGATTATACTGGGGTGAGCACAGCAAGGGAATAAAATACAAGCTTTTTTATGTATTCATAATATGAGATAGATTATTATTAAAAGATCACACCTGTGTGAACTGAGTGGTGCAACTATACATTTATTGTTATAGTTACTGTACTGTGCTCTTTACTGTATTGTAGTGTACTGTGCTCTGTACTGTACTTTGATTATTTTTGGAAAAAATATTCGAGAAATGAAGACGTGTGGGGGTCAAAACGGTCGAGAAATGGCAGTTACCATGTGGGGGTTCCCGGGGGGTCCCCGGAACATCCAGACCCCCAGGAACAGCGCCCAGGGGCCGGCCCAGTTCCGGAAAGGCCTTCCCGCGTCCGAAACGGTCGAGAAATGAGTACTGTGTTGTAGCTTTCCGTGCTTGGACAGACACGTACTGTACGTACACATAGGGACACACATAGCTGCTAATGGAGCGGAGGCACCGCTCCAAAAATAAATCACACTCATGTGAAGTGAGGGGTGCCTGTTAATGTTGAAATTCAGCATCATTTTGACTTTTAGGAGCCTGCAGTAATTTTCTTTTTTTTCTTTTATAATTTTTATTCCACGAATTTGCAACCCATTTTTTTCACCCAGGGTCAATTATATAATGTAATCCTGCAGGGCGCTACACTTCCTCTGCCAACCTGGGGGTTCAGCCGACTGACCTCATGCTTCCTTCCTTCTATATGCAAGCTGCTTCTGTTCACCTGACAGGGGAGAGTTTCACCGGCCGGACGTAGCGCATGGAAGGAACACGTTATTCCGACCAGTTCCTTTCCGCTCCATCAGGCTGGCCAGGGGGAGGTAGTTTAGAGACCAGGATTACTGCATGTTTTTTGTGAGGATACCTACCCTATAAAGGGACACGGGGAGAACATGCAAACTCCACACAGAAAGGCCCTTTCGCCAACCCCAGTAATTTGCATTGCTTGCACGTTCACGTTACGAGACATGAATGCAGTGTGTTATTGTATGAGACAAAATCAAGTCACATGATGTATTTATATATGGACCACGTGACGTCTCATGTCGTTACATCAGTGCCCTAAACAAACATTAAAAGTCCATAGACTTGGCTGGCAAACACCTTTTGTTAAATGTGCTCTAAACAAACATGAAATGTCCATAGACTTGGCTGCCAGATACAGTATGAGGACATTTCAAAAGCCATGCGTTGGAGTCTCATCACAGCGTAAACAATAAGGCCTCTAAACGACTATAAGGTCTTTAGAAAGGAGTGGCTCACTTTTCACAAAATAAGCTTGGGAGTGCAAATCAATATTTAATAATGATTTGCACTCCCAAGGTCAGAGGAAAGTGAATGAATGCGGGGCTGGTCGCTCGTTCTAAAAAGTAGTATTTTAAAATATGACATTATGAATTAAGATCCCCCCCCCCCTTTGGCCATTGGCATGTATGGCATAGTAGTTTGTGGTGCTTCTAGCCTTCTTCCGGGCACTTGTCCTCCGAGCCCTTCTCGGTAACATGATCATTGTGGAATCTCAGAAATTGAACGATGAAATAATGGTCACTAATGTATTGCTCTAACCCTGATATGCCTTCCTGTTGGCTGCTTGAAATGTTGGTGATGGAGAAATGCATCTAAATGTAAAAGGAGAAATAATGACTGTTGTTACTGCAGAAATTGCTGCTAAGAGCTAGCATACAGAATGAAACATTCATGACTTGTAGTTAATATGAGCAGTAAGCCTTTGAGATTAAACCCTCAGCTGATCCTGCCTGCAAGAGACAACTGACTGAGTCAGAGTGGATGGAAAGAGAAGGGTGTGGAGAGAGAGAGAGAGAGAGAGAGAGAGAGAGAGAGAGAGAGAGAGAGAGGTAGCAAATAAAGGGAGGAAGATGGAGAGCCACAGAAAGACAGAGGAAGAGAAGAACATAGCAGGAGAGAAAAGGGAAGACAGCCAAAGAAAGATTGAGGGAAAGAGACAAGAGAGGGAGGAACAAGGGTTGGAGTGCATGTGGGAGGCTGTGAGCACGATAAGTTAACAACACAGCAGTGAGAGGTGGTGAGAACGAGCTATAGGCTGTGACCAGAGAGAGAGAGAGAGAGAGAGAGAGAGAGAGAGAGAGAGAGCACACACGTGGGAGAGAGTGGGAGAGAGTGAGAACAGGTTTGAGTTGAGACAGCGGGGAGGGAGGGAGAGAAGGAGAGAGCGAAGGCAGAGTGGGAGCTGAGGGGAGGGAGAGTCAGGGGTGGCAGTGGAATGCTCAGGAGTGGTCATGTGACAGTTTACGCTCGCCCTTTGCTGAGGGGAGGCATGTCTAAAGGACAGGCGCTAGGGTGCCCAGTCTGACAACAGCACACACTCATGTAGGGCTCACTGACACACAGAGCCTAGCTCATACCAGGAGACGCACATTGATACACACACATGAGGAAGAAGCCCCAGAGATGGCCCAGAGAATGAGCCATAGCCTCTACTGCCCCGAGCAGCCTACCAGAGCCAGAGAAGGACTGGTCAAGTCAGGTAAGAGGTTCAGCCATGGCACAAAAAGGAGAAAAAAAAGAGATTCAGGTGTTAACTTATCTTTTGTCGTCGTTCGTTTTCTCTGAGGCAGTACTGTTGCTTCAAGTAACACTCAAGCCAGTGCAACATTATGGAATTTAAGTGATACGCAGCTACACTGGGAAGGGGCTACTGTAAAGTGTGAACTGTGTTAATATGACATTTCTGCGCTGAATGTGAGCTCAAGATAAGAATGAAAAGGAGAGAAAATAACTCTGAGAGGAGGGTTGGTTGTGGTTTTCCACAACTCAAATCTCTGTAGTTCTCTCTACTTGATGTAACTATTTGTATGGTCACACATTACTTTACAACAAACAAGTGTGTATTCTAGTAGTTTTTGCTGCAGTGTGTGTGGAATGTGCATTTATTTCATATGGAACAAAAACGGAGTGTGAAATTGAAATAGGCTACTTAAAAAGTTACACTGGATGAGAGACCATATAGTAACATGTCCCATCCGTGTAAGACGTGTATGATTATAAATGGTATGTATACTACAGTTAGCCAACATTTGTTGTTACTTTAAACATGCTGAAACGAGTTAATACGTTTTAAAAGCTGTGAGTCATGCAGCCTTTAGGCAGCTCAATGCACCCTATAGATTTTAAATCAATACATCAATATGTGCTCCCATGTCACAGCCGACTCCGTTCTGTAACACGGCTTCCTTTATCGATGTCCCTCTGGTTGTTTTCTTTCAAGGGGCAGTATATGAGTTTTCTTAAGAGCAAATAACAGCAACAGACTTCAACCTCTCAGCCAAGAGTGGACTGGCCGCGATCCTCTCAAATAAACAGTGTTTGAACAGTTATCAGCAGGTGTGTGTGTGTGTGTGTGTTTGTGTGTGTGTGTGTGTGTGTGTGTGTGTGTGTGTGTGTGTGTGTGTGTGTGTGCATGTGGGTGGGTGCGTAGGTGAGCATGAATGTGCATGTACTGTTGGTGCACCTATACATTTGTGCATGTTACTGTACTGTACTGTAGTCATGCTGTTGGTACATTATATTAACCATTATTCAGCCCTATTCAACATTTTTCAAAAACAGCCCTTCTACAAGCTCCCATGCAAGGACGTGCATCATGACACGTACTGTGTGAGAGCCTGTACATCCGCTTTTTTGGTTTAGTCACTTGCTTTTCTGGTACCTGACACACTGACACAGGGAAAATAGGTTGTTAAAGTGGTTAACAACAGTCTGTCTAGGTTTTCTTCAGTCAATGGGCTGTTGTGTTACTTATTTCCTTATCGAGGTTTCCTTGGTTGTAACTTGTAACAGAACTGTAGCAACTTACATTTAAAAAGTAGGAGACATATGCTTGCTGGCCATGTTTTTAACACTATGATTTCTGCTCAGAATACCTCAACGACACACATACTATTTGACTAAATTCAACATTATTGGTAATGGGTGGTAGATACAGTACACTGAGTACAGTATGTATGCACAATTATGTAACCATTTCTGTTGTGGTTGGTGTGGTCTATCTACTCTTCCATGTAACCCTGGTGTCGAGTAGGACACGTACTGATTGACAAGCAGTGGTGGAAAAAGTACTCCACTTACTTAAGTAAAAATAACAATACTGCAATGTAGAACTACTAGTAAAAGTTTGTAATTCTAAATTTACATGAGTAAAAGTACAAAAGTATTGGTATCAAAATCTACAGTAATTTGGAAGTAACTACTAGTAACTAAAGTTTTCAAATAAAACTGGAGTGGAGTAAAAGTACTGAAAATGTGACATACTCAAGTAAAGTACAAATACCTCAAATTTGTACTTAAGTAAGTGTACTTAGTTAATTTCCACCACTACAAGTAGTACAGCCCGAAGCTTATAAGCTTGGTATGGTACTGTAGATGTTTGGGAGTGGTAGATATTTGGTATAGGCCGGCCGAGGTTACCCATTTAGACCTTTTAGGCCGATTCTACAAATGCTTTCTAATCGTAAAATGACAGATGCAAATTGAATGGATTTGCGTTACACTCAATTAGTGTCTAACAGGACCAAAATAAACGTCTCTCTCAACCAGTGCATGTGCGTTGGAACCCAGAGGGGGGGTGGGCGGGTGGGAGGATCACACGCTGTTCTGACAGTGTTGTTGCCAAAAAGGATCAACCGTAGTAGATGAATATTGGTCAATGTTCCTTGACTAATATATTGTTATTTTGGTCTCGAGTACATGGTCAATGCAACGGTCATTTCCAAGTACAAAATCGGGCTGAGAAAACAGTGCACCAGACCGCTTCACTGCACCGCATTTGATTATGAGAGCTAGAGCCCCCAATTACTTCATAAAAATCAGGAAATGCTCAGTGCGCTTGATTTTTCTCTCAGGATGAATGGATTATCTAAGTGAATAGACCATTATCCTGTGCCATTACCGAGCAACATGATCACATTTCCTCTGCTGCTGTATACCCAGGATGAGGCAGACAGCCCCCTTTGGCATGAATGCATGGCAGCAGCCTAAATGTGATTTGATTCTGGCCGTCCTACGATAACCCAGGCCTGATCACTGTAAATGTAATGTCTACTTGTAACTAGATGATGTGCATTCGATGATGCAGGGGCTATAGAGCGCTCGCTATAGCCTGCATGCACTGACTGAGCTTGGCTCAGTGCACGTGTTCTGTCTCCCAAATCAATGAAACCACAGGATAGAGTGACATGCTGTGTGAGGGTCTGAAAGTCCATGTTTTTCGGAGTGTTCAGTGTAAGCAGCTGCCTGTGTAGTCGGGGCTGCATTTGGAGCTGTTTTTATAAAAACCTAAGGGTATAGTAGACTTTAGAGCAGTGGTTCCCAAAGTTTTTTAGCGCAAGACCCAAAAGAGAAATTTGCCCCGGGACCCAAACTAGTGAAAATAGCAGATCTACAAGCTCACAATGCAAAGTGAAGTGATGCGCTGTGAGCTTGTAGATCTGCTGTTTTCATTACTTCTTAAAAAAAACTATGTAATTAGATTTTTCATGAAAATGTTGACAATTTTTGTAGGAAAAGGAAAGAAGACCCATACAAATTGGTCCAAGAACTCAAAGATGGGTCCCGATTCCGAACCCACTGTTCGAGAAGCACTGCTCTAGTCTAGAGGACGCTGGATCTGGTCTTTGTCGACCATGTTGGGGTCACGGGTGGGTGGCACACTGGCACAGGGCTAAACGTCACTGCCCACCACCGCAGAGAGAGACCATAGGGCTTAGAAGAAACCTCCGAGGTGCCTCCAGCTTGGCTGGCTTGCACACAAACACAATCGACCGTGTTCATGTGAAGCTGGGCAGTGAGGGTGCATGAGCTCTATGATCGTTGCACTGACATCTCTACTACCGTTTGGTCGGGAAAGCTGCTCAACGGGGTGTGGAACTGAGAGGAATAACGTACCTCTGCATGCATGTCATCCTCCCAGGCTTAGCAGGACAAGTGTCTAAGAAGCAGAAAGATAAAGTTAGAACGTTTTTTGGTCTTTTCTGGCTGCTCAGACTGTTATGTCACTCGAGGGAGAGCGGCTATTAAAAAACGCTGATCCACGCCTTTGTTTTTTCTCGGCTTGATTATGGCAATGCACATTTTTCTGGACTGCCAAAGAAAACAACTGACGGATTACAACTTGTCCAAAATGCGGCAGCCAGAGTTTTAACTAAAACTAAGATGAGAGAACATATTACTCCAGTTTTAGCTCCACTGCATTGACTCTCAATGGTCTCGCACCTTCCTACCTACATGACTGCCTGCCTAAATATGTCCCAAACCGCCCCCCCTCAGGTCTTGTACTGCTGGCCTGCTCGCTGTGCCTAAAAAATGGCAACTAAAAAAACACGGTGAAGCAGCTTTCTGCTCATGTCCTCACTGTATTGCATTACTGCTATTATTTTAATGTTTTATGCCTTTTCTTTCTTTTCTTTTTTTCTCCATTGCTCTGTAAAGCGTCAGTGGTGTTAATGTGGTTAATGGTTAATCAGTGTCCCGATGGAAGCCAGTTACTGTGTACACACTGTATAGATTCTCACGTATATACTGTAGTAGCAGGATCATAACCATATACTATCTCTGATGTTATCTCTCTGGTGTTGTCTAAAGAAAGCAGAAGACTTTGAATTTCAATCTAAAGGCAAAGCAAGTTTATTTGTAAGCACTTTGTATACAAAGGTAATTTAAAGTGGGTTACAATTAAAAACAGAAAAAGGAATTTCTGGGAGACTGTTTATACTCAAACAACACCAAGGGCATTTGAAACTGGTTTGTACAATTGGGTCTCTCTTATTCTCTAAAGCTAAACCTATACGTAGTTATGGCTGGGACTTGATATTTAATGTAATTAATGAAAAAAAAACAGGATTTGTCATCATGTTACATCACACCATATTAAGAGTCAAGTACACCTCACAGATATAGCACCTACACACATACTAGATCAATCCACAGTAAGCCGCTTTAGATTTATCACCCTTCATAATTCATATGCCTCAAAAGGAAGACTATTTTAATAGGAGTAAGCATAGTAGGCACAGTGGGATGAAGATTAGTGTATAAATTATGAGTCACTTTATCTCTCGCTTTCCCTCTCTATGTCTTGCCACTCCTGATGTCTCTATCCAAATCCATCAATGTTCTATCTTTCTCTCTTTATTTGTTTCACTCAAACTATTTTTCTCTTCCCGTTGACTTGACTTCGTCAAGGAATGTCCATTGAGTGTTTGCCTGCCACTATAGTGTCAGAGAAAGATCTATGGTAATCTCCCTTTAAGCTGACTTGGTAGTCCACACACATCCTATACCTCCTACCACAGAAAGGCCACAAGAGGCTGAGAACGACATAGGATGCCATGTGCGTGTAAACGCCTTGGTCGTGATTCAGTCCTGTTCATGTCAAAGCCTGTAGTGTCGAATGATATAGCTCCTCCTTCTGCACTGGCTTTCCTGTCTCTCCACACTATAGTGCTGGTGGATAAAACAAGAAATGCTAAAAAAGGAAAATGATAATACCAATTTAAATGTACTGGTTGAAAAGTATAGCTTTTCATCCCCTGAATTGTGCAACATTTCATTGTCCATGATTCATTACCCTGAGAACATGTTTGTTTTATCTTTCTGTTCAAGCTAATTGGCATTCAACTGTCATGTACTGTCATTCAGAGAGGAAACGATCTCTAATCAATTGAAGCATATTCTTCGAGCTTACTTTACTGTTACTAAGAGGATTTATGAAACAAAACGTGCAAATCAAAATGCATTTGCCTTCACCGTCTGTAACATCAGCGTACTTTCCCCATGCATCCCATAGGAGATTCCTTCTGGTCCATTAATCCTGTCACCACACATCCTGTCCTGTAACAGCCCCTGATTGAGAAGCGAGGAATATAGCCAATGAGCAGCGCGCGTTTCATTTTTCTGAAATATTAAGCAGCAGTGGCGATGGTTTCTGGTTGCACTTGAGAAAGGGGTCATTGTGTCTGGACAGGCCTGCTTGCGTATGACACCGGATCTTTTTCTCCGCAGAATAACTTATTGGCTCGGATCAGGTGCCCATTAATCTGGCCATTCTATTCGGGCACAGACACGGTGATGGAGAAAAGGGATGGAGGCTGTCTATGTGCGTGCGTGCTTGCGTGCAAATCTACTGTAATCTGTGCATCATCTTTGGCTTTCTGAATAAAATACAGCGTCTTCTTTTGTTAGACTTACAGTAGGTCAACAATACAACTAAAATAGGGGTGCATACTTAGTTTAGACTAGTCATTGGTTAGACATGTGTTAAGGTTAGGTTTAGGTGTGCTGCCCCGTGGGAGGTTAGGTTTAGGGTGAGGGTTTGAGATAGGTTGTAGATGTAGGACTAATGACTGGTCTAACCAATGACTAGTCTAAACCAAAAACTGAAATATGCTTGGTTTAAATGATTCTGGTCGGTGGATTGGTTTACAAGGTTAATTCAAAACGTACCAGTTTAAAGTTTGTCACGTGTAGAGTTAAATGTTACTTTTACTGCCCCTGCTATTATTTTGCCATTGATAGATTTTTCCCCCTTGCTTCTATTATGCTATTAAAACACTGTATATTCTTATTAGAATATTAGAGCTGAGATAGATGCTGCACTAATGAAGTCAATTGAGTATGTAAAGCACAATTCTCTGTGAAAAGATGATACCAGCATTATACCAATAATTGCCATTTTAAAAGCCCACACGTTTGAAGAGCGTGGGAAAACAAAACAGGCTATTATTTCCATTACGCCATGCACTGTGATAGACTTAATACTATTCACTGTGGACTGTGACTCTACTCACACTACCAACCAGGGCTAGATTCAATTATTGTCTATATGGACACATTGACTATATTTATACCGGTTAGTGTTAATGTACCTTATATCTAACTATGAATTGTGCAAAAACGCTATGTGTGCCTAACAGTTCACAGCATATCTTGGGGAACCATTCGACCGATCAATTTGCTTATCGCCAAGTTTCCGCAAGGCCATGCGTGATGTGCCCGGTGTGCCGCTTTTGAATTAAATTCCATTTAGTTTTAGTCACATTTTAGTCATCTGAAATGTTTTAGTTTAGTTTTAGTCGACAAAATATCGCAAGATTTCAGTCGATTAATTGATTCGTTGATTTTGGCGGGCCTTGATGGTGTCGTAATGCCTGATCTTACACTAGGTTGCAATAGCCGATCTACAGGCTCACAACGCACTGCAGCACGAAGCGTTGTGAGCTTGTAGATCTGCTATTTTCAGCATGCAACCAAGCATAAAATTACAATGTCTACTGGATCTCTTGTCCGCTAGTCCCTCAGTAACTAACTAACATTTTAGTCTAGTTTTTATTTGAGGAAATTGTCAGTAACTTTTTAGTCATCATAGCTTTAAAAAGCTAGTTAGTAGAGTAGTCAACGAACATTTTTCGCCATAGTTTTAGTCGACGAAATCAACACTACAACTACTATGATAACACTACGTAGTACGTACTCTAACAACGGGTACAACAGGTATTGCATAAACGAATAGCATGCGTTCCCAACAAGCATCATTCCAAAAAGAGCCTAGTACTGGGCCTAGGCCTATAGTACTGTTAATATACTGTTGCACTTTGAGTACACTACTGGTACTCGTTTCCTAATCACTAATCATAATTTGTTACTGTAGGCCTATATCTGCACTGTGTTTCATAACTGCTGTACTGCCATGACAACTGTATTTCGCCCACGGTATCAATAAGGGTCTGTCCGTCTGTCCGTCTGTCTACTAGCACTTCACTTATGTAACACACTTGCAAACACACACAGAGACCAAAACTGTATTTCGCCCACGGTATCAATAAGGGTCTGTCCGTCTGTCTACTAGAACTTCACTTATGTAACACACTTGCAAACACACACAGAGACCAAACACTCAGTGAAAAGGTCAGTGACATGCATGACCTGTCCGATTCCACGATTTGCGTGGAGAGGTTAATTTGTAACTCATGAATACTAAGAATCCGTGAGCCTGGCGTTTGGCGTTAAAACCACTTTCCACCTGGCGTCCCCATTGGGCACATCATTTGGAAAATGTTCAAAGATGTTCAAAGATTTGCACAATTCGCTCTAAGCTTGTATTTCATCGCAATGTATAAGGCAGAGATGAAAGGAACAAATCATATAAAATGAAATAGTACAGACCATGTACATGTGGAAACCTGCCTTTACATCGATGTTCAGTGGTAGCAGAGGAGATTAAAAAAATAATAAACCACAATCAAACACCGCGAGGCACAACCGCACAAAGACAACATAACAGTCTCCCCCGTACCTATTACAGTTCATTCTTATTTACAAAAGAGAAAGTGGTGCAAATAAAAGGACGCGTTTCCTTCTACTCGTCAGAATGCAAACAGACGAGATGAGTGGCTGGCAAACGGCCTGCCGCTCCGCTCCTGGGCAACTAATGAGTGCAAACAAATCAGTGTTCTGTCTGTCCCCGAGTGGCTCCAGACCTCGTCAACTTCCTCAGGGAACCACCTGAGCTCACGTCTGTTGTGACTAATTTGCCGTTTCTTTGATCGCATCGCTCTGTCAGGTTGTTTGTGTATGCTTCGCCGCTTTTTGTTATTTAAATTAATACCTTCCTCTCCACCTCTGGGTCGGAATTCATAGAACTCTCTGGGAGAAAAATATGTAAATATAAAAAATGAAAATATGAACTTCTCAAACGCCATCAGGGTTATTTTCCCTTTACTATCAGATAAGAACTTTACCTGGTATTAAGCTTACATCTTTATGTTTTTTTGGAACGCTGAAAACAGAAACAATCACATTGAATCCTATTTTAATTACACATGTTGGAAGAAAACTACTATTTTGTACAATGAAAACCATGTTATCACCCATCAAATCAAATCCTTTGTATATGTGAACAATACTCTCTGATTCTGATCATGGTCTCCCTCGGTACCTTTCTACTAATAGAGGTAAATAAATAATATTCTGGTTGATTACATTTTCATTCAAGTCATAACATCATTGTACTAGTTTAACAACTTTAACTCTGGTGTCCCTAGACCCTATTTAGGGCAAGTCATTACTGTCGACATTTTTTCAAAGGTTTTCAAAAAACGACATTTTCACTTTTTTTTTAAAGTCATTTCTCCATAGGTGGGCCAAGAGGCTATGGCTATTTTGGGGTCCTTGGCAAGTTGGCATGGAAAGATTTGTGAATCCCTGCCTGTACTAATCTAACCATCGACCTATCTACCATCTACCAAACAGCATCTGCCTATGCAGACCTCCAAGTAGAGCAGCATGAGGGTGGATGCAGGGATCACGCGAGAAGCCTTCCTCCCGGCTCCAGCTACGCCCCCCAGCCGGATTACATGGACGACGAGGAAGACCATGATCTCATCAAGCCCAAAAAGCTGCTTAATCCGGTCAAAGCCTCCAAAAGCCACCAGGACCTCCACCGAGAGCTTCTCATGAATCAAAAAAGGTAACGTAACCCGTACGTGTCCCGACTCCTGTGTAAGTGTGCCACTTCTACAGTCTCAGTACCACATGCGTCAAACCTCATCTCCTTAATGACCATATATGCTTTATCTCTAGGAGTAGTTTAACCTATTCTGTGCATGTCATTATAGGTGACATGGTAGAATTAAAAGGTTAAAGGACCACTTCACCACTTTTCAAACTATCTTCATATAATAGGTCCTCACTAATAATCTAAAAAAAATGGCGCAATTTTTTTCTACTCGGTCTGTGTCTCATAGGAGGGCTGTGTGCAGGTCAGAAACTGTCTTCCAGTGACATCATCGATGGGGAATACAAGCGAATAAAAACTGCAGGCTTTCTAGTCCTGAAAGGTTGCAATGCGAAAATGGAAGCCATCGTTCTCACGATAATGAAAATCTAAACATTTTTGTAAAATAAAACGTGTTAAAAAGATTATCTACATAATGATGATGTCACTGGAAGACGGTTTCTAAACTGCCCACAGCCGTACTATGAGACACAGACTGAGTAGGAAAAAATCGTGGCATTTTATCATGATTGTTAGTGAGGACCAATTATATGAAGATAGGTTGAAAAGTGGTGAAGTGGTCCTTTAACATATAACAAATAGTGGTGACAAGTTGTGAGCTTTTGAATTGGATAGCTATTTTCGCTATCCCTTGTATGACAAAGATTATATCAGTATTTTATCTAAGGTCTTGGAGCGGACAATAGTGAACAGGTTGGACACATTTGTCCTAACTTCTGACAACCAACATGGCACGACGTGACGTGAGTGTGTATTTTTTTCGCTTTAAAAAGGACATTTTTGATTCATGTAACAGACATAATAGCACGATTTGTATGTGTTTCACGCACCCCGGGTCTAAGGCCTTTCTAGTAGCCCCTAGAGGCTGGCACTAGAGCGAGGGCCATGGGGTCACCAAAATCAGTAGGATACATCCTGCAGTCTGCCTATTAGATTATGTAATGTCTGCAACGTTGACATTTTGGCTAGAGGACAGAATCACAGGGTCGTATAAATAGTTAGGGTTCTTCCTCCAGGGAACATGAATACATGCAGCAAGTTTCATAGCATTAGAATTTGAGATATCTTGTGCAAATTATAGGCCACCAAGGGGTGGCAGTAGAGGAAAAAGGCTACCGGGTCTCCAAAATCAGTATAGCGCTCATCCTTGCAGAGGGAATTCATTTTCCTTGCAATCTACCCATTAGATTTTGAGATCCTGTGAGCAACTGCAAATTTGACCTAAGGGTGGCGCGAGAATAACTAGAGGCCATCCTCATGAAACTCCACATATTACTTTGTACGTCGATAGCGAAGATAGCGATCTACAACAAGCATGTCACTGAATGTCACGTGAGTTGCAGACTTGCAGAACGAGCTTGTAGACTGGCTATTTTCGCAGAATTTGCCTATTATGACGTGCCTTTTTATATGTTTATTATGTGGATGTGGTAAAACAAGTCCAATACTGAGTGAGCTCTGGATTTTCTCCTAGGTGTTGAGGGTCAGACCAATTTTGTTCTTAATTTGGAAAATAAATTGAATATTCTTGACAAGTGATAAATTCCTCAAAACAATTTCAACTGATTCATCCCATAATTTAATCGCCCTAATCTAGGTGCCATTGCCAGTAACATTCATGAACGTTTCATATAATTAAGCAGCTTTCCTGTAAAGTTGCTACAGAGATACAGAAAGATGGTCCACAAACAACTCCAAAAAACTCCCCTCTCTGCAGTCTATTTATGAGCAGGCTACATTAAAACAGGCTCAACAAATCGTCAGTGATGTTACCCATATTTTAAATGGCGAGTTTGTACTTCTGCCCTCTAGGAGAAGATAAGAACCAAAGTGTACTAGCATCAACCAAGATGTTGAACGAGGCTCTGAAACAGCAGTAACTGTGTGAGGCTAGATTATCCACATCATGTGTGCCATATGGTGTAATGTTGTGTCTCCCTCTGTAATGTATTTTTGTCTGTCATTGATGTTTTATGTGTGGCTGTAGCTGGGGTGAAAGCCCAAGACAAATTTCCATTGTGGACAATAAACCTTGACCTTGAAGCTGGTCATAGAATAGATATGAAACTTGGACCACTCACTCTGACAAGGTGTCACCCTAGTCAGAGACCGACACCCTAGTCAGAGAGAGACAGACACCCTAGTCCAGGGGTTCTCAACCCGTGGGTCGCCAAATTATTTTGGGGGGGTCCCCAAATTATATATTCCTAACAATCTCTGATTTTCTGGCATGTGATTGATTACATGGACCAAGCGTTGCTTGGCAACAGCATGCCAACGTACAAAACTAGCGATGCTGCATTGTTGGGAAGTTATCCGATCACACTTACTGAAGCACTTCGTCTCCATAAGGTGAACAGTTGGCGTGCCAGTAGCTTCGGAGACCGCAGGCCTTTTGTTTTCAAAAGAAAAGAAAACTATTTCAATTTGTGGCATACAAGAGCAATAACGCTTCTCTCTCTGCTAATTACTGAAGCCCAGCACCTGTATTCAATAACGCTTCTCTCTCTCTCTCTCTCTCTCTCTCTCTCTCTCTCTCTCTCTCTCTCTCTCTCTCTCTCTCTCTCTCTCTCTCTCTCTCTCTCTCTCTCTCTCTCTCTCTCTCTCTCTCTCTCTCTCTCTGCTAATTACTGAAGCCCAGCACCTGTATTCAATCTCTCTCACAAACTTTTCTTTCTGGTGTGAGATAAACCAACAGCATCATCATCTGTAAGATCACTCTCCAACATGTATTCCCGCAATTGCGGCACTTATTTTTAAAATAAATTACAAGGGAGCTGAGTGTACAGTACAGTAGCTCTGGCAAGCATCTTGTGCTTGTCTGCAAGGACAAATTAGCCATTGGGGCCGTCCGTGGCCCAGGGGCCGTTGGCTCTCAGGGGTCTTCTGGGAAACTGGACAGCGCGGTACTAGGTTTGACGTCCTGAAAAGGGCTCCTGGGGCCCTTCATTGGCCATTTATTTTGTTAAATTGAGATAAAAAATATGATAAACAAAATTGTTGTGCGCACGCCTGCTATGGGGGCCCTGCAAACATTACCCAGGGGCCCTGGTGGGGGTTAATCAGTCCTTGCTTGTCTGCTTGAAATGTAAACTAAACGCTCTCCTTTAGTCACTCTGGATAAGGATAATAATGTGTTTCAGACCAGGGGGGGGGGGGAGCAGCATTCTATTGTTAATTGAATTGATCAGATGTAATCTTACTTAAATCGATACATGCCTAACATTTTACACAGATCTCCAGATATGTCAGGGCATGTGGCATCAACCAGCTGTGATGTTGCCGTCTGAGAAGACGGGATTTTGTGCTTTTTAAATTACTACACCTACTCACATCATCTCTCCTCTAGCATGAATTGATCATGTTACATACAGTGCATTGATTTAGAAAAGTGAGAAGCTGTATCTTTGATCCTGGACTGCATTTTAAACTATTTATAGAAAGAAAGAAAGAAAGAAAGAAAGAAAGAAAGAAAGAAAGAAAGAATCATATACCAATCTACATATTTATCTTGATAGCAGGCCTTAAAACATTGAAGTAATTTTGAGTAGAGAGAGAGGTTTTGCAAGATAAGTGCTAATAACAGTGACATTTAAAAAATGATTGCATATTATCAAGCATGTCACGTGGGTAATAATCCAGCTTTCTAGAGAGTGCGAGAAATAGATAAAGATAATATAAAGAAATGTTCAGTGGGGATCTAAGGACATATCATGTGTAAGTAGATAACTTGTTTCATACAGAGACAGAGATCAAGACAGAGATAGAGAGAGAGAAAGACATCGAGATACAGAAAGATGGAGTATAGAAGTAAGGAGATAAGCCACATAACTAATGTGCAGTGGGAGTGGAAGAATTAGGTCAAGAATAACGAACTGAAACTGGGGAACAGAATCCTGGCAATGTCTAAGAAGGGGCCAAACTTTTTGGCCAATCCTTTCTCTTAGGTCGCCCTCAATCATTTCAATTTGACATTACATTTCATAAACTGGTCAACAGTTGACGTGCAGTCATCTGCTTTGAGGAAAAAAAATATATATATTTATTTTTCCCTTTGTTTTTGCCTCTGGGGGCACAACCTCCGTTTTTGTGTATAACAGCAACTCGGGTTTGGCAGTCAGCCGCGGGGGTGGAGCTTCTTTTCCATCCACCAGCTGTCTAAAAACTCGGAAATTACGTAAAACACAGCTTCTGTCTGCCCATGCGGAGACACGCAGTGTCACTTCGCAACGTTCAACACGACAACTCAGTGTGCTCAGTGGCGTCTCTCATGGCTCAAGTTTGCTAGAGACGGCGCCCCTCTGTCGAGGTCTAAAACTATACTTTATCGGCAGAAAAACTAGTCTGCGGTTGTTGGGAAAATAGCAGATGGAAACGACGTGTTTATTCCTACTAACATCATCGTTACATATTTAAGGCTGACAGATTCTGCTGTTATATCTTGAGAGATTAAGGGTTTACTAATCTGTGGAAGTTGTACATTCAAATGATCAAGTAAGTTAATAGCAGCGTTAATTAGCAATCAATGTATAGGCCGTCAAATAACTGCCTGAATTACTCGACATAAAATAGCAGTGAAGATTGCCATAGCCTCATTCACATGATGGGACTAATATTCTTTGATCACAACAAACTTCAATAAAGCCGTTATCTAATTAGTACATCAAACATTCCACTTAAACAGTTTGTATAGTGGCACTGATCCTTTGTAGTACAACATTGTATCACCTTACATTATGACGCCATTGTTAGTGTAACGGGTAACGCTAACGCATAATACAATATTAGAACAATAAGATGTGATCTATGTGTTATGAGACAAAAACCCTGGCCTACATACTTTGTTGACCCCCAGGGGCCACCCACAAGCTCACAATTAGGGCTGTAACGATGCGATACATGGACAATATTGGTTCATTCGTTGGCGATACAATCTAATGATTTAAAATCGATACAGTAACTATTTAAATTACAAATATCCCTATTGTTAATCTATGCTTATTAATTGTAAGAAAGAAAGAAAGAAAGAAAGAAAGAAAAAGAAAGAAGAAGTAGGAACATCCATGTGAAAGAAATGGGGGAGGCTTCAGAATGATGTCAGTGGATGTCACAAAGCTGTGTGGTTTGAGAGGAGAAACAGGAGCCAGGGATATCTGTGAGGGCTCGGTAAGACCAGGGTCCCCAGTGACCCAGAGGGATATCTGTGAGGGCTCGGTAAGACCAGGGTCCACAGTGACCCAGAGGGATATCTGTGAGGGCTCGGTAAGACCAGGGTCCCCAGTGACCCAGAGGGATATCTGTGAGGGCTCTGTAAGACCAGGGTCCACAGTGACCCAGAGGGATATCTGTGAGGGCTCGGTAAGACCAAAGGTCCACAGTGACCCAGAGGACAAGGCAAAGCCCTGTAGCGCTCCATTTATACTTGGTTAACTTGTGCGCTGTGTCATGCAATGAGAAATCGTCGATCGACCAGCTCGAAATGCTCAAATTGCGACGTGTCGTGAGCTTGTAGATCGTATAAATCAGGGCTTAAAGGGATATTTCACTGTGTTATATTTCACATGTTTGAAAGTGAAATATCTTTAACAAGTATAGTTCAATGCCTTGGGAAGCCATTTGTGTATGAAGTGCAAATTCACAAGCGCAAGTCCTTTATTTATAAGTGGAGTGTAACCAACAACAGACATGGCTTCTAAACAGTGTGTGTGTGTGTGTGTGTGTGTGTGTGTGTGTGTGTGTGTGTGTGTGTGTGTGTGTGTGTGTGTGTGTGTGTGTGTGTCATCATTTCTATAGTCTTATTCACTTTTACAGGTTCACAGGGCCTTAACAAAGGAAACAAACCATCCCTTGTCCTAACGCCCTAAATTGAGTGAAGAAAACTCCCAAGACAAATCCCTTGGCAGAAAAACAAACCTTACAAGGACGGTATCTCTACACAAGCATACGCAAGTGAAGAACACCGGACTGTCCTCATTTAGCGCTAAGGTCAGGGTAACTTTCAGGGCTTACTTTTTGGTCAGGGTTAGAGAATTAGAGAATGGACAGAATCAATGAAAGGTCCTCACAAGTATATTAGAACAGCTGTGTGTGTGTGTGCGTGCGTGCATGCGTGCGTGCGTGCGTGCGTGCGTGCGTGCGTGCGTGCGTGCGTGCGTGTGTGCGCGTGCGTGCGCATTACAAGTGTGTTTACTTTGTTCAATTCAGCGTGTTCATGTTCCAATGAGACTGATGGGGGACAGAATCGCTAATTAGCATCATGTTTATTTGCCGTGTTCAGCCTTCGCACATTTATGGAACAGACAAACTAAATGAACCAAAACTCTAATCATCATCTCTTCCCTCAGTTCTGCCTCTCCAGCCCAACTCTAATTAAAAGTGGTTACCATGCCTCCCCAGACTACACATCAAATCAATTAACAGCCACACACGGCAGAGAAAAGGAAGGAGACAGTGTGATGTGGAAAGACATCTAGAGAGACACTGTTTTTTATCCTTCTATATAGCTGCTTGCAATTGTGAAACAGATGGCAATTATCTCACGATTTAGCAGTCAGGGAGAGTGGAGTAAAGTCTTGCTTTTTATGTACAGAAGTAGTTACTCCAATTGATTAAAAAAAAACTCCCATGTCGCCCATTTCTATTAGGAAGACTGGAAGAGTAAAGAGACTCTGTTAGTATAGTATATCGTATAGTTTGTGAATAGCCTCTTGGTCTTAACTCTCTGTGGGAAATACCTCCACTTGGATTGGATCTTTTTGGTCTATAGTTACACAGGCATCATCCATATTAGTCTTGGAAACTATTTCCAAACTTTATTCGTGGTTTTGATCTGAAGACAAACAGCAGAAGTTTCCGACTAATGATCATCTTTGTCATGGTTTTCAAAGCCACTTCCGCCTTATTTGTTCTTGTATGCCAACTTTGCCATATCGGAGTCCTGTATTGTTTATTTGTGATTATATTCTACTGCAGACATCAGTTCTGTGAGAAGCAGTAACCCCTGCATTCATATTCATCCATTTGAAATGGCATACAGTAAAGCTACAAAGGAAAACAAATGATTTTGGAAGGAAACGCATACTGAAGGCTCACAACCATTTCTTGTCACGTCATTAAATATAAAAGTGCATTTCATCGGAGAGAAAAGAAACACAGACAGGTAGTCAGACATGGATTGGACTAAAATCTCTCTCCATGCCATAGTCTGCATCAACAGCTGACTTCCATTTTCATTAATGACAAGAGTGCCATCTTCTGGAGAATTGAACACACTGACCCTCAATAGCAGACTTCTTCAAAGCCAGGATGAAGAAAGATAGCCTACACAACATGATGTTCCCAGCTAAATGATTGATGCTAGGAACCAAATGATCCCTTAGGGGTCCTGTATCTCTGAGTGTGTATAAATGGTACACTCAAAGTAAAGCAAAGTAAGTGCTACAGGATGAGGTGTTGAGTTTTCAGACTGTGCCATAAGATGTTGAAGGCAACGTGTTGAACCGGTTGATTCAGTGCCATATACCACTGCTTGTCACATCACATGTCATTGTTTATTGCATGTGGTTTCATAGTCTGTCTGTCTGTCTCATTCTTTCTCACACTCTATTTTGTCTCTGTATTTGGAGGAAATCCAGTTGTGTAATGTACATCTAAGTACATTTACTCAATTAATGTACTTGTACTTACTGTACAAATTAGAGGTACTTTTTAATTAAAATGCAATTCCCTGAATTAATTCGACATGTTTAGTTTCTAGATTTATATTATTAATTTATAAAAAGTCTAAATCAACTAATGTATAGTAGCTTATACTATAACCTACTCTACCAGCTGCAGTATTAAAGTGATGAAGACAGAATGACACATAGTTAGAGAATGGAAAGTCAATAATAAATAACATGATACTGAAATAGATTTTCTGCATAATAACTACGTAAATCTTTGCCAATTAAGTATATTTTGATATGTACTATTGTACTTTAACTTAACCACATGTCACTATTCTACGCATGACTTAATCGGTTAATAAAACATTAATTGAAAATGGAACTCATAATGGTCAACAAAATATTATAGACTTTAAGGTTAAGTAAGTAATTTTGAATGCAGGACCTTTACTAAGTAAAGTCCAAATATTGTGGTATACATGAATTACGTTTTCATTAAGTCAAAGTCACAACCCTCTGAGAGTACATGTGTACACTCTCAGTTACTGTAGGGGGGACCTTGAACTCAAAAAAGTTTGAGAACCACTGACTTAAGTCAAAGATCTGAATACGTCGTTGCACTGCTGTTCAAATCTAACCTGTTGACTGGTCCTGGCTGGGATGCAGGGGCGGTGCTAGTGTGGAGACCAAGCCGGAGTTGCAACGCGTGCTGCAAGCCAGGAAGAGAGAACAGATGATTAGACAGAGGAAGCAAGAGGAAGAAGCCAGGAAGAAGATCTCACCTCTGGAGCAGGAGCTCCTCAAGAGGCAACAGAAACTGGAAGAGGTACTTGTTTCAACCAGTGGTGGATACTAACTATAAGTGCATTTACTCATGTACTACTGTATGTTAGGTACTTCAGTTTTTCTTTACTTGAGTATTTCCATTTTTCCAATACTACTTTTCAATACTTTATACTTCTTCCCCACGAAGACGCTAACCCTCACGCAAATATACATATCTCACTGAAAATATTATACTTTTTGACAGCTTTGGTTACTAGTTACTTTGCAAACAATATTTTACAAAACCTCGTTTTATACTTTGGCTATTCTAAAATAGCCGATTTACAAGTTCACAACGTGTCGCAGCAGCAACACTCAAATCTGTGTATATTTTTTAACTCGTGTTTCAGCCTCAGCTTCTTTCCTCAACCCAATATTGTCCTCCGTTTGTAATCTAGCTGGAGAAGCAGCAGGAAAAGGAACAAGAGGAAACCCTGAAAGCTCCTGAGTTCGTCAAAGTCAAGGAGAACTTAAGACGGACATCTTTTCACGGTGAAGGAGAGAAAGAGGTGTAAAGAGCAAAGAGTCTGAGGTTTACAGCTTGGAATATCCCGGTAATTGAAAGCACAAGCATGTGTGTGTGCACACGGTACTACTGGCATGGCCTCGTCTGTCAGTTGAGATGTACAGCTTGAGACATCAGCAAGGAAATGTTAACAAGGACTGCTCTCCCCAGCAGGTCACGGAACAATGCCTTAACTGTTACACTAAAGGTAAATAGGCAAACAAAGACAGTGTCTGGGTTTTTGAGTTAGGAGCAAGCAGTCTCATCCCCGCAACAGAAATGTCGAGAGGGTGTAATTTTGCAAAGTTGCACGACATAGCCTATATGCGATAATCATTTAGTTGCTGCTAGGTAGAGAAGTGAGATGGCAAATAAGGTGGCAGCTACAGTATTCATTGCAAGAGCGAGACATTTTTCTCGTTTAGTTATTTTCCTGCATTTGTCTCTTCAAATGAAGTGCAGTTATAACCTCCATATAACTCCCATCATTGTGCCCTATATGTGCACATGAGCTGAGCGCATATGGATAACGGATAACTATGTATTTGCTAGACGATTATGCAGTAGGCTATCTCCACCCAACGTGACAGGATGTGGAGGGTCTAACCATACATAGCTAGTAAGTTATAACAGTGCTAAACAGTGAAAAGGATGCTTTAGCTTAACATTAACCTGTCTGTGTTTGACACTGGAAATGTTGTAAGTGGCTTCATCCTACTGTCACAGTGTATGTATTTGTCTCATCGTGATTGCACATTTTAAAAGGTCATTTCACCACACAGGGCTTATTTACAGCTGACTTTGATGAAAGCTCTGGCCGAAGGTTATTCTCTCAAGTCCAGATGTATTGTCATGACAGTGATTTTTATTTTGTTTTTATACAAATTGTTTAATTCATGAATTTGGTTGGCAGTTAACACTCGCGGCTTTTAAAACCAGGTGAAGACCATGCTGAATGAAATGTGATGTCACTGTTCTGTTTTCTTTTCACTTGTTTTTTTGTACAAAATGACAAATCAGTGAAAATCTAGTTTCGCCAAAAGTCGAGAAAGGAAATTAGTTGAAATAACCGGAAGTAATTTCAAACCAAAAATATGCATGATGTCATATCCATGAGTAAGAAAGTATATTCATTGTGAAAATCTCTCTGGGGATTGGGGAATTACATTTTCCAAGCTATGGCCATAATGAAATGTACATGACATTAACCTCAGTGTTTATTTAACTTTGTGTTCTCATGTCAACGACATCCATGTTAACAGCTCTGAAACAATGTTTATATCAACACTTGCTAAAACAAATGATTGCCACTGAATAATCAATAATTAATAACACTGGCAAAATTGCTGTCCAGGTGTATTAAAGATTAATTACATTTTTAATACATAAATAATTCACACGTGGAGTTTTGAAGTAAGTTCTGCACTGACATCCTGTCTTTAGCTGTGCCTTCCCTTCCAACAAGCATCAACGCAATGCCATCATCATCAAATCATAGTGTCATAATTAATGCACTTAGGACGTTACATGATTTGATGTTTAACTTGTTGGCCTCCGAGTATCCCACATTTACATTTTCCACTATAAATAAATTGTTACTATTCCAGGGTGAGACATGTAGACCTACCCTGCCCACTATACAATTTATTTTCAGTGCAGCCACACCCCAAAGAATGTAGGTAGTAGGTACTGTATAATGTGATAAACCAGAGCCACTATATTCAAATGTCATTCATACGTACTTTATGATGATATAGTTACTCACTGGACCACAGCTATTCACTTACCCCAACAGACAGGGGAAGGAAATGGTTCTCGATCAGATACAGGAGGATTCTAAAGTCCTTAATTACACTTGTCACTCATGTAACTTTCTGCCATTAAGTGAACACTGAGCTGCCATTGATTAGACAGGTCAATGAAGACAGAAGATGCAGGTAAAAGACTGTAAAGTAAGCACAGACAAAATAAATATGTGTTACCATCTTAAATTTGATGCAGGAATGATCACATTTATCTCATGTTCTATTTTTTTGTTTTGTTTTTAAGATATTTCTTTTGGAGGGGGGGGGGGCTTGATATGCCTTTATAGATAGTGAAGTGAAGTTAGACAGGGAGAAGAGATGGGGAGTGACACGCAGGAAAGGCCCTTGAGATTGGGACTCGAACCCCCAACGCGCTGTCAGGCTGTATACATTAGCATTATACATTAGTATACATTAGAGCCTAAGTGCCTGGACAACTATAGGCCAGCAGTCCGGCCCATCTAATGTATTCTTGATGAAGCAGGCTGGTCAGTGAAACATCGCAGATCAAAAATATCAGTGGCTTTTATTTCAAACAATGATACTGTGTATATTGTAGAATAACTTTCACTGATAGATATTCAATTAAGTGAGAACTAGAACCTTTATTCTCTCCCTCACAGTCCTAGAGACACAAGCCATCACACACTTGTATTAAAGTGACAAGTGTAACTAAGGTCTAATTTGAATGAGTACTTGTGTGTAATAATAAAATAGCTATGTTGCCCATGTTTTATTGCAATCATTTGAATAGATTTTAATGATTTCCTCCTGAAATAGCACTTTAGAATGACATGGTGTAACTTGTGTACAGTTTAAATCAATTATGATTGTTTTTATTATGCAGCTTTTTCCTAATTGTATCATGTTTATACCTTGCTTACAACGTATAATTATTTGGACATCTTACTTGTATTAAATTAAACATTTGCCTTGATTCCTGAAGCCACTTAACTGTTTATTGATCTATAGATTTTAATCAGCCGTTACTTTGTTATTCACTTCACAAAGCGTGTGCTATTTTTGACAGTCGCAAGGCCTGAAAACGATATCCTTGTATGAAGGGTGAAGAAAATGAGCAAGCATGCACCAGGGGCTTTAAAAGCCAAATTGTATCTTATTATCAAAACATTTGCACAACCTTGTTCATTTATTCGTTAATTACTTGGAACAATGGAATTCGCGTTTCTTTTGAGGCCTGGTGGAAAGCGTACGCAACACCCCACGTTTTAACATAGATTGTAATGTATATGCATTAAAATGTAGGCATTTAGTGGACGTTTGGATTATCCTTACAAGTGAAACATTGGTAGCTCGTGCTCTGCTTATTCCAAAGTACATAAACAGTATCACCTAGAGCAGAGGTTCCCAACCACTGGTACTCGAGCCCCCTCTGGTGGTACACAGAGGAGTTGCCCAAAAAAGACAGAAATTGAATGAAATATTTACATTACTAGAGGTAGTTCTTCTGACCAAGCAATTGGTTGAAATAGGCTGTCCAGCCATGCTGAAATGAACATGAAAACGGATTTATCACATTAGTAATATCATCAGTTGTACCGATTAGTGATTAGACAGTTTTGTCAGAGCAGCAGCATTATTGGTTTCTCTCCTGTGTTAACTGTGTATAGCTGAATAGGATGGGGGGGGGTCTACCCTCCTGTATTTTAACATCAGTTATTATGGTGGTACTTGGAGAGCCAGATATTGTTTTCTGAGTTGGTACTTAAAATAAGTATAAAAAGGTTGGGAACCTCTGCCCTAGAGTGAACCTAACATCAGTCTTACTTGTTCTTCGTTCCCAGTGGAACATAAGGCTGTGACCATCTGCGTCCATCTGGTCCCATCCGGTGCAGCATGTTGTGCCTCGCCCCATGTTAGGTTTTCCATCTTCAGTTCAGAGGTCAGAGTTCTTCGCCGGGTTGTTTTTGGCCTCCCTCGTTTCCTCCTTCCAGGTGGGGTCCGTCCGTCTCAAGGCTACTTCAGGAATGACAAACAGATTACAGCTTCCTGTCGCAACTTTTGCAAAGTGTGTGGTTGCCTCACTCTTGAGTGTATGGAGCATTTTAAATTTGTTTTAATTCTTGCATTTTCATCTTCTGTTTATGTATGCATGTACCTGTATGCATGTAGCACCCAGTCAAGGAAGCACAGGTTATACATTTTCAGGCTAAGTGATTGTTCCATGTTGGAAAGTCTTCCCCCTGAATTTAACCCATCCTGACTATTATGAGAAGTGAGCAGCCACTGGGCAGTGTATATAATTATTATTTTCACTTTTATGTACAGTATGTATAGCATTCTTGTAGATGTACAAGTACAATGCTAGTAATACTATGATTCAAATATGATGTAGGAGGCATAGTGCATAATGTCCATACAACAGAAGACTGCACAATAAAAAGGGGGGGAAAGTGCAGGATTGTAAAAATTACTTCATTTGACAACATTCTTTGACAATTGATAAGGTGAGCTGACGGGCATTGGAGAATTCCAAAAGAGGACAGAGATCATTTCCAATTTGATCTTGGAATATTCTACATAATATAATACCAATGAGGTTAGATTTTCTCTGGGTTTTGTGTATGTTTTCATTCATTATACTTTATCACTCATGCTGTTCAACTTGTTTTGACAACACTTCAGCATAATGATGCGTTATTGATATTGTAAAATAGTGATTCACACACACACACACACACACACACACACACACACACACACACACACACACACACACACACACACACACACACACACGTTACGACTCTACCAACGTGTGTAATATATTACCCATTTGCCGTTTCCACAAAAGTTAGTAGCCTTACATACTATTCATATTCCATTATTCTAGTATTTGAAGTAAAACAAAAAAGGATGCAACATATATTTACATTAAAGGAGCTTTTATTTAGACAAGACTATACACATTTATGGAAAGGAGTAATGAAATGTATTTAAGGTTTCTGGGTGATTTGTGGCCATTAAAAACAGGTACAGTATAACATTTGAAATAGCAGTGACTGTTCAGACCAAGGATACAGCTCACATACTGTATATTCACAGGACTATTCATGGCCATTTAGGAGCTTTGTGCATTGGTACAATAATAAAGCAGAAAAATGTGATATACTGTAGCCCCATACGTATGTATGTGTTATTGACACCCTTTTAAAAGGATCCCTGGCTAATGAGACAGATATGTCTTATACTTGCCCTCTATAACTAAAATTACAAATTAATAACACCATAAATATTTAATTGCTTTCATAAATAGAGAATCTTTCACTCAATAGGGACTGCTCCCGTTGCAATGTGTGGTCTAGCCCAGTAGAGTTTGTGCTGCCATGGGGAGAGGTTGACACCAGTACCTCTCAGTTCTCAGTTAAGTTGTTTTGAGTTATTTTCTTTATTATTTCACTATGTTGTCCAGGCCTGGAACTTAATTAAAAACTTATCTTCACCTGCAAGTCTGCCTCATGTCCAATGTGTCATTCTAAAGGTTTTATTACTGACAAAACAGCCGATCCACAATCCCACTTGGTAACAATCACCAACTTGCGACAGGAGCAGTCCCTATTGAGTGAAAGATTCTCCATTTATGAAATAAATAGAATATTAAAATTTTAGTAATAGAGGACAATTATAATGTTTTAAGACATATTTGTCGTATTAGCCAGGGATCCTTTTAAGATACACCGATTTACTTGACCTGAAGAAAATCTCAGAAGCATTCATTGTGTGCATTTCATAAGCAAAACATGATATCCCCAAATAAGATCACATGCATGCAGAGATACATGAAACCTACAACCAAGTTATTAATACTGTGGAACCCTAACCAGAGGAGTGTCCTTTACAGACATAAAGCCCAAACCAGACCAATGGGTCGCCAATGCAACTCCTTGCAAACAAAACGGTTAACTTTGCGAAAATGTCCTCAAAGTCATGCACCCAACAAGCTTTGAACTGAGCAGATTAGACTTTCCATTACAGAGATATTTTGCCAAAACATCTTGAAAAACTGCCATTTTCGCCAGTTTTCGATTGACTTTTGGCCACTATCGCCAAGGTCGGACGGCGACAAACTAGATACCTGAATAAAGTTCACTTTGAGGCTGCATCCAACCCCCCTCCGCCCCCCTCCCCCACTTAGGAAACTAGCGTTTCTCATGCAAATAAAGCTCCTTTGAATTGCGTCGACATGTGCCACCATGCACTGATGTGCAATAGGACATAATCACACCGCTGTGCTAAAACCGGTTTGTAGCGTCTCGACCCATTGGTGTGGTTTGGGCTTTAAACAACTCTCCCCATACAGTATATAAATATAGAGACACTTCTTTCTAACTGCATAAGATAAAATCATGATGAACGTCACTGCATTGTCAAAAAAGACAAATTTAACTAAACTTTCAAGAGATATGTCATACAACGGTCACTCTCTTTTCTGAATGTTGTTAAGTTTTACCAGAATAACTGGACACTTATTTTTATGTATAAAAAGACAGAACAATTTACATATAGGGAAAAGTACACTGTAGAATTATAAACATCAGGAAAATTACTCAAATGCATCTACATCCTCCTAGGTGGAGGTGACGTTTGTATGACTCCTGCCAGACAAAGTATCAGGTCAAAGTGGTCAACCCACTGGCAACAAACATACCTCCAATTAGTCCAGTGTGTAAAGTCAAGTTTCAGCATTCATGTTCAACTATGTTTTACAATTTGTCCTATTTGAAACAATTAACCAAATTGACACTCGTTGCAATAAAAGCCTGGCACACATACAGTACATACTAGAGCTTAAGATCTCTGCCTGAACCCGAACCCATTACGGGTTGGGTTGTTCTTTTTTCCCCCCTCTCATATTTCACAGGCCCGGGTTTAGGTTTTAAATTTACATATTTGTTCCAAGCCGTTTTCATAAATAAAGTCAGGAAGAAACCCGTCCTATTAATTAAACCAATCATACATATTACTGTACAATATAAGATTGAATGAGAAAAAGGTTGCTGTCAATTTTGAAAAATCTTTAGTCAGGTTTGGGCAAAAATAAAAGTATCAAGGTGTGATCTTGGTTGGGTTTGGGCTTTAAGTTCTAATGCAAGCACACCTGCACAGACAGATATGCAGTTTTATCATTCGTCAGTATACAAACACTAAGTAAATATAAAGTTGCACCTTTTGAGTGCAAGAGGGCACTACCTTTTAGGCCTTCATGTTAAGGATAACATGTTAATGTTATCAACCAGGAAATGCTTGTGTGAATGAATAATATGCATCGTTTTCCTGTGCCTCCTGGCAGAAATGTGTTCTCCAGTGAGCACACCTAGTTTCTTAAGACTCTGAAGAGACAGGAAACCGAGGGCAGAGAGGAGAGAAATACGCGAGACAAACGGGAGTCAAACCTGTGGCCGAAAGGAGCACATGATCTGTGCACTGCAACTGGCTGAGTCACCCGGGCTATATTGTATTCTATATTAAACCGTTTAAAATTGTAGGAAGGATTTGATTTGTAAAAGAAACAAATGGAAGGGGCGATTGAAAGAAGAGGGCCTAAATGTCTATAATCCTGTAACAGCCTATAGTGGGGCCCTTTTACCTTGGGGGTGGCGGGCCTACACACACTGTGGAGGGGTTCCGGTATGCCAGAGGGTGAGCCTGTGTAGAGAAATACGAGAAATCACAAACATTAGACTTGCCAGCACACTTGAACAATAGTAAAAAACAAAGCCACTTAGGTGGAAACACACTGGCAAACAGCAGCGGAAATGGTATAGCAGAGCCATTTCCACTGCTTGCTATATGGTTCAGAAGCGGTGCTGCCGACTTAGCAAGCATTGTGCAGCAGATCAGCGATACTAGTTTAACTTGGTTCGTCACTTAATGATAATGAATATTATTTGTATTGCACTTTTCATTCACAAGGAATCCCAGAGTGCTACAGTATAGTACATGGTTAAAAACACATAATTATTTTTTTTTTAAACCAAGAAAAAGGTCAAGCGCAAAACGGTCACAACCATTTAACACGAAAAGGCCTTCCGAAATAGGAATGTTTTCAGGCCTGTTTAAAAAGATTCCACAGTCTGCGGCACTCTAAAGTCCATGGGGAGGCTGTTCCACAGGTGAGGTGCTGCCGAGCAGAAGGCCCGGTCCTCCATGGTGCGCAGATTGGTATCTGGAACCTGGAGTGGAACTTTGTTCGCAGATCTGAGGGTATGGGTGGAGGTTGTTTTTGGAGAGTGGATTTATTTCTGTAGGTAGGGAGTGTATGCAGTTGTATGTGATTAGCAGGACCTTGTAGTTAATCCTGGCTTAAAGGACAACTTATTTTGTTTTAGCGATTTTTGCTATTTCTGACAGGGGGGCAGGGGCATTCGAACATGTTGTTAAATACATCTTTATTTACAAAATATTATGGCGATTTCATTGAATGTGAAGGTAGCCTACTGGGGGGAATAGGTGTCATAGGTTCAATGTCAGTTTGACACATTCAATAGACCCCGTGATCTTTTGCGGTCTAGTAGGACTATATTAAATAATAAAAACATTTAGTAAAAAAAATACATATTTAGCCCCATGTTCGAATGCCGCCGCCCCCCTGTCAAAAACAGTTAAATTCCTAAAACGAAAGAAAGCATCAAATTGGAGGACCTCAAAAACAAAACAACAAAAAATTATGTGGATCTCGGGGATACATATGGAAAAAAATGACGTGGCTAAATACGGAACTTGGACTTCATATGACCAGTCTCTGGCATCAGTCATAATTTGATGTCAGTCGTCTATGAGATATCTATGACGCATGTACTGCGTGACTCCGAATTTGGGCAAGGTTTTGCTGTGATTAGAGCGCTATTGATTCCATTAACATTTTAACAAGTTAAAGATATCAGAAAGTGTCCAGTAATGTGTGGACATGGACACACACACACACACACACACACACACACACACACACACACACACACACACCTTTTAGAGTCCTTTATCTTCCTGACCCAATGCTTCGGTCTTCAAAGATGGCAATCTCAACCTAAAGAACAGTTTGTTAAGGGGGAAAAACTGCAAAAACATAGTAGCACTTGTAGAATTGGCTACAAAGTTATACGTTAAGATCCTTACCAAATGTTGTCAATAAAGTCTGTGATCTACAAAGGCTACAATATAGTTTGTTCTTTTTTTTTATACCACTAAGGCTTATCTGGAGTCAAGCTTCTAATTGTCTGTCACCTTCATCACCACCCTCATATCAAGAAAATCTGAATGCAAAGTACAGTGTGCTCTTCTTTTTTTTTATATATATATTTTTTTTATCCCACGATTTTGTAACCCATTTTTCACCCCTGTGTCAATCATCTAATGTGATCCTGGGCTCTACACACCCTCCACCAACCTAGTCCCCATATATGGGGGACAAGGGGAGAGCAACGGACTTGAACTCATGCTTCCTTCATGCCTGAGTACAGTGTGCTCTTCTGAGAGGAGCATTGGTATTCAGCCATCTTCCGCTAAGTCCCGGGTAGGACATGAACGTTATGTATTAGCGCTATGTATAAGCTTCAACACACTTGCCACTCGGCCAGAAAACATGTACACGTAACTAAGTTGCAGACTGGGATATGAGAACATTTCTGTGACCGAGTTGTAAGGCCATGGAATTGCTTGAGGGAAGAAAATACATTTTCAAAATATCTTGATTGGGACCAAAGCAATATACCTGTACCTTAGAGCCCCGCCGTTAGGATGGCTAAATAGCAGGTTCAACCTTGAGTGTAAGAAGAGACTACATCTTACTTGTAATTATTTTACCCCCCTTTGAAGTAGTTTATTAATCATTTCTGTGAACATAACCATGTGATCCCTTTCTTTGTATCTTATCCTTCTTAACCTATTGGTTTTATACCTGTATATATGTTGTGTGTATCTTAATTATGTGCTCAACCTATTGGTTTTATACCTGTGTATGTATGTTGTTTGTATGTCTGGCCTCGTGGGGAAAGATGGTGGGTGGGTGGGGAGGATTGGGAAAGGAGTTGTGGGAGAAAATGTTAATGGTTATCATTTATGAAAATGCAGTTTTTCCAATAATACAGAATGAAGGATACGACCCTGAGGCCTCTCTCTATGGGGTCCGTCAGTAGCAATCCCCTGGGTGCGTATGTCTTCTCATTCTGATCCTTTATGTACAGCGCAATCTTCTTTAGCACCTACATGAAGAGAGAGCAATTCCCCTCAGAATAATCACTGTAGTGTACACATGATCATATATAGATAAAAAACCAAAACATTGTTGGTATATGCAAGATGCAGCATGCATCATGTACTGTAGGGCTGGGTGATATGTACAAAATCAAATATGACAATATGTTTAACTAATAATTATATTTATATAATAATATTTATTTTCTTTTTGCATTAATTAAAACCAAGAAGACAACTTATTCCATATAGAATATAAGATAATAAAATATCCCAAAGAGCAAACAATATCTAGTCTCATATCAGGTTATCGATAAATTGATATGTTTCCCAGCTCTGGCACCATGCTATAACAGCATTACCTTTTCATAGTGCGTCTCCATACAGAGGAAGATGGTGTAGGCAGTGACACAGGCTAGGCAGCCCTCCATGTAAGACTTCCTCCCTACTTTCTCTGCCTCTGCATACAGGTTGTTCAGAGTTTGGATGGTCTCTTCAAACTGCTGCTTGTCAAGCTAAAAGCAAAAACATTGAACACATATTTATAGGACATTTACATCTATACAAAATCTTAAAAACATGCAACATTAAGTCAATATTCATCACATCTATGCCAAGAATGCGCATACCCTAGACTCGAGATCTGAAGGGAATTTGGTCTGGAACTTGCATATGGTTCCAGATCCGTAGTCTCTCTGGACAAAAACCTTGGAGGAGACAGTCGGCTGCTGGAGGTCCTGTAAGCTATGGGTCTGGAAGAGAAAAGAACATAGATAGATGGAATACTTCATTGGCAGTTAAAAAAATTACAACGGCGTCATCAATTTTGAAAACGCCAATGTGGACTATAAACAAAAAAAGCTGATTTTTTGGGGGGGATTTCAGGGCTGTAGGGAAGGCATTGCACAGAGTAGTGGCTGCATAATAAAATGCATTTTTTCCCTTGAGCGTCCCAAACCAGGGGCGTCTGGTGACGCTGTAGAAAGGGAGGGTTTTCTCGGTTGATAATCTAACCGGCCGGATCTGGATAATCAAGTCCTTGGAAATGCAGGTTCCACGCAGAGATTCCAGACTAAAATCTATGTAGTGATATTCGTCTGACCATGCCAGGCTAGTAACACCCAGGATTTGAACCCGGGTCTCCCCCGTGCTGTAAGGGACAATTGAAGTGTATCTGTTCCCCAGCTTACAACCCTAATTCTAACCATAATCTCTTTGTAAAGCTGGGAACATAGAACCCAGGGAACATAGGAATGACCCCGGGACAATACATACCGGTAGCCATCTTATCCACTAGTAGTGTTCCAAAAGATATTAAGGTTATACCTAACCTTATTCTTAACCTCAGTAAAACAGTACCAAAACTAACCCTATTCCTAAACCCAGTACTATTATGCTATACTAACGGCTAATTCCGGTTACTATGTTCCATCCATCTTCAACCACTTATCCGTAGTCGGGTCGCAGGGGCAACAGCTACACCAGAGTGCTCCAGACTTCCCTCTCCAGAGTAACATTAGTGACTTCCTCCTGGGGTCTCCTCCCAGTGGAACGTGCGTCGAGGACCTCCCTAGGGAGGCGCCCGAGAGGCATCCTAACCAGATGCCCGAACCACCTCAGCTGGCTCCTTTCCAGGCGAAGGAGCAGCGGTTCTACTCCGAGTCTCGATTGTGTGACTGAACTTCTCACCCTCTCTAAAGGAGATAGTAAGTATGTTAACCACTTAAACCCTCTATTCTTGGCTATATGGACCCGAGTACTTGTACCGTTTTTCCCCGTCTACAACAAATGTCTTTGCCAAAAGATCATGTAGATCAGCTAGTTTTGGCCAGGAGACTGAGAGACCAACACGAAATGTCTCCCCCAGGCTCCAGCCATGGAGAGATTCTACTTTCTTTATTGTCCATGTACTGTGTGATCTGTTTGTTTCCATATGTTGTATGTATATCCTGATGACAAATTTCTGAAAGGACAAATAAAGTATCCATCTATCTAGGCTAGTGGATGTCGAGCCCCTCTCGGGACCCCCTGGGTCAGCTCATTCTATCGTGTGACGGTGTGACCCATGGGGTCCCTGTTCGGAAGAATGTTTTCTTATGCAAATGGTGGAACGCAGACATAAATACAGTCGGAAACGTCGTCTCTGTGGCGTTTGAGTGGATGTCTAACCTTAGTGTTACACATGGACTACTGACACCGACGACTCTTCAATAGAGCTGGGCAATATCATATCATAATATATGAGATAGAGATACCATAGCAATTTTGTTTTGGATATTAGAGTAGACTAACTGTTTTTCGAATTGAAGATCTGATCATTTTGAACATTTTGCGAACATTTTAAAGAAAATTGATATCACAATGCCAATCTATGTTTGGTCAAAACATTTGTCCATATTATCCATATGCACCCAGCCCTGCTGACTGCTGTAGGCCTACATACTCACAATGATTATACAGTCCATAGTACTGCTGTGCTCGGAAACCCAGAAGTCTGGAACAGACTTAAAATGTATTTTATTTTTAATAGCACAGTGCCTATGCTATGGGCAGCAGCATTAACAATAACATTAGCCTGCTGCTAGCCTGCTGCCAACATCACGGATCAGTAGCCTAGCGCCTAGCCAACTTGAGGCTCACTACTTCAATTCAAAGAGATGGCCAAGTTGGGCCAACATCAATCACTGATCTGTTTTCCAGCATTGCTCACCAACACCAACGTTATCTCCGTTTCAAACATGCTGGTAAGGCTAAAGGCATACCAAACAATTCTGGCTAGGCTTAATATTGCGCTATCTACTGACAGACAGGAGAACGTTACCAACAACTATGACTGATCTCCACCAAGAGTCAAAATATCAGTATTACCAAAACGAGTTCAACAGTTCAACACCGTACTGGCTTTTGAGTTGACTATAGGAAAATAAAACAATATATAAATACTTCACCTCTGCCATGTTTTGGTTTTATCCCTGTCGCTGGTCTGATTTAACCACTTCCGCGTGTGTTACACCGGACTTGGTGACCTATACTATCTAGAGACGCGTCAGCGTGACAGCGTGACCAGGCTTTGCACCTCGGCCAGTTTGGCTGACCGTTCCAGGTTTCCAGAGCTTGCAGAGAGCTGATCAGAATCAGATGCACCTGCAAATGCAGCAATGCAAATTTGGACTGTTCCCCAGTGCAGCTAGGCAGAATGCACATATGTTCACTGTACAAATCACACTATGGTGCATATTCATTGTATTCTGCAGTGCAAAGGTGTTATTTCATGTTCTGTGACTTTAATTTCAAAATAAGTCAACTTCATCACATTTGGAAGTAATCTGATCATTTTATGATGCAAATAGTCTGAAAAATACTTATTTTCTTCCACATATTTCATTGATAGTCTTGCAATTTGATATTTAAAATTGATATTTGACAAGGGCTCCTAGGCTAAAATCCTTTAGTATGTCCTAAAGAAGTCTTATACATGCCAAGATTCTAAAAAATAATAAGTGCACTAATTAGGCCCGACTGTGACCGGGCCTGCTTTCAGCCCGGATCATTAATTTGCGCATAGCTACAGGAATTGATTTGCGTTGCAACAGCGACCTCAGGTGTCATTTTACAGAGGCTGCGGCTGAAAAGTAAATTATCAAATCAAACTATTTTATAGCACATGTAAAACGTCTGTAGTAGTAAACAATGAAACCATACAAATGAGTAATTCGATCACTTCGGTTGACATCCCATAAGTTAATTTTACAGTAGGTTACACCAGCCTTTACTTTATATAATAGATATTGGATATACTATATAAGCAAAGCAGTGATGGATAATGTAGACATACTCAACCCCAATAGCCCACTTGTCTATAGTGATACTCCTGGGCAAATACTCCACAATAGCCTCTTTTACTAGAATTATAAGTACTTAATTTTAAATATATACAGTTGGTAGGGCAAGTAATTTTCTTTAGTTAAAATAGCTCCATTGCAGTTATTTTACTAGTGTTTGTTCAGCAACAGGAGGCTCCATGTCTCAAATGCATTCATGTCCAGATACCAATTTCATCAGATCAAGTGATATTGAAAGTAAAGACAAATGTACAAATGGCAACACGCCAAGAGCAAATACGCATAGGCCTACTTTTAGAACCATGGGGGCCTATGAAACTAGTCATAGTTAGAAATAGCAAAAAGGACATCAATGTTTGCTGTAAATGGGCTGAATGGAAATAGCCTGATTCTACACTAGGGTAGGTAGGTCATTACCAGCCAACCATTGGTTTGGGATCCATGAATCAGTGCTTGAGCTTCATAAAAATATAGTGAAGTGAACGTCACAATACAATTTGCCAGCGTCCAGCACTGGGAATGAGTAGGTCATCAGTTTGCCATTTTCATAGTCTAGCAAATACATTTAACCCATAATTCAAGCAGTTAGTTTACAAGACAGACTTAAGGTCCCTACACAGGCGAGATTTTTAGCTGCGTTTCTCCATCGGTTATCCGAAATACGCATCCAGTGTGCTACCACGTTTAGAGCTACAATTTTCCAACTAATCAATTGGGAGCACAGCTGTGACCAGCAAAAAAAGGCATTGAAGACCAGGAAAATTAGGCTTTAGAAGAGATTCAAAGACAAACTGAGGTTGATTCTTGATTTTTATTGACTCTGCAATGTATTCTGCTGTACTATGAAGTTAGTCGAACAGCCCAAAGCCCATGTCATCGTCTGAGCCCTCTTCTTCAGACTCCTTCGCCGCCTCCTCCTTCTTCTTCTCCTTTGCAGCAGCAGCCGGAGCTGCTGTAGCAGCAGGAGCTGCAAAAGCAGTTGGATCAGAAAGGTATTCCTTAACCTGTGGGAAGATCAGGGACAGTTAGGTTTGCATTGGGGCTTATTCCCAGTCTACAATAGGGAGGAGTGGAGTAATATGCTACAAGTTGCATGGATACTACTTGACAGTGCCAGTGATGAATGTATGAGACCAGCGTCCCTGCATGCCGGGAGATGCAGACAAACAGGGATAGTAGGAAACAAGTTACTGTTTGCAGGGGGAACGACAACGCAGTACTGTTGCATTGTAACTTATCCTGCATATTCATGGCACTGGTAGCTTTTAGAAAAGGCAGTGTCAGGCCTTATCTGCCAGGGGGAAGGAGTATTCGGTCTCCACAGCCATGGCTAGGACTCTCTTGTAGCCATTGATGATGGAATGGGGGATGGAAGCAAGAGTAGGGTACCCAATCTGCAGGCACACACTTACGATGTTCCTCACACCCTTAAAAAAAAGAAAAAGTATGTGACAACTATAAGTTAACTTTGCATTGTTACAATATGCACACCATTTCCAGTAATATTATGCAATGTATGAGACCAGCGTCCCTGCCTGCCGGGGGATACAGGCAAACAGGGATAGTAGGAAACAAGTTACTGTTTGCAGGGGGAACGACAACGCAGCACGAAACAAGCTGCACTGTAACTTATCCTGCTAGTTATGGATCAATAAAGGTCCACCCATGTAGTTTACATCAATGAGAAAATACAAACTTGTTCAATGATGGCATAAAACATAAAATGGACTGCAATTAAGGTTCATAAGTTGTGAAAGTTTTTGTCACTCACCTCCAAGAACCTGCCTTGTAGAGCCTCCTCAGTAATATCCAGCACCTCAGGGCTGTATACACTGCCATTGTCGTAGACTTGTTGGATGATCAAACCGTATGAGAAAGGCGAGATGCCCAGCATGTTGAGAAGCGTGGCCTCACTGGCACCAACCTTGTCACCAGGCTTGATCAATCCCACATCACTCTAGGACAAAATAAAGGACAAAATAAATGTTTGCTGATGGGTTCCCAGATTGTGTAATAATGTATGAGACACCATCTCCAGTAATTTATATTATGCAATGTATGAGACCAGCGTCCCTGCATGCCGGGGGATGCAGGCAAACAGGGATAGTAGGAAACAAGTTACTGTTTGCAGGGGGAACGACAACACAGCACCAAACAAGCTGCACTGTAACTTATCCTGCTAGATATGTCGTCAGTAAAAACTTAAATTAGATCAATAAATGTCCATTTATGTAATTTACATAAAGGACTAGAAACAAACTTGGTCAATGGCATAAAACCTCATGGAGAATGTAGAGCATGTCACCTTTCAAACTCACCAAGATTTCAATGGTTCCTCTTGAGATCTTGGTGGTGATACCCAAAGCCTGGAAGAAAGAAATCTTCTCTGGGCCCAAGCCAGTGTTCTGGGCTGGTACAACTACTTCTCAGGGGGCAACGGCTCCAGCACGGGCAGCAGCTGGCACCTGAAGAGACAGATCGGTTTAGCACACCAGGAGCAGACAAAGCCACCCGTCAGCTTCATGGAAAAGGGTAAAGGAAAGGCCAGGGAAAAGAGACAAACTGAGGTTCATGAACTTGAAAGGGTTGAGAATCACTGGTGTAAATGTATGAGACCAGCGTCCCTGCCTGCTGGGTCCAGTTGCAGGCAAACAGGGATAGTAGGAAACCAGTTACTGTTTGCAGGGGGAACGACAACGCAGCACCAAACAAGCTGCACTGTAACTTATCCTGCTAGTTATGCAGTCAGTAAAAAACTTTGGATCAAAAAAGGTATGATATCATGCATCAAGGAGCCAAAAACAAACTTGATCAATGATGCCTGGCACAACATCAATTGAGGGTACTGCAATTAAGCAGTTGGTAGCCTCCAAAGTAGCTTGTGGCTAGGATACTGTAAGAAATTGTCAGTTGTACTTTTACCCAACTTCAGTGCATCAGATGGTGGTCTTACCTTGTTGGCCAACAGCAGGTCCCTGATTTCAGCCAGATCCTCCTTGGTGAAGACAAAGCCCACATTTCCTTTAATGTGGGGCAGCAGCCTAATAAATGATAAAATCAACAATTAGCTACACAGTAGGAGACTGCACAGAACACTACCGTTAAGACAGGTGATTTTGCAGTGTAGATTGGGCTTCCAGAGTTAAATGTCGAGTAAGCGGCAATTCATATCAAACTGAGGTTTTATATGAATAAATGTATGAGACCAGCGTCCCTGCCTGCTGGGCCCAGTTGCAGGCAAACAGGGATAGTAGGAAACCAGTTACTGTTTGCAGGGGGAACGACAACACAGCACCAAACAAGCTGCACTGTAACTTATCCTGCTAGATATGTAGTCCGTAAAAACTTTAATTAGATCAATAAATGTCTATGTACTTTACATTAAGGACTAAAACAAAATTGGTCAATGGCATAAAACTTCATGGAAAATGTAGAGCATGTCACCTTTCAAACCAGGATTTCAATGGTTCCTCTTGAGATCTTGGTGGCGATACCCAAAGCCTGGAAGAAAGATGTCTTCTCTGGGCCCAAGCCAGTGTTCTGGGCTGGTAAAACTACTTTACAGGGGGCAACAGCTCCAGCACGAGCAGCAGCTGGCACCTGAAGAGACAGATCGGTTTAGCACACCAGGAGCAGACAAAGCCACCCGTCAGCTTCATGGAAAAGGGTAAAGGAAAGGCCAGGGAAAAGAGACAAACTGAGGTTCATGAACTTGAAAGGGTTGAGAATCACTGGTGTAAATGTATGAGACCAGCGTCCCTGCCTGCTGGGTCCAGTTGCAGGCAAACAGGGATAGTAGGAAACCAGTTACTGTTTGCAGGGGGAACGACAATGCAGCACCAAACAAGCTGCACTGTAACTTATCCTGCTAGTTATGCAGTCAGTAAAAAACTTTGGATCAAAAAAGGTACGATATCATGCATCAAGGAGCCAAAAACAAACTTGATCAATAATGCCTGGCACAACATCAATTGAGGGTACTGCAATTAAGCAGTTGGTAGCCTCCAAGGTTGCTTGCGGCTAGGATACTGTAAGAAATTGTCAGTTGTATCCAACTTAAGTGCATCAGATGGTGGTCTTACCTTGTTGGCCAACAGCAGGTCCCCGATTTCAGCCAGATCCTCCTTGGTGAAGACAAAGCCCACATTTCCTTTAATGTGGGGCAGCAGCCTAATAATGATAAAATCAACAATTAGCTACACAGTAGGAGACTGCACAGAACACTACTGTTAAGATGGGGGATTTTGCAGTGTAGATTGGGGTCCCAGAGTTAAATGTTGAATAAAATTGGTGTCTGCGGCGATACATATCAAACTGAGGTTCATGAACTTGAAAGGGTTGAGAATCACTGGAGTAAATGTATGAGACCAGTGTCCCTGCATGCCGGAAGATGCAGACAGAGACAAACAGGGATAGTAGGAAACAAGTTACTGTTTGCAGTAATCAGATCCAGTCAATGTCATACGTTTACTCTACACATTTATTTTTATTACACTCAATTTCCATGCTCGGGCCCTTGGTCCTGCCAACTTACGCCAATTGTAGCAGGGTGGACTTTTGAGGGAATAATAAAATATACTTAATGCCTACTATACTACTCCACCTTTTTTTTGAGGGAAGGTCCTCTTTAACAATAGAAAGCACAGGTTCATGTGACCAAGGTTGAGCATGGAAATAAGACATATTGGGATTTCAAACAAAGGCATTTTATTCACTTTTCGTTTTGTACACGAAGTGGTTATTCTTTTAAAATGCTCATATTAAAACATCATATAAACAACCAAGACATACTATACCATACATTTGTCTGGCGTACCGGAGAAGGAGCACAGCAGCATGGAATAAGGGCATTTCTACTTACTAATTCACCAGGCAGCCAGTGTGCTGATACATTTAGGAAAGCCATGCCTTCAAACTCTTGTCCTCCTCAGGTACGCCAACCTTACAGCAAGCTAGGGGATCCCCTGAATGAAAGCAGCCCAGCCCTTTTAAAGCTGTCTGCCAATAAACCCCACCCTTAATTTGAAACAAGAAGCACCTGGCTGATGCTGCCATAGTAACAGGTCTACCTGGTTACACATAGTTATATATACTTATATAATATTGATGATTTTTGGTTACTATGGGTGGGCCAAGGAAGAAGGGTCATGGGTGCCAGTTTGGCTGACCGTTCCAGGTTTCCAGAGCTTGCAGAGAGCTGATCAGATGCACCTGTAAAGGTGACTGTAATAGCCTACCTGCAAATCCAGCAATGCAAATGGACTGTTCTCCAGTGACAGCTAGGCAGATTGCACGCATTGTATTCTGCATTGCAATAAAGGTGTTATTTCATGTTCTGTGACTTTAATAATGTCAAAATAAGTCAACTTGATCACATTTCGAAGTAATCTGATCATTTTATGATGCAAAATACTTGGTCGGTTTTCACATATTTCATTGATAGTCTTGCAATTTGATATTTAAAATTGATATTTGACAAGGACTCCTAGGCTAAAATCCTTTAGTATGTCCTAAAGAAGTCTTATACAAAATGTGGCAAGATTCTCAAAAAAAGGTGCAATAATTAAGCTTAACTGACGGGGCTTTCTTTGAGCCCGGATCATTTATCCCCTCAAAGCTACAGGAATTGATTTGCGTTGCAACAGCGACCTCAGGTGTCATTTTACAGAGGCTGCGGCTGAAAAGCAAATGATCAAATCAAACTATTTTATAGCACATGTAAAACGTCCGTAGTAGTAAACAATGAAACCATACAAATGAGTAATTCGATCACTTCGGGTGACATCCCATAAGTTCATTTTACAGTACTGTAGGTTACACCAGCCTTTACTTTATATAATAGATCTACTATATAAGCAAAACAGTGATGGATAATGTAGGCCTACTCAACCCCAATAGCCCACTTGTCTATAGTGATACTCCTGGGCAAATACTCCACGATAGCCTCTTTTACTAGAATTAAGTACTTAATTTTAAATATATAGTTGGTAGGGCAAGTAATTTTCTTTAGTTAAAATAGCTCCATTATTGCAATTATTTTACTAGTGTTTGTTCAGCAACAGGAGGCTCCATGTCTCAAATGCATTCATGTCCAGATACCAATTTCATCAGATCATAAAGTATTATTGAAAGTAAAGACAAATGTGCAAATGTGCAAATGGCAACACGCCAAGAGCAAATACGCATAGGACTACTTTTAGAACCAGGGCCTATGAAACTAGTCATAGTTAGAAATAGCAAATTGAAAAGGCCAGGCCAGGGAAAAGAGACAAACTGAGGTTCATGAACTTGAAAGGGTTGAGAATCACTGGTGTAAATGTATGAGACCAGCATCCCTGCCTGCTGGGTCCAGTTGCAGGCAAACAGGGATAGTAGGAAACCAGTTACTGTTTGCAGGGGGAACGACAACGCAGCACCAAACAAGCTGCACTGTAACTTATCCTGCTAGTTATGCAGTCAGTAAAAAACTTTGGATCAATAAAAGGTATGGCATCATGCATCAAGGAGCCAAAAACAAACTTGATCAATGATGTCTGGCATAACATCAATTGAGGGTACTGCAATTAAGCAGTTGGTAGCCTCCAAGGTTGCTTGCGGCTAGGATACTGTAAGAAATTGTCAGTTGTATCCAACTTAAGTGCATCAGATGGTGGTCTTACCTTGTTGGCCAACAGCAGGTCCCCGATTTCAGCCAGATCCTCCTTGGTGAAGACAAAGCCCACATTTCCTTTAATGTGGGGCAGCAGCCTAATAATGATAAAATCAACAATTAGCTACACAGTAGGAGACTGCACAGAACACTTTTTTTTTTTTTTTTTTTTATTTAACCTTTATTTAACCAGTAAAGTCACATTGAGACTGCGTCTCTTTTACAAGTGGGAACTGGCCAAGAGGCAGAAAATAAAAAACACTACTGTTAAGATGGGGGATTTTGCAGTGTAGATTGGGGTCCCAGAGTTAAATGTTGAATAAAATTGGTGTCTGCGGCGACACATATCAAACTGAGGTTCATGAACTTGAAAGGGTTGAGAATCACTGGTGTAAATGTATGAGACCAGTGTCCCTGCATGCCGGAAGATGCAGACAAACAGGGATAGTAGGAAACAAGTTACTGTTTGCAGTAATCAGATCCAGTCAATGTCATACGTTTACTCTACACATTTTTTTTTTTTTTTAATTACACTCAATTTCCATGCTCGGGCCCTTGGTCCTGCCGACTTACGCCAATTGTAGCAGGGTGGACTTTTGAGGGAATAAAATATACTTAATGCCTACTATACTACACCACCTTTTTTTAGAGGGAAGGTCCTATTTAACAATAGAAAGCACAGGTTCATGTGACCAAAGTTGAGCATGGAAATAAGACATATTGGGATTTCAAACAAAGGCATTTTATTCACTTTTCGTTTTGTACACAAAGTGGTTATTCTTTTAAAATGCTCATATTAAAACATCATATAAACAACCAAGACATACTATACCATACATTTGTCTGGCGTACCGGAGAAGGAGCACAGCAGCATGGAATAAGGGCATTTCTACTTACTAATTCACCAGGCAGCCAGTGTGCTGATACATTTAGGAAAGCCATGCCTTCAAACTCTTGTCCTCCTCAAGTACGCCAACCTTACAGCAAGCTAGGGGATCCCCTGAATGAAAGCAGCCCAGCCCTTTTAAAGCTGTCTGCCAATAAACCCCACCCTTAATTTGAAACAAGAAGCACCTGGCTGATGCTGCCATAGTAACAGGTCTACCTGGTTACACATAGTTATATATACTTATATAATATTGATGATTTTTGGTTACTATGGGTGGGCCAAGGAAGAAGGGTCATGGGTGCCAGTTTGGCTGACCGTTCCAGGTTTCCAGAGCTTGCAGAGAGCTGATCAGATGCACCTGTAAAGGTGACTGTAATAGCCTACCTGCAAATCCAGCAATGCAAATGGACTGTTCTCCAGTGACAGCTAGGCAGATTGCACGCATTGTATTCTGCATTGCAATAAAGGTGTTATTTCATGTTCTGTGACTTTAATAATGTCAAAATAAGTCAACTTGATCACATTTCGAAGTAATCTGATCATTTTATGATGCAAAATACTTGGTCGGTTTTCACATATTTCATTGATAGTCTTGCAATTTGATATTTAAAATTGATATTTGACAAGGACTCCTAGGCTAAAATCCTTTAGTATGTCCTAAAGAAGTCTTATACAAAATGTGGCAAGATTCTCAAAAAAAGGTGCAATAATTAAGCTTAACTGACGGGGCTTTCTTTGAGCCCGGATCATTTATCCCCTCAAAGCTACAGGAATTGATTTGCGTTGCAACAGCGACCTCAGGTGTCATTTTACAGAGGCTGCGGCTGAAAAGCAAATGATCAAATCAAACTATTTTATAGCACATGTAAAACGTCCGTAGTAATAAACAATGAAACCATACAAATGAGTAATTCGATCACTTCGGGTGACATCCCATAAGTTCATTTTACAGTACTGTAGGTTACACCAGCCTTTACTTTATATAATAGATATACTATATAAGCAAAACAGTGATGGATAATGTAGGCCTACTCAACCCCAATAGCCCACTTGTCTATAGTGATACTCCTGGGCAAATACTCCACGATAGCCTCTTTTACTAGAATTAAGTACTTAATTTTAAATATATAGTTGGTAGGGCAAGTAATTTTCTTTAGTTAAAATAGCTCCATTATTGCAATTATTTTACTAGTGTTTGTTCAGCAACAGGAGGCTCCATGTCTCAAATGCATTCATGTCCAGATACCAATTTCATCAGATCATAAAGTATTATTGAAAGTAAAGACAAATGTGCAAATGTGCAAATGGCAACACGCCAAGAGCAAATACGCATAGGACTACTTTTAGAACCAGGGCCTATGAAACTAGTCATAGTTAGAAATAGCAAATTGAAAAGGCAAAAGGGACATCAATGTTTGCTTTAAATGGGCTGAATGGAAATAGCCTGATAGGGTAGGTAGGTCATTACCAGCCAACCATTGGTTTGGGATCCATGAATCAGTGCTTGAGCTTCATAAAAATATAGTGAAGTGAACGTCACAATACAATTTGCCAGCGTCCAGCACTGGGAATGAGTATGTCATCAGTTTGCCATTTTCATAGTCTAGCAAATACATTTAACCCATAATTCAAGCAGTTAGTTTACAAGACAGACTTAAGGTCCCTACACAGGCGAGATTTATAGCTGCGTTTCTCCATCGGTTATCCGAAAAACACATCCAGTGTGCAACCACCTTTAGAGCTACAATTTTCCAACTAATCAAATTGGGAGCACAGCTGTGACCAGCAAAAAAGGCATTGAAGAAAAACAAGAAAATTAGGCTTTAGAAGAGATTCAAAGACAAACGGAGGTTGATTCTTAATTTTTATTGACTCTGCAATGTATTCTGTTCGCTGTACTATGAAGTTAGTCGAACAAATTTGTATTGACTCTGCAATGTATTCTGTTCGCTGTACTGTGAAGTTAGTCGAACAGCCCAAAGCCCATGTCATCGTCTGAGCCCTCTTCTTCAGACTCCTTCGCCTCCTCCTTTTTCTCCTCCTTTGCAGCAGCAGCAGCCGGAGCTGCAGCTGTTGTAGCAGCAGGAGCTGCAACTGCAAAAGCAGTTGGATCAGCCAGGTATTCCTTAACCTGTGGGAAGATCAGGGACAGTTAGGTTTGCATTGGGGCTTATTCCCAGTCTACAATAGGGAGGAGTGGAGTAATATGCTACAAGTTGCATGGATACTATCTTGACAGTGCCAGTGATGAATGTATGAGACCAGCGTCCCTGCATGCCAGGAGATGCAGACAAACAGGGATAGTAGGAAACAAGTTACTGTTTGCAGGGGGAACGACAACACAGTACTGCACTGGCTGCATTGTAACTTATCCTGCATATTCATGGCACTGGTAGCTTTTAGAGAAGGCAGTGTGTCTGTCAATACCTTATCTGCCAGGGGGAAGGAGTATTCGGTCTCCACAGCCACGGCAAGGACTCTCTTGTAGCCATTGATGATGGAATGGGGGATGGAAGCAAGAGTAGGGTACCCAATCTGCAGGCACACACTTGCGATGTTCCTCACACCCTTAAAAAAAAAGAGACAACTATAAGTTAACTTTGCATTGTTACAATATGCACACCATTTCCAGTAATATTATGCAATGTATGAGACCAGCGTCCCTGCCTGCCGGGGGATACAGGCAAACAGGGATAGTAGGAAACAAGTTACTGTTTGCAGGGGGAACGACAACGCAGCACGAAACAAGCTGAACTGTAACTTATCCTGCTAGTTATGGATCAATAAAGGTCCACCCATGTAGTTTACATCAATGAGAAAATACAAACTTGTTCAATGATGGCATAAAACATAAAATGGACTGCAATTAAGGTTCATAAGTTGTGAAAGTTTTTGTCACTCACCTCCAAGAACCTGCCTTGTAGAGCCTCCTCAGTAATATCCAGCACCTCAGGGCTGTATACACTGCCATTGTCGTAGACTTGTTGGATGATCAAACCGTATGAGAAAGGCGAGATGCCCAGCATGTTGAGAAGCGTGGCCTCACTGGCACCAACCTTGTCACCAGGCTTGATCAATCCCACATCACTCTAGGACAAAATAAATGTTTGCTGATGGGTTCCCAGATTGTGTAATAATGTATGAGACACCATCTCCAGTAATTTATATTATGCGATGTATGAGACCAGCGTCCCTGCATGCCGGGGGATGCAGGCAAACAGGGATAGTAGGAAACAAGTTACTGTTTGCAGGGGGAACGACAACACAGCACCAAACAAGCTGCACTGTAACTTATCCTGCTAGATATATAGTCAGTAAAAACTTAAAATAGATCAATAAATGTCCATTTATGTAGTTTACATAAAGGACTAGAAACAAACTTGGTCAATGGCATAAAACCTCATGGAAAATGTAGAGCATGTCACCTTTCAAACTCACCAAGATTTCAATGGTTCCTCTTGAGATCTTGGTGGTGATACCCAAAGCCTGGAAGAAAGATGTCTTCTCTGGGCCCAAGCCAGTGTTCTGGGCTGGTACAACTACTTCACAGGGGGCGATGGCTCCAGCACGGGCAGAAGCTGGCACCTGAAGAGACAGATCAGTTTAGCACACCAGGAGCAGACAAAGCCACCCGTCAGCTTCATGGAAAAGGGTAAAGGAAAGGCCAGGGAAAGAATGAACTTGAAAGTGTTCAGAATCACTGGTGTAAATGTATGAGACCAGCGTCCCTGCATGCCGGGAGATGCAGGCAAACAGGGATAGTAGGAAACAAGTTACTGTTTGCAGGGGGAACGACAACACAGCACCAAACAAGCTGCACTGTAACTTATCCTGCTAGTTATGCAGTCAGTAAAAAATACTTTGTATCAAAAAAAGGTATGATATCATGCATCAAGGAGCCAAAAACAAACTTGATCAATGATGCCTGGCACAACATCAATTGAGGGTACTGCAATTAAGCAGTACCCTCCAAATTTGCTTGTGGCTAGGATACTGTAAGAAATTGTCAGTTGTACTTTTACCCAACTTCAGTGCATCAGATGGTGGTCTTACCTTGTTGGCCAACAGGAGGTCCCTGATTTCAGCCAGATCCTCCTTGGTGAAGACAAAGCCCACATTTCCTTTAATGTGGGGCAGCAGCCTAATAATGATAAAATCAACAATTAGCTACACAGTAGGAGACTGCACAGAACACTACCGTAAGACGGGTGATTTTGCAGTGTAGATTGGGCTCCCAGAGTTAAATGTTGAGTAAGCAGCAATTCATATCGAACTGAGGTTTGATATGAATAAATGTATGAGACCAGCGTCCCTGCATGCCGTGAGATGCAGACAAACAGGGATAGTAGGAAACAAGTTACTGTTTGCAGGGGGAACGACAACACAGCACCACACAGGCTGCACTGTAACTTATCCTGCCAGGTATGCAGTCAGTACAAACTCGAACGTGAGAAACAGTTAAGTCAAGAACCCACTTCTCCAGGGCAGGGTTGTTTTCCAGGTGCCCACGGATGGCTTTGCGCATCATGGTGTTTTTACCCATCAGCACCACAGCCTTGCCACGCAGAGACAGACGGATGGTCTGCATTTGCTTGGAACCGACATTGTCAGCCCCCACAATGAAGCATTTGGGAAAGTCATCCAGCAGTTGCTGTAAAGTGACAAAATATCTACAGATTTAAATAAACCCTTCAGACCAATTGGACAAGGTACTAAGTGAAACTTTGCTTATTAGTGGCATTGAGCAACTCACGATGATTTTCATGAAGTAGTTGGACTTCCACGTGGCCCTGTCTTCCCTGGGCATCTTTGCAGTGCTTCCAAGGATCGCTTAAACAGCTGGTTTAAAGACAAGGATGTTTCTGGAAATAAAAAAAGTGAAATGTGTAATAAATGATATGCACAAATTAAAGCGCTCTATATTCTCGTAGTCATTGGTATGGTACAACGAAATTAGCCTGAAATTATATTTGAGCTGAAATGGGTACTCTTCTGATGTGGTAAGCAACCCACCTGACTTTAACAGTCTAAACTTTTACAATCGCCTAAATGGTTTTATCATAGTATACGATGTCACAGCACAGCCAAAGTAGCTCTTTTTTACTTTAGCCACTGACTCAATGTATGACAGACACTACAGCACATGTGGTCATCTTCTACCGTCATAAAGTTAACGCACTGCCATCAATTACTTTAAAAAAATGTTTTGATGTCTGAGACCAGCGTCCCTGTAAATCGGGGGATGTAGACATACAGGGATAGTAGGAAACTATTCATTATTTGCAGGGGGAACGACAAAGCAGCACCGCACTGGCTGCATTGTAACTTATCCTGCAGGTTTGATTTCTTTAATTTAATGGCAATTTAACCCAATACAAACTTGTACCATAGATGTGAGTCTTATCTATACTGATCTGCCAGAGGTAAAAGCTTCAAAATAAACGACCACTTGACATTACGATTGGCCCCGTCATAGCACAGCTAGCTTAGCCCATATAGTTCCTAACACCAACACATGGCACTCTGCTGCCTAGACATTTTTAAATCAAAAAACCGCAATGTAAACAAAACACGTTTTGGTGGTTTCACCCTTTCAACAGATGTAGAAATACATAGTTTCAGTTATATGCAAATTAAGAGCATGTATGTATGTAACACTCAAAGTATGATACCGTAGCCTAGCACATGTGGTCAATGTCTGACGCTAGATAGCACTGCAGCATATATACTAAGTAGGCCACAGACGAGGCCGCAGATGAGGTACAAAGTCAACCGGATATCTCAGGTACTTGAAAATACATGTTTCTGAATCCCAGGGAAGCAAGTCATCATCACAGAGAATTCCACCACGGGCATTCTGCTAGAAAATACGACATTCTAAGCAAACTTGCAGAGCCTGTCGCACTTCTTACCTCGCTATAGGATCGCGTGAAAGAAAGAGAACGGAAAGGGAAGTGCGGACGATATATAGGAGACAGACATCCAATCAAAACGCCTGAGGGGATGTTCGGCCTTTGATCATTGGACGGTTCGCCCGCCAATCTATGGAGCCTGGCCTGTGATGATGTGTGATATTTTTGTATAATGCGTTTGCTTTATTGTATTTATTGTTTTTTAAATACAGTGTGTGTGTGTGTGTGTGTGTGTGTGTGTGTGTGTGTGTGTGTGTGTGTGTGTGTGTGTGTTCTGGTAAAATAATAAAAAAGTACATCCACCGGCTTAGCTGTGGGCCTGTGGCAGTAGTCGTACTAGTCGATAGATTACTTTTATTTGATGTATTATGCGTTTTCTGTTGATTTCTGTTGATTTTTAAAATAAAAATTTTATCCTGTTCACATACTGAACATCCTGTTCAGTCCTGCTACTTAACTGTCCCAAATAACTACTACAACAATGTATTGTAACAATGTATCCGCTCCACTTTGTCCCCCCCTTTTACAACATAAAATACAACATATTCCTAATAATATTTATCCACGTATTAACTTTTCTTAAAAAAGAAAAAAGACAAACCTAGTGACGTCACACCAAGTGACGCGCAATTACCGGAAGTTTCAGCCCAAAACTGACGAAGTTACAGAGACGGCAGCTTTCAGTTTGAAAGAAATCTATTTTTGTCCGATAAAGAAACCGGCGCTCACGGCACGCCAACCACCTCTGAAACAAACGAACTTCAAGATTCGTTTTTCATAAGACTATATACCTTTTTATGTTTGCAAGGCAACAATGGCACTAGTACTTCCCTCAGAAGTCTGGGTCCACGTGTTTGGATATCTGTCAACAGCAGACAAGCTAAACGTTCGTACGTGCTGCAAATACTTCAAGAATCTTGTGGATAATCCTTCTCTTTGGAGAGACACCTCTGTGGTTCTGACGTTTGGCAGCAGTGCTGGCAAGTACAATGCTCAATTCTGGGCCACGCTTCGTCGCTGGAAAATCAACAGTGTGGTGATGCAAAGCACCAAGGCAAAGGACTGGAAACAGCTTGCTCTGTCGCTTCCAGCCCTTAATAGCATCTTAATGGATGATGTCTCCCAAGAAAGCCTTGATCTTGTAAAGACATTTACAAACTTGAGATGTCTAGCCATAAGACATGCGTATATCCCGGTGTCTTTCGGGTGTGTCAGTGATTCGATTGTATGTCAACCCTCACAGCTGACTCACTTAAGCGTGTGCAATGTTCATTTTTGTCGTGGTCCAGGGGTGCCAACATTCAAAACTCAAATTTCACAGTACACGAATCTGACATCCCTCATCTATCATCCAACCCCCATCGGCCAGCCCTTGCTGCCACTTGAAGCATTTCATTCCATAATTGGCAATTTGCCAAAGCTGAAGCATCTTTCCTGTTCAATGGATCGGAAGGGTTGGACAACTTGGATGGGCTATAATCTCACCCCCCAAGAACCCTGTGCACATCCGTGTGGTCTGACCAGTTTGGAAATTATTGACTATATGGACCCCACACTGCCCAAAGACATAATGAGATCCATGCCGTGCCTACAGCGCCTTGCTGTGCATTACAGCAAGGCGATATCAGTCATTTCAAACAGTCATTTGAAAACATGGTTAACTGACCTCTGTCAGTTGTCAGAGCTTGTCATTGTCAGAGGGCCTCCTCCTCATGAGTACTTCAACTCCGTTCCAGACACGGTGACAAGTCTCATGCTCCGTGCTGGACAAATATCATCACAGGACATGGAAACCATGGCAGCACGTATTCCAAACCTCCTCCACCTGCACTTAGACCCTTTGCCGGCAGGGTTTTTGGGATCTTGCACTGATCATATCCCACAACTGTTTCCTCAGCTCAGAAGCCTCACAATTCGCCATGGGAGCTTACCGGATAACGATTTATTAAGCCTTCACCAGCTACAAAATCTGGAACGTTTGGAGATTCTAGATGATCTAGATACCCGACTACTACTAGTTGCATGTGCCAGACCTCATCTTCTGGTGCTCAAACATAAGCTGCAGATTTTGACAAATGACAGAGTCAAAGTTATCACTTCTCCATTCTGGAGAGATCTGCTGGCCTGTGACTGTTCTGATAATTAAATCTTCTGGTCTGGGTTTCTATTTAGTAAGAAACGTTGTAATTCCTTTAAAGGTCACCGTCAAATTGGCTGATTTAAGTTTGCAGCCCTTATTTCATTGTGCCATTATTAAATGTGTTTAAATATAAACAACATTTTGATTTAATTTGTGTGTCTTTTTATTGATTGAATACTTTATTAGTCAAAATTGTAAACAGCATGAGGTACATTCACACATTAAGGCTAAAAGGATAACAAAAAAAGTCCTGGGGACTTTTGCAGTCTTCACACACAGGCACACAGACACAGATCTCCATGTGGGACCGGCTGATGCGGCATACCAAAGCCTACACAGGTTTCTATAGTCGACGCGCTGTCATTGGCCAGTCGCTGTGATTGACAGCCTAAACCTAACCTTAACCTCAGTAAAACTATACCTAACCGTAACCTCAGTAAAACTATACCTAACCCTAACCTCAGTAAACGTAACTTGTCCGGGGGTGTGGTTATAAGCACAACCTGTGTAATAACTAGTATGTAGCCCGGCTGACAGTTAAAACAGGCTCTATGACAATTTATATCATTAGGTTCCCAAGTTGCATCGTTCCCACTTCCCAAGTATGCCGGTGGCCGACTGCGAGCGTTGTTTCTGTGCCTGGTGGCATGTCTATCAGGATGACACGTGTTTCTTAGTTTCTACCAATAGATCTTTTTTATGAAGCAAAAAGTATTTAGTGCCCCTGGTATGGGAACAACTGAACAAAAAGGGACCCGATCAGACTGCCTTAATAAGCTTGGAAACGACAGCTTTTTTAATCTCCGATTTGAATTATTGGGACAGAAGAATCTGGTATGAGGAAAAAAAGAATGACAGTGATGCCAGAAATAATTTTATTTTCAGCAGTCAATCAGTAAACAGGATTCACACAGGCTAAAAAATCATGGCACTTGAGAGAAAATGTAAAGGGTGAATGATCACAAGAATATGCCTCCATGTACAGAGGGAGATTCATTTAATTTCATTGAAAGTCAGAGGTGTTGATTTTCCATGAACAGAAAAAGCTATATTTGTAAGGAAAAAGACATAAATAAAATAAGCACAAATGAAATTACAGTCCCCATTTAGTTGCAGGGTTAAACACAGTTGAAATAGAGGTGCAACGGTTGAATTCCAAGTGTTCCTAACACCCCCAAACCACATTATGTAGACCTTGATCAAGTATGTTGTACAGGTACAATGTAGATGTACCTGTGAATAGTCTGGTGCAAAGAGAATCGTTTGGCTAGAATCAGAATGTAATATTTAGTTAAGCTTTAAAAATGTAATATTCTCCGGGGCTTAGGAGACAATTTGGAAATCAGCACAAGATGCATCACAGCAGGTTATATCTTCCCTGGCAGTCAAACTTTAAAGGCTTAACCACACAAATGACAGAAGATTCCACAGTGTATAAGACAACATTGCATTGACAGAAATTTGGCACATCTTTAAGTAAAGACAAAGGAACTGAAATAAAAAAAGGTACACTGTGGATTAGCTCAACCCCACAAGAAAATACTTGATTAAAAGTTGTCACTGAAAGGATAAAATTATCAAACTATGGACAAAATATCACGGCATGTTTCAGATGTAACGTTACAAAGGCTAGCAAAATAGTGTATGGTGAAATGAGCAATGACATCTTATGATAAAAGCTCAGTCCTGGCCTCTTACTGTATTACTTGCAATCTGATTCCTGATCAGCCAACAAACGTCCAGATGTCAGAATCCTGACCAGCCAATAGAAACATCCAGCGGTCAGTGATACTGGACACGGATCTGGGATGCAGAAAACATTTCACAGTAGGATCAGGGTTCATTGATTATGATAAAAAAATATCGATAACTAAATGTTTGTTTTCTGACACTTGCATTCCAAGCTGGTGCATGTGTGTGTATGGTATAAGGACAGTTTGTTTATATGCCCATAGAGCCAGCTCTTTGCATATCAGTGTGAGCATAATGAGCTCAATAGTCAATACATTGATCTAAAAACGCTGACAAAACACAGTTCTGTCACAGTCTATCATATAACAGTAATATAAATTCATATTCTGATTGTAATAGCAACTGGCAGCAAGTGTGACAAAGTCCCAGCCAGGTAGGGAAGGGACTGCTCCTGATAAAATACATGTACAGTAACCCGCTTCCAAAAATCAAGCACACTGCAAATCGAATAATGCATTTGATCATACAGCATGTTTTAAACCAACTAGAGGCAATGAGGCTGTGAAATTAGCCCAATATATTTCACAGTCAAATAGCATAAATGACCAAAGTTTGAACAAATGTCTTGTTAATTCTATAAGACTTAAAATATTATAAGATTTAAGAGACCGGTATACATGTGGCCAGATGCAGTTTGCAGTAGTATCCCAAATCTTTACCAGGAGACAGGAAAGCCAGGAAAGTCACTCCAGGTCAACATTTTGGTTGAAAAAATAAAATAAAAATACACCAAATGTTAAACCATTATATTTATCTACATAGTGTATTTAGTATCGACTTACCATTTATCATACATAAACATTTTTTCTGTCTTTTTAATATTTTTACATAATATTGAATTTTATTATGTAAGCAAACAATATAAAACAAGGCAGCCGTAAAGAAGAAAACCGCCAAGTTATTGCAGGGATGAAAAGTGTTGAGCATGTGAGTTAAGTTGCATGGTTTGTAGTAGAACTCCCTTATGAGACATTAGCAGTATGAATTGACTCTGACTGGTGAACAGTTTGAGGATTATTGCAAGAGAATCAGAAATGGTTTAGTTGAAACATTGTTCACCCCTTTGCTGTACCACTGATGCAAACGGCAACATTTGTATTTCTGATAGAGTAACTACTGAAAATTGAGAATGGTTGTGTTTCCATAGGAAAATCTTAGAAAAACAGGACCTGATATTTTGAGCACACAAAGTTGTAAAATGCACTTTTGGAAGTCTGGGTGAGTGATCTTCATGGGCTTCAGCTGGTCGTTTTACTGTAAATAACCAAGGGAAAATGGAGAAGAAAGAGGAACAAAATAAACCAGATTTAATCCCCTGCATTTGTGTGTGCACCCAAATGGGTCTTTAAATGCATAATATTAGCAATGGCACCTCAATATGTTTTTAAACTAGAAAAATACATCTGTATATAGTAGATTATTCCAAGACTCACAGGCCAAACACTACAACACTGCCTGGATGTTTCAGAATTCTATGTAAACGCTTTGTGGTCCATGCAACTGACTGTGACACGCAGCTGTCTCAAACCGTTATATGACCTAGGCTGGTCACATGATGCAGGGTCTGGCCCTGGGTTAAGGGGGGGAAGGACACAATTTACAAACCATGGCTCTGAGTCTGAGCAAGACTGAAACACCTTATTCTTTGCTTCACATAAAGAAATTGTTTAGCATATCAAAAATCTCTTTGGGCTCTGTAAAAATCTCTGCCCTGAAATATTGGACAGGCAGCTAAGTCTCTGCCCTGAAATATTGGACAGGCAGCTAAGTCTCTGCCCTGAAATATTGGACAGGCAGCTAAGTCCCTTCAGTAGCAAAGAGTCAGTGTCTGGGACTTAGTTTCACCAGGTCTGATCTGACCACTCCGTGTGGTCTTCTGTCCAAAACGCAAACCCCAATCACACACACAACCTACATGCTATACGTACATGTATACACAGTGTACATACAAATATAGATGAACGTATGGAGGCTCTGACATCCATACCATATAACACATGTTCACGCAGACACGCACAAACACACGCTCTTAGCTGAAGAGTTTGATGAAGCAGCCTTGGCAGTAGGGCTTGTCGTTCTGCTCCTTGAAGGTGCCCTTGTTGAGCTGTTTGAGGCAGAAAGCACAGACAAAGTGCTCCGGGTGGAACTTCTTGGCCATGGCGGTGATGCAGCGGCCCGTGATGGGCTTCTGACAGCCGGAGCACAGTGAGCCGCGGCGCTCGTGGTAGTGGGCCTCGCAGTACGGCTGGCCCTCGTGCTCGAAGAAGCTGCCGTTGACGAACGGGATGAAGCACTCCTGGGAAAAAAAAACACGACATGGCCCATTATTCAGCTCCGACGAGAAACCTAATGCTGTACATAACATTATAATTATGGTCATGCGCTAGATTGACTTTTGGATGAGTGGTTCCCTAAACCTTTCCGGTCCACTTGAAGAAGAGTCTCAAAAGCGGTCACGGCCCACCCATCTGACCACTTAGCGACAGCCGGTCAGAGTTACATACTCAGAGCATATGTATTCCAACGATCATTCGATCGAGCGTGTTTCGGCTTGCATAAGTGGAACTGACGTAGTGCACTTCAAGTAACTATTTATCCCTATCACAATGATTACACATTCTTCAAGGTTTAAAAACATAACAAAAATACATTGTTTTGAACATTAATCTTCTTATACTAATGTTAGATTATCATTAAATATAAATTATTATTTTTATTTCGCCAGTGATTTGGGGGCCCTCTTGCAAAACCCTCACGACCCACTAGAATAGACACACGAAGCCACCTTTTTATGTTCTTTTCTATTGATTTTAACTGTTCGCTTGTGTTCAATTGCCATTTTATGATTTTCTGTTCTGCCCGGTAAAGCACTTTGAGCTGCATGTATGTATGTAAATAAAGTGTATTATTATTATTATTATTACTCACCCTGCAAACAAAGCACTCAGGATGCCATAGAGAATTGAGAGCAGAGATGTAGTTCTCCAGGATGGCACGAGCACAGCCACCACACTTGGGGGCAAACATGTCAAAGTAGTCCTTTCTGCAGTACGCCTTTCCATCCTTCTCATGGAAACCTACGAAGGGAAAGACATGCACATGACTCTTTACATAGTTTTAACCCATTCTGACCTGAGATCAGATTCTAAAAATGTCTTCTACATCCTGACAGTTTTTTGAAAAAGCTATGCTTCTGTCAGTCGTTCTTCGATTTTTCAAAAATAGCAGACCTACAAGCTTGTGGCGCACCACCGAGTGGCGCGCCACAAGCTTGTAGATCTGCTATTTTTCAATAGCTAAAGCATAACATAATGCTAACATTCTCCCATGTCTTCAGCACAAAAGTAATCCTATAAAAAGGATTTGAATTAGAATTTGGAACAAATCCCATTGGATTTTCTTCTAAGACGATAATCCTATAAGAAAAAATCCAATAGGATTCGTTCCAAATTCTAATAGGATCTTTTGATAGGACTTTTCTATCAGAATCCTATAGCCGTTTTTGACCAGGGGAGGCAGTGGAAATCCCACACATAGGCTGTTAGGGTTAAGGTGCTTGTTTTGTACACATCAATGATGTGTACAAAGCTATTGTAAAGTTTACCAATACACATATATGAATGACGTATGCGTGGTTTGGCATGAATATAGTATTACGTACCCTCTGGTCCAAAGAATGCTCCACACTGGGCGCAGAAGAAGTGCTCTGGATGCCAGGTCCTATCCAATGCGGTCACCACTTTCTGATACACAAAACATTGACAGGGGTCTAGGATTAGTTACCGTACTCATTCACAGTTGACAACACGCTGGCCATCTTCTGCTGTTGTGAATGTAGCATCAATAAAGATTGATCGATCATGAGCTATCATCCAGCCATCCATCTATCCATATCAGTCCGCTGATAAATCTAATGCAGAGGTTTTCAACTGGTGGTCCGTGGATGACCATGCGTTTAGTAATGTAGGAAATTGAAGATTTGTTTTAATCGACCACTAGTTGGGAAATGACCTGGTGATGTACGTATGATGACACATAAAATGGGCAACCATGGGTTAAGGAATAGATCAGTGGTTCTCAATCTTTTGTGAGCTCCGGACCACTAGCATAATATCTCTTGCTGTCGGGGAAGAAACCACCCAACTCCAAAATGTACATTTTTCAGGAAATGAAAAATATACATTTAATCAGGAAACGAAGAAAACCTTATATTTTGAAAACAAAGCAATACTGCCTCACTAAAGTTGGTGTTGTGATTTTATATAGAGGTGGTGGAATTTGTTGCTTTAGCAGACAGTTTGAGGGTCCAATGGAGTTAGGAGGTTTTGTCCGAAGCGCTTTTTACTATTTTTCATTGGTTCAATATTTTCGAAACAACACAATAATGGTCAATAACACCGATTTCTGCAAAAAAAAAGAAAGAGAAAAAACTCAAAAATGGACACCAACGATATGTCAGTTAAATAATTACTGTTAAGGGCTTTATTTAATTGACCTTAAATTAACAAATTAAAGTAAGCGTCAATATTTCATTTCAAGCTTCCCCGCACATATCCCCCCCCACCTAACAACAGTGGTCCCCAGGTTGATTCTTAGTTAGGGTGGTGGTCGCTGGACGCTGGTTCATAATCGGTTGAAAACCCCTGATCTAATGGAAGAAATGTATACCCCACACAGGGCCACAGCCAGTCCCAGGATAGGGCAAGTCAACAGGGTGATTCAACTTGGACTAAATCTGTTGTCCGCAAATATGAGCCAGCAGAGGGCAGCAGAGCTCTAAAGAGAGAGTTCAAGGACAGCCAGAGTGGGAGGGGCTGGAATGCAAGGAGTGTTAGCTCATGTTTTCCAGTCCTGATAGTATTTCCTAGCAGCTAGCTTCAACTGTAAACACACACATGCATGTACTGTACATGCTATGTAGACTAAAGAGCAGAAGTTACCTGATTCTTCAGCTCAAGACCAAAAATGAATTGTGGCGTCTCCCCAAACTTACAATAAATAATACATTCAATTTATATAGCGCTTTTCTAAGTGCTCAATCACTTTACAAAATAGGGGGGAAAAAAGGAAAAGTTAATTGTTCTAATCTAAAACAAATGAAACAAATATAGAAATGAAAACTAGAAAAGGGGGATTAGAATTAGGTAGGTAATGCAAGTCTGAAAAGGTGGGTTTTGAGTGTGGTTGTAAACGTTTCAAGGGTGGGGGCTTTGATGTGAGCTGGGAGTTGAGTTCCATAGGGAAGGGACGGCAGGACATTATGAATTAATACATTTTGCCTATTTGCAAAATTTTGAAAATAGGCAATATACAAGCTCACAACGCATTGTGAGCATGTAGATTTGTTGTTGTTTTTTTATAGGTAATGTGGAGGGGGAAAAAACTCCCAACCCATAAAAATGTGTCTGTGACACATGGGTTTTAGCCTCCAACAATAGCCAATCTTCTGTCATTGTTACTGCAATAGAACCTTATTTAAATTTGATCTTGAGGTTACAATATTGCAGCATAGGATAGTTTCCAGTTCATAAAGTTGGTTAGGTAAATCAGAGAAAAGAAATGGCAATAGACTGAATGAGAGAGAGAGAGAGAGAGAGAGAGAGAGAGATTGAGTGAGAGAGAGCAAGAGAGCGGTGTGTGTATGTGTGCGTGTCTGTCACTAGGACAGGGTCGAGTGAGAATGCGTCTCTCGACAGTGACTCATGTTGGCCTTTCCCCAGGCAGCCTAAAGTCCACAGTCTGCTTCACTTCCCCAGTGTGACTGTGTGTGTGTGTGTGTGTGTGTGTGTGAGTCAGACAGAGATAATACAACGTTCACTGATACTCGCATAAGTTGAGATCAATTTATACCTCATCGCACTGCGTGTCTCCTGTTTAAACGAAAGAAAATACAATCTTTGTTGACGAGTCATGGTCGTGCAACCAAGTGTAAATTAAGCCTAAGGGTCCATGTGGACAAAATAAGCTACTTACCCTCCAATGCTCGCTGTGTGTGTGTGTGTGTGTGTGTGTGTGTGTGTGTGTGTGTGTGCGCGTGCGTGCGTATCCATCTATCTCTGTAAGATAGAATATATGACTCGTACTGCAGATACTGTCTTAGTTGACTGTACAGATTTTTCCAGGTGGTTTTCCATTAGGCTTATGAATAAATAAACCACATTATCCATTTTCTCCATCGTGCATGCATTACACATCTCTGACTGTGTGTGTGTGTGTGTGTGTGTGTGTGTGTGTGTGTGTGTGTGTGTGTGTGTGTGTGTGTGTGTGCTACTAACATCCAGTATAGGTCCATTGCAGTAATGGCATCGTGGAGAGAAGAGGTTGTGATAGTCCTTCTCACAGTATGGTTGTCCATCTCGCTCAAAGAAGTTCTTGGAGCCTATCTCCTCCTGGCAGTGGGTGCACACAAAGTGCTCAGGGTGCCACGTCCGTCCCATGGCGGTTACCACCTGGCGACAGGGACACATAGGTTAAAGGGGAATTTCTTCCCAACCGTTTTCACCAAATAAATAAAATAGAATAAAAAACAAACATATGGTCCGACTCCTGGTCCTTTAAGAAAAGCGTAGGAGAGGTCTAACGTCAGCACATGTAGAAGAGGAAGAGTGCAGCAACAACACAGCATGGACTAACCTGTCATGTCATCTAGAACAGATGTAAACTAAAACTAAAAACAAATCGCGCGATTGAATACGAGTTCTAGCGGTTGATCCACCCGGACGGTAAATCCGCTAATTTGGTATGGAACGTTCGGCATGTTTTTTTTTGTGTTTTTTTTTTAATGACGAATGGATACGTGTCTTCATATATGGTAAGAAAACAGCTTGTGCAAAACTCTCCTTTAACCACTTGCAACCTGCCATCCCTATTTTGGCCAAGTCATTATAGAGGGTATGCACATGCATGAAGTGAGTGGCAAATCGAGTGGCAAAGTTAGTGGTAAAGTGAATCAGATAGGACTTTTCCGTTTGGATGTATGGGCTGTCAAGGCCAGAAAGTAGGGAAAATAGGGGAAAAGTTTGCTTAAAAAAATAGCATATCGTCAAGCTTGCGTTGTGAGCTACAAGGCCAGAGATGCAACACGTTGTGCTGCTATTTTTGTCACTTAACACGTTCACATGTTGTATAAAATCAGGGTGACGGGGTTTAAATGTGCAAAAAAAGAAAACAGAAGACAAGTCAGTTTGAAACATCCTTTACGACACTGTAGAGGCAAAGGACACCTCATACTGAGATGTGATGCCACCTTTTCTTTTTTTTGTGACCAACTTTTTTATTTATTTTTAATAACCCGGACAGACATTACAGGAGAGGGAAAAAACAGTGATGCCACCTTTTCAATGGCCTCTTCCATGATGTTAAATGAGCAGGCATTGTCAATAGTCAACAATATTGTCAATGCTTGCACATTGGCACACGTAAAACTGGGAACACATCCCCAATTAATTGTATTAGCTGTGCCTGCGTTGCTTACTGGCCTGCTATGTTTTGTAGTTACGGAAACTCACTTGAAATCTATCCTCAGGTTTCATGAGTTAGAGAAACCCTAAATCTGTTTTGTTATCCAGATTGAAGTCAGCCTGGTTTTATGTGGTCTGAACAAGACACAAGGAATGTGATTCAAATCAGATTTGTCTTGATGAATTCAATCTGGTTCCAATCTGGATGAAATAAAAAAATATGTGCTGAAGAGTACTTCAGTTTTACACACCGTCAGTGTGTGAATGTGTATTGCATTGGCATGTATGTGTGCGGTTGCGTGTGCAAATGGATGAATGTGGCTTTGACTGGTAGGAAAGACAAGAAAGAGGCTATATAAATATATATTTATCAGGCACCTTGTGTATATATTGATCTTTTATATTTATTCTATATACTTTAATTTCTCTTCCTAATTGCAATGCTGAGTTTGGTCACATACATCATTTCATCCACTCTATTCCACTTATCATGTTATCATGCGAGTTGATTCTGATTTACCATACTAGAAAGCTATGAACTAGCAGCTTACAGTGACAAGGGATATAGAACATTAGTACCGATGGTCATTATCACAGCTCAGTTCAGTGGCCTTGTGGTTAGAGCGTTCGCCCTGAGACTGGGCGAATGCCGGCCGGGTCATACCAAAGACTGTAAAAATGGGACCCCAGTGCCTCCCCGCCTCCTCACGCTACAGAAACAGGAGATAGGCTCCTGCCCTATGGGCCCCATAGTGTCTTTAGACAGGCAGCTATTTGACTGACACGGCTCACCTGTGTCATCTTTCAAGATGTCTCATTCAAACATTTGTCAGTTGCCACACGCACAAATTAATCCAATGCAGGAAGCCCTGGCTACTATGCATATTATAGAAGCTTGCACCGTATGGTAGGCAATCACATTAAAGCAAAATTATTCATAGACTAGGGGGCCTGAAGCTATCAGCAAATACATGCAGACTAATAAGACTAAAGTGCGTATTCATTCACCATATCCTTTTGAACTAGCATAAACTAGGACAACTATCTAGAGTACTTTTTAAATCCATGGTGTTGAATTAAGCTTAACCCATTAAGACCTAGAACGCATCTGTAACCATTATTTAGCTATTGAAAAATGGCAGATCTACAAGCTCATAGCGTGGTACCGAGTGCCACGCTACGAGCTTGTAGATCTGCCATAAAAATAAGAAAAAGTGAACACGTGTAAAAATCTTTGAATATATATTCCTTCACAGCAAACGTTTTTAACTCATATCTTTGCTTCTGGGTAATCCCTGTAACACCATATTTTCAGATGGGGGTCCGTCGGGCCAATTACATACAATATTTTGAGTTGTTGATATGAAATAGTTTGCGAACAGCTGAGAATGAAAACCTGAAATTTCGGATTGCTGTGGTCGCAATCAGAAATGATGATTTAGAAATGATCATGATTTTAACCCATTCTGGACGGGAACCCCTTTTGGTGTTTTAACTAAGCATCATGTTATACTTTAGCTATTGAAAAATAGCAGATCTACAAGCTCGTAGCGCGCCAGGTCTGCTATTTTTTTTAAATCGTGAAAATGCAAATCTTGTCTAAAAGACATTTGTAGAATCTGGTCTCAATGGGTCAGAGTCATACGTATACATGACTGGATGGATTGCAGGCCCCACACACTCCCTTGGCCACGGTCTGGGACTCACCTGGCCCACGATGGGCTTCTTGCAGGCCCCACACACTCCCTTGGCCACGGTCTGGGACTCACCTGGCCCACGATGGGCTTCTTGCAGGCCCCACACACTCCCTTGGCCACGGTCTGGACTCCCAGTTTGTTGAGGTCAGACTGCAGGCTTCCCAGCATGTTGTCCAGTTTGTTGGCCGGTTTCGGGGGGCCAGTTGGCGACGTCTTCCCCTGGGACTGGATCTGATAAAGAAGGTGGAAGACCCAAAATGGTTTTGTTACCGGCGACGATCATCATGGAGCAGGTGGAGAAAAGCAAGCCCGATCAAACGTACATGAACCGCTCTGACCCCGTTTACGTGACAAAGACCCAAAGGCGAAAATGGTCAAACCTATTTTGGTCTCCATGTCTTTGAGTTTGATGATTGGTTGCTTTCTAACATCACAATCTGTGCATTTGTGTGTGCGTGCATGTGTGTGTGTGCAACTGTAAACATTAGGTAAAGTGGTGCTGGACTTCTCAGATGGTATGGTTATTGGAGCTAGATGACCCAGTCACATTCCAGGGAAAAAATAGCATCTCTATGTCCATATATTCTCACACACTTAGGTGCATGTACAGTACACAGACACACAGCCCCACACACACACACACACACACACACACACACACACACACACACACACACACAGGCAACGATCACTTCTCCCACCACTTGACAAAGTGAAATGGCCCAGCTTCCAACCTGCATGGTCTTTAATCTATATAAAATAGCAAAGTCTGCTGCTCCATAGAGTAGGTCAGGGGTCTGCAACCTTTTTGACATGAAGTGCTGTCTTTATTTTCTTGATAGTCGGTGTGCCATGTCGACGTTTAATTATGACACCACATCCAAATTATATATTTCCATCCGATTTTGATTGTACACACACACACACACACACACACACACACACACACACACACACACACACAGAAACCTTTATTTTTTCTCTTTAGAAACACTTTCTTTCACATCAGCATGTGTGATTTTTAGACTCAATTATGATTTTAACCACCGTCTCCCCAGTCAGAGTTCAATGAATGTGAGTTTAAATGAATGTAGAATTATGTGCAGGATGTAATTTGCATACAGATGTGAGTGGACTTAATTTAACTGTAAACCTCTTTCTATATACATTTAAATTTAAACGAAACATCATCTCTCTCACACTTGTGCCAGTGTGCCAGTGATCACCCTCTGCTGTGCCAATGTTGGCACCCGTGCCTACGGCTGCCTATACCCCTGGAGTAGGTATCCACCGTCTTTAGTTAGTTAACCTATTTTATTCATTTAGTTAGAAATAGATTTGACATTTGACACAAAATGTGTCCTGTTGACGGAAGACCTCGTGGAGATGTAAAAACCAGTGATGGTTAACTGCTCTGTCATGTGCCAGATTAGGTTTCGGTCGTGCTACAAGCCTCCCATTCCTGCACATGGCAGGCTAGTTAGTTAGTATGGTTGGAAAACACAGGAGTCTCTCCCTGACCCCCTGTCCTCTCATCCAAGCCTTTCAACTCTCTACGGCTGCCCCGATCCGAAAAGAGCGGCCTGTGGCGGCGCCAGACCTCGGGGCTCAGAAAATGGAGAGCAGCTCAGTCTCCAGCCAGAAAAATGTCAACCATGCTCGTAACCCGGACAGAATGAGCTTCACACAAAGCCTATGTGAGACTCGACCGCTACCGTGTAGCATGACTGGAGATCAGCAGCTGCAAATAGAACCAGTCGCTCACACAGGCTCTAGCACACTCAAAATGCAACTCGAAACTTGAATAACTTAGAGCAGAGCAAAATGAGCACTAAACACACTCAGTCACCCGCCACAGGACTGTGTTGTGTTAAAAGTTAATATACTCTAAAACAGAAAGACGACAGTGGGGTAGCATCAGAGTTCGGGGGTGAAATGAAAAGCAAAAGGCAAAGACAGTATGTGGTAGACACAGAGGAAAGAGAGAGAGAGAGAGAGCCGGTCCATGCCTGTATCGGTGGAAAGATGGGGTCGTACTCAGTCTGACAGCCCACCGACACAAACACCTTGGGCGGGGGAGGCGGCGTGACAGGCTTGGGAGGGGGGCTGGGCGATGGGGTGGGCTGAACAGGGGGAGGAGTGGGTTCCTTAGGGGGTGGAGTAGGCTCGCGGGGAGGAGTCGGCTCCCTCGGGGGAGGCGGGGTGGGTTCCCTAGGAGGAGGTGGGGTTGGAGGTGGAGGGGGAAGAGGAGGGGGTGTCTCCTTAGCTGGGGGAGGTTTTTTGGGAGGCTGTGGCGGGGGGAGGACTTTTCTCTGCGGAACAGGTGATTCGGGGGGGATGATGATCTGGGAGAAACACAGGGAAACAGACAGCAGAAAGACGAGACGCCAGAGAAGAGAAACAAGCATAAGGAGTCAGCATTAGCACGACTAGGAATGAATGGTATGTTGAATAGGAGAACTGGCACCATGTAGTGGCGAACAGGTAACAAACTAACTGCCAGTGACATAATGAACATAAAACTAAACAACATCCAACAACTTAATAAAAGACTGCTATTAAATCATCTGACCAAAGTCCAAATGTATTTAGCATTGGGTCACAACAAACCCAAACTTGAACGAAACTATGAAATGCAGATAATGATGTCCCAGGAGTGACCGATTGGCTCCTGCCCGCCTCGTCTCTAAAAATCTCTACCTTATCCACGGATGGCGGGACCCCTTCCTCCCGCGTTCGCTGCGGGTTGGACATAACGATCACCCCCTCCGTCAGCCAATCGTCTGGCTGCTGCTTGCGCCGGCGCTCCGCCACGCTGGGGCGCCCGGGGATGCCCAGTTTCCCCTGCAGCTCCTCGATGAGGCGGTCCTGCGAGTTGCTCTTGTTGACGATCATCTTGCGCCGCAGCAGCCCGTCCCGGAACATCGGGTGCACGTTAGAGGTCTCCTTGGTGCGGCGGATAACTGACTTAAGCTGGAGAAGCGGGGGGCGATAAGGAGTGTCGTGGGTGCCGGTGGAGATGCGTCATTCACACTGATGTGGATGTTTGCGTTTGCAAAAGCACACTATAGCACGGCCAGCCATGAGGACAAAGCCCGTCACAGCGATCCTTGTCACTGCAAGTTCGGGGCTGCTGATGCATGTTTGTCAAAATGCACTAGGTTTTGGGAAAAGCCCCATATCCAATGTTGTTGTCACAGAAGCCTAGCACGGTTTCCACAGTCCCATTCCAAACCCATTCGGTAGTATCCATAGCAAGGCATGCTGGATAATTGAAATCCAGGCATTCACAACAAAAACTGAGGTGTTCATAACTTCATATCTCTTAGCTGCTCATGCTAACGGCAGCAGAGAGTGGAGAATCACATTATTATTATTATTATAATTATAATAATAATAATCATTATTATTAGGCTCTAGCATGTCACTGTGGTGAGCAATGAGCATACATCATCCTTCTGTTGCATAAAAATGAAAAGCCAAGCCCTGATGAATAACATAGATACCTTATGCAAGTAGAGACATGCGGACATCTTTCAGCAAAGCTTTTAAAACCAGCCATGATAGCCTATAGCTTCTCTAGTATCATATCATTCTGCCTCAATCCTTTTTATAAGCAATGGGGAAACGGCACACTTCATGCACCACACCTCAAGCATAGAAGATGCTTTGTCCATTTGAACGTTATTACAGCTCCTTGTGTATTTGTACTGTAGCATCTGAACTCCCAAAATAAGCATTTCATCCCCGGACATAACATTGATCAATCATGGACGTTGTTGGTTTGGGTTATTGTTTGGGCCCCATTGGGTCTTTTAGCTAAATAACTTGAGAATGGATCGACACATTTTCTGAAAACCATCACAAGGCTGCCCTGAAGAGATTAATAACTTCTAGGTCCCGATGTTTGGTCAAGGCCAAGATGAATAATCTTAAGTGGACATTGGCAGATGTTGAAAATGCACACCGTTTTAGTTTAAAATGCAATATTAGGAAAATAGGAATAAATAACTCATGAATGTGTGTCACACACACACACACACATCGGTGCGTACAACACTGTTGGTGTCAACATCGGATTATGTTTTGCAACAGGTCTAATAATGGAAAGACCAAATGGGGCCTGCAGGAATGCTCCCAATCCTGTGCCAATAGCTTATTTTGGGAGACCCTAGATGCGCCTCCTACTTGGCCAGATGCGGACAGTCGCTCCACAGCGGACGGCTGCTGCGTCGGCAGATCCATGATCACGTCCGGCGTCCCGGGGCAGGTGGAGGGAGTCGGACAGTCGTCCATCCAGCTGCACTCGGTCATGGGCGTCAGCGTCCCGTCTCGGCTGAGGCTGGGATAAAGCCCCGGCGTGAGCGTCCCGTCTCGGCTGAGGCTGGGATAAAGCCCGTCCTCCTCCTCCCAGGTCCTGTCCTCGTCTCCCAGCACGGAGGACCCTCCGTCCATGGACATGGAAGACGGAGGCTGGCTCTCCTTGGAGTACTCTCGGTCGAAGGCCAGGAGCTTGTCCAAGGCGTCGTCCAGGAAAGGCGACCGGCATGGCCAGCTCAGACCCAGAATCTCGTCCGCCTGACTCTCTCTGGGAAGAGGGGACTGGCTACTTGGTGGTAGAGTGGCCGGTGAGATTGGTGACGACGTGGCGGCATTGACACTGGCCGGAACGGTATATGTTCTCCTGATAACCGTTGGACTTTCAGTCCTTGTAACCGTCACTGGGCTGGCACACTTTGAGACAGTTAGTGGACTGGAAATCTTTGAAACGGTCACCGGGCTAGCACTTTTGGGGACTGTTACAGGACTAGATATCCTAGGAAGTGTCAGTGGACTGGCACTCTTTGGAACTGGACTAGAAAGCCGAGGAACCATCACCGGACTAGCACTCCTAGGAACTGGACTTGTTGCACTCCTAGGAACTGGACTAGCACTACTAGGAACTGGACTAGCGCTCCTAGGAACTGGACTAGCGCTCCTAGGAACAGGACTAGAAAGCCTAGGAACGGGCACCGGACTAGCACTCCTAGGAACTGGACTAGCACTCATTGGAACTGGACTAGAAAGCCTAGGGACGGTCACCGGACTTGCACTCCCAAGGACTGGGCTAGCAGCCTTGGGGGCCGTTAATGGACTCTTTGAAGGCGGAGCAGGGCTGGGACACTTCATGTCCACTGGACTAGGACTGGTCACATGAACAGGGCTTGGACTCTTACAAACGGCAACAGGACTGTTACTCTTAGGGACAGTAACTGGACTGAGGTCCCTGGCAACATGAACTGGGCTAGGGCTTTTACAACTTGAGCCGTTAGGAACAGTAAGTGGACTTGAGCTTTTAATAGCCGGAGCGGTTGCTACATGAGTAGGGCTCTTGGTTCTAGTTTGATGGTCGGGGGGCTTTAGAGGGCCGGAGACACCGAGGGCCTCCGCGCCGCAGGTCACAGTAAGGACATCGTCACCACTGTCATCGTGTTGGATCTCAGAATCCTCAGGGGCCTCGGACGCCGCCGTCGCGGTATCGGCTAAAGAAGCTCGGGCAGAGCGGTCTTCATCTATATGAAGTAAAGGTTCTAGCGGGAGAGGGCTACAGGAGGGGCTGTTGCCACAGCAGGGCAGGGGAGCGTCTACTGGGTCTATGTGAGGGTTAATAGGTACAGCGGTCACCTCTGTCTCAGCTTCAGTCACCAGTAAGGAGTCAGCCGTTTCCATATTCACCGACCACTGAGAGCCAGACTGGACAACGGGTGAAATGACCACAGAATACACATGGAGACATACACAAGGTAGAAAAGAAGAAAAGGACAAATAGATTTGAATCGGAAGAGAGCGGAAAGGAAATCTGTCCCACATACAGTATGCACATCGAGAGTTCGCCATACGGCATATTTCAAAAGTAATATTAAATAAAGACCTACAGTAGGAACCTGCGTCAATAACGTAATATTCCCATTCTCCCGCAGTCCCTCCAATAGTACACAAAGACAAGACAAAACGGTATGATTTGAAAAAAAGGTCAATTCTCATTCATAGAGAGACAAGCTGTGGCCATTCACTCATACGTGCGAAGTAATCAACAATATCCACTAGAACTTGACATTTGCACTTTCAATTCCAGAAACCTGCTCCTGTATGTATGTAATGTATGTATATCCACCTTCGCTCCAAGTGCTGTACCTTCTTCTCGCGAGGCATACTCACATTGCTCTGGACTTTAAAATCAGACAGGGAGGCCATTAGCTCGTCCAGCTCTCGCGTAGCAGAGGAGGCGGACATTCTGGCTTGCTGTTGCGCTGGCGTTTCCTCCTGCGCATCCGTTAGTTCGTCTGACAGCACTAAAGGTGAGGGGCTACAGGCAAACAAAACTTGGTCAGTGTTCCTTTGTCCATTTGAAACTCAAAGAGATATTCTTTGGTTAGGACAAAAAGTTTTTTGTTGAAAAGTAAAAGCTCTATTTTCTGATGGTTATCACTCCTATTGTTTGACAGACGGGGCAGCAATTTATCAGCTTCAATTTGACATTTTTGTTCTAGTTCTAAATTTGACTGCTCATTTTCTATCGTCACTATACCAGTTCCACTTGTTTAGCCTGTATCAGTTCTCTCTCCTAAAATTGGATAAAATTGGTATCCAGATGTGAAAAGTAATTTTCATGATTACTAAAGAGCTGGAGGGATTGAACAAACATGAAAATATAGCATATTTACCCTAACCCTATAGCAATGTATTACTCATTAGACCCGAGTTTTCTGAAAAAATGTGATTATCTTATATATATCTTCTTTTAAAAGAAAATAATAAGTATGTTGCTATATACACATAGGAACATCTAGAGAATGACACAGATGCATCGACTTGCCGTGACATAAAACAAGCACTGAATGCATGGCTGTGCTTCTATACCTGGGCGAGGGCACAGAACTCTCCAGCTCGTCCAGGAGGCTCTTGACACTGGGTCGGACGTCCTCCATTCCTCGGCCCGCAGCGTTGCGCTTGGGCTTCTCCATGACGGGCGGAGGAGCCGCCATGACGCCTGGCGGAGAGACTCCATTCTCGTTCGCGTAGTGGCTGGTCGTGCTTGGAGGCAGCGGCGGGGCAGCCTCCTCTATGGGGACACAAAATGATCACGACGTGGATTAGTGCGTTTGTATAGTAGCATGACCGCAAACTGTTACCCTGTGTCTTAACCCATTCTGACCTGAGATCAGATTCATACGAGGTTTCCACTGGACACACACTGGTCTGATTAACCCATTCTGACCTGAGATCAGATTCTAAAAATGTCAGTCGTTCTTCGATTTTTCAAAAATAGCAGACCTACAAGCTCGTAGCGCGCCACTCGGTGGCGCGCTATGAGCTTGTAGATCTGCTGTTTTTCAATAGCTAAAGCATAACATGATGCTAACACCAAAACAGGTTCTCGGTCAGAATGGGTTAACAGCAGAACTACAGAAGAAGGAGATAATCTGCACTCTGGAGATCATCGCTGTAAATTGAAGACTCTACTTGATCATAGTACAGCGTCACACAAAAGCATGAATGGTAGCAGATCCACAAGCTTGAAATGCACCACAGAGTGAGGCGTTTGCTACTTTTTCCATTTTTTTATTTGAATTCTGAAAAGTAACAGTTTTTGGACATTTGGAGGTTTCCACCCGACAGAGACAAAATGGAGGAGGAAAAAAAACTGTGTTCCAATGGATCCAATAGTTATTATTTAGTCACAAGCTCTTGTTAAAGGAATACTTGCTGAATGAAGTCACTGAAATATCACAGAAGAAGAGAAAATAAACTTTTAAAACGCTAAACCGGCTCTTGCATGAAAAACGCATGGGTCAGAGCCATCTAATAGAATGCGATATTGAGGGGGCAGAAAACAGCCCGGTCACGTGCTTCTGTACTCGCGCGAGTGCATAGACTGCAATGCATTCCGTAAAACTTCCGGTTGTCCCTATTTGAAGCCTTCAAAATCAGGGGGGCAGTCAGACAGATATTTTGTGAAGCCACTAAGGAAATAGGGATTTCCTGAAAGTTCATATAATGGCCTGTTGTAGCGCTGTCATTGGGCCCAAAAGAACCCATAGCCCCATAGAAGTCCATGTATTTGGGCCCAACTTCACCTATCTGTATTACCTTAATAAACATGGTCATGAATACTTTCTGCTTCCAGTCACTAGTTTAAAGTCTCATTTCTAATGTCATAATATTCTTTTTGGAATATTATGGTCCCATGTATTAAAGTCGCGTATGTTCTGAGGGGCGTGGCTACCATTATGATCGGGATTCCCCACCCACTCGAGTCAAAATAAAAACCAACTAAGAAAAAGGGGGGAAGTCACGCCTCGTTGTCTGGGCCAGCCAATGGCCAGCTGGGCCAAAACAGATCTAGAAAGATGGCGATTTACAATTCAAGGACTGACCGGCTTCATTTTACTTTCATGTTAGACGCGGGGAACGCTTTGTCCATATTTTTTACAGTCTATGCTTCAAAGGGACAAACCAATATAAGTCTATGTAGAAGAGCCGCCATTGGACTGGCCCCATGAAGTGAACGGAGTTTGCATAACTGTCTTCCCCTATGGCTCTGGCCTGGTGGCACTCCAGTTGAACTACTGTATACGGGCACACCGTGGTTGTCATGGTTTGAACTGGAAGTGATTTAAAAGTGTATCTTCTCTTCTTCTGTGATAGTGAATTCAAATCATTATATGAGCAGTGTTTTGGAATTTTCTGGATGGATTTCTACATCAGTTTGCTGGTCCATTTGGGTCTCGGGTCAATTGCGTTCATCTCAAACATCATGTACATTTGTAATCAGAAGATGCCGTAATGTACCTTCTATGGGAAAGCTAGGGGTGCTGTGCTGGACCGCATTGAGCTCCAACAGCAGAAGGTCCAGCTCAGACAAGTTGCTGCCCAGAGGTGAGCTCATAGCCTCACTGCTCTTCTGCTTGTTGGGGAAACTATCGGAAAAACAGCACAGAGAAGTGATCCTCATTATTCACGTTAATTCAAACCAGTTTCCAGGTTTTACTCAAATGTCTTCCCCGTGGTAGGGGACCAAACTTCCACCGCTCTGTCAATAAAGTTATCCCTGCTTGCGCTTGGAGAGTCGCGCTTCAGGAAAATACCACTTCATCAATTAGTAGGTTTCTTTAAGCCGGAACCACACCAAATGGTCGGGTCGGGACAAAACGTTTTTTTTTTAAAGGTCAACCACACCAATGCAACTCCTTGCAACTCAATGAGTGGTTTACCCGAGTCCCGACCCGTTGGTGCGGTTTGGGCTTTACATACACCAGGGTCTACATTTCTAAATGGAAGTGTGGGTAGACCACCTGCCACCACTGCAGATGTTGTACTACCGTCTACTATTATATTTTTATTAACATACGGTACTCTCCATGTTTCATTCTACACAATTTCTAAGACTTAATTTTAACATAATTCAAAATTCTTCATCATTCTTCATCCCAAATTGGAATTGCCATGAAAAAGGTAAATGCATTCCTTCTGCTGTAACTCACAACTGATGCACAGAAAGCAGTGTTGATGTCATGATGATGTCAATATCAATTACATTTTGACCCAAATATCAGAAACTTTTTAGAGAATTTGGGTTGCTGCTAAATCCATGTTGGAAATGTCGTACCTGTATACGTGGTCTTCTTCAGTGAGGGGTTGGGTTGGACTGTTACTGTCTCGAGACCAGGGGCTTATCTGAGCACAGCTGAGAGACTGATGGGACAACATATTATATTAGATTGTATAATATCGATGCTGTCGGGCAGAAACCTCTTATTTCCATATTCTAACTGATCAACTATGGCATTAATTCAAGAAGAAAAAACACAAACTACAGCATCACACGAAAATCATAGAAAAAGTAGTAGATCCACAAGCTTGCACACGCTGCGATGCAACGCATTTTGAGCTTGTAGATCTGCTACTTTTGAATGAATCCTGAAAAGTACGTTTTGGATAAATGAGGTTTAAACCCGACAGACTATATACAATATGTCATTGTGTAAAAGAGTAAATAATATAAGGGTAAATAATATAGCTTCATTATACTTTATGTTTTCTAAAATTTCACTTGCTTCAGATTGTTAAAGGGATGGAGATGGGTTTGCGCTCTGCTATTGCACAGTGCCCACGAAGGTGTGCGCCCGGTGTACTGTACACTAGTATGGTTTGTCCTTTTTCACCTGCGTTTCCTCGAGTCCGTTCAAGGCTTGGTCAGAAGGCGGTGGTGGTACCGGGGGCGGAGAGCACTCTATGTCCTCCTGCTGGGCATGACCTCCGCTGGGGAAAGAGTAGGCCGTTTCGTCCGACAGGAACAGCGGCCGCTGCTTGGAGATGTGGGATGTCGTGGACTCCAGGTCCGCCAATAAAGCATCTAGAGACAGGATCACAAAAAAAATGTAGTTTTGCTTAACCATCTTTATAACGACGCTCGGTCTTATTGCCCGGTATGGCAGGGGTGATATGGACAAAATCATGGCATTTGTGACCAAATACTTTAATGATAAACAGCTCAGTGGCCTTGTGGTTAGAGTGTCCGCCCTGAGACTGGGAGGTCGGAGGTTCAATCCCAGGCCGGGTCATACCAAAGACTCTAAAAATGGGACCCAATGCCTCCCTGCTTGACACTTAGCATCAAGGGTTGGACTGGGGGTAAGTCCCTGTGACATACTAGCGTCATGTCCAGGGGGTGTACTTGTACAAGCTGCCTCACGCTACAGAAACAGGAGATAGGCTCCTGCCCCTATGGGCCTCATGGCTCGGCAAGGCTACTTACTTACTTCAATGATGAACTTATATCATGATATGATTGATTGATTGAAGTATTTATTAACAGTTTGCAGAGTTACAGTACATTTCAAGCACAACTCAATACAAAAAACTGTTAACTGTGAGTGGACGACCAAATAAAGCACTACACTTTGGAGGATCCACCTTGTTCAATTCATCATAACATTTAGAGACATACAAATATACACTTCTATATAGCAAAACAAACAGGAAATCATCATCATAAAAGGAGGTAAAAAGGGAAAAGAAAACTTTACAGGGAAAATATACAGCGAGGGGAAAAAGTGTGGGTGGGATTCAGATTTTACGGGGGCCAGTAGTTTCGAATTGCAGCCATCCGTAGGTGCCCTTTGAGAGCGGTTTTGAAGGAGTCAAGGGATTTGCATGTCTTAATGACCATTGGTAGGGCGTTCCACATTTTGGTGGCATAGGAGCGAAATGAATTTAGTTACTTGTTTGTGCAAAATCTGGGTTGCACATGGTTTGTTGAGCTCCCTCTGGTGTTGTGGGTGTGGACTTTGTTGACATTAAGGAAGTATTTGGACAGGTACATCCAGGGTATCTTGGTGGTGTATCGAATCTTGTGGACCAGACCCATTGCAAGATGAAGCACTCTGTCGTCAACCCTATTAGCCATTCCAGCCTGTCAAAGTGGGCAGGGGTGAGGTGGGTTCGGGGAGTGAGGCCAAGTAGTAGCCTGACCAGTTTGTTCTGGTAATTCTGGAGCCTTGTTTTAATTAAGGGCCTTAAAGTGGTACGAGTTTATACAAGGTTTATATATAGGTTCATACTGACCAGCCAGCCCTACTGACCAGGTTGGAAACACAAGCCATTATTGCCGTAAATAGCAGAGCTGCAAACCTTCTCATAGTCTTACATTGATGTTATATACACGACCAAGACCAAATGATTACAGTTTCTCTTAGTGTTGTGCTACTAGTGCTTCACACACACACACACACACACACACACACACACACCCAACACATTAAAATCAAGGTCCACAAAACAGCACCCAGCCAGGGGGTAAAGAAACAAGTTAGAACTATAATATGTTATACTTGCTACAACCACAGGACCCGGAGGACAACAAATAATGACAGTGTTAAAATGCATTTCTCCTGCGACCCGCAGCACAGAGCAACACTAACGGCATGGGAGGAGCAGAACAGTTGTTGTAACTCATGTCAGCGCCGCTCCTTTGGTTACTTATTGACCTCCGTTTGCCAGGAGTCTTTGTTGATGCCTCTCAAAGACAAGACTGACTGTCACACCCACCAACTACTACTCAGTAAAGTCCTATGTTAATTATACTCTAGCGAGTATACTTTTTTTTTGAGTGGTGCAACCACTCCAAGGAACAGCAATGTCCGTGTTCACCTATGTGTGTCTGTGTTGGTTAATGAGCACCAGTATACGACTATGAGTACCAGAAGGGGCGCTGTTATGCCAGAAACAAAGAGAGGGATAGTGCTGCACTGTTGCCTGCTAATGAGAGAGAGAGAGAGAGAGAGAGGTGGGGGGGGGGGGGTTGCACCACTCAGTTCACAACTTCACATGCGTGTGATTTATTTTTACCCATAGGTCCATACAGTCCATGTTTACAGTTTCCGAGCTAAATTCACACAGAGATGTTTACCGTCTGCAGGCTATATATGTGCAAACGGCTTCAAAGTATTATTCTGAATGAAACACAGGGTAAGAAAACATCTTCTAATGCAATAATTCTAACCAGAGGGAAGGAGGTGACACTTAGGACAGTGCCAGAGATTTAGTGAAGCACACACACACACACACACACACAGGCTGTATTACTGAACACTGGGCCTATTTTAGCATCACTCACCAAAGCAGTGTTTAGTTTCTCTCACAGAATTTCACAAGCATAACGACAAGACTCTAAATGAAGTAACTTACTCGCTATATGACTACAATAATGTCTCACACTTGAAGAAACTGTTAGTACAAGATAATGTGTTCACTAACAGACGATTTAACAGAATGCTAAATAAGTATAAACAATAAACATGGTACAAAGGTTAAGGTTAAAGCACCAGCATGAACAGTAAGGAGAAGCCACTTACTTAGACACTGTTCTACATACCTCGTAACCCTGAAGTTGGTGCAAATAAAAAACTTGAACTTTTGGAAATTATAATGGAAAATCTCAACAACACGGTTCATCTAACTATTTACATACAGTAGGTGGTGTTGGCTTTATCTCACAAGCAAAGCAAGTGAAAATAACAGCAAAACAATTACTTTCTTTAGTGCAACAAAAACAGACCCTGCCGTACTGAAACACTACAGTAGCACCCAGAAAGACACACGTCCGTAGTAGAAGCAACACACCTGTGAGAGAGACGTAGCCTACCTGTCAGAACCAGAGGATAATACACAACAAGCCCAGGGAAGGGCGGAACAGAGGGGGGGAATGAAAGCAGAAGGAGCGGGAACAGACCGTCTGCCAGGCAGGAACTGCCTTTCTTAACTCTACCATCAGCAGAGGGGAATGAGGGGACCAGGGGGACAGAGCTGAACAGAGGGCAGCATAGCGAGAGGGGGGGGGGGGGGGGGGAGGGGAGGGTGAGGGCAGGGGTAAAAAAAAAAGAAGTGAAGAGGGGTTAATTTTAATGGCAGTAGGTTTAGGGTAGGAGGTTCACCTTCGACACCCTGTCCCAAGCTGCCAGAGAGCAGGGGAAAAAAGAGTCATCAGTACTCACGTAAACGACGAGCGAACTGCGGGGCAGCTGTCCAACTCCTGGGTAGGTTTCGCATGCGACTGGGCATGCACGGCAACACAGCCGGAGTCACAACACAGTTACACGACACAAAGTGGTTGTGTCCGTTGTGAAAGAGGTGAGGAAAGCAAACAGGTAGACGAGGACTCTTATCGAGTGTGTCATCGTTATACCCACAAAAAGGGAGTGGCATGTCAAAACGTCTCAGGGTGTAATCAGACGTCTGTTGAAGCCATGCTTTGGCTTTCATGACTCATCTTCTGGCACGCCTGTGATGGACTTTTATTTAATTTAAGTTCTATATAATGTACGCCGGTGTTTTGGCTTTTTAAATAGGAGCGCCGAAGTCCTGGCGTCACTCACTCATCCCCTCGATTCCCCAGTGGTTCACGGAAGTAATTTCTCTATGGAGAACAACATGGAGTCATCTTAAAATTCATATAAAGCGTTGTGGTCCAAAAATAAACAAGCCGTCTCTGCGCTATTGTCAAGGATGTGTCTCTGTCTCGTTTGCGAGAGTCAGTCACTCTATATGACACAGTCTGTTTCTAGCGAAAATTTAACTAATTAGTAGCAGTAACATTAGCGTTTTCTCTCAGTCAGTTGATTCTTCATATCCATATGAGTGAAGCGGCCGGGGTGACATGTTTATTTTTCAAACACAGTACTTATATGAGGCGATAAAAAATCCCCCTATGGGGATTACAATGCAAATAAAAAGTACATGAACCCGTGGTTTTGCGCCCTCTACCGACATTGACGTCAGACCTCGGTGCTCTATGGCCCTGGTCACATAATGTAGCATGATGGTAGTGTTATTTCGATGTGACCTCACAGATACGCAATTTCATCCATTCAGGAATTAGGAGACTGGCAACACAGTAATAATTATAGCCAAATATATACATATATATTGTTATTAGCATTCTACTAATTACATTAACTGTTGCATCACTAATGTACACATTTGTATGAATCGTATCAACAGTAGTAGTGTGGACCCAGTAGAGATATGACTGGATTACGGTAGTCTTTTGCAGAAGTGACATCATGGCTCTCTGCAATAATCGGCCTGAGGACTCTATGAAAACATTCTAACATACCTTAATCTAAAAAAAAACTATGTTTATCTGTACTTGCATTACATTCATTTTACCTCGCGTCTACTTTTTTTTCCCCCTCACTAACTTGCAACTTACTGGTGTTTTATTTTTTGTGATGCAAATAAAAAGGTATTACATGATGATGGTGCTTTGGCCCCGGGCCCGCAGACAGAAAGGAGACACAGCGGAGAGGGCAGAACACCAGATCCCACTTGGACTGCTTTTGCGTTAGCATGGTTGACATGGTTAGCATGGCTAGCATGCCAGCCATGAGCCGACAGGGTTTCACAGCAGAGGGGAGGTGTCTTTCTCCACATGGACACACCAGGGCAGGCCAGGCACATTCCACAGACCTTCATTATGGACACAGCACAGCCTCCTGTTTACACTAAAGCTGCCAGATAGCTGTGTGTGCGTGTGTGTGTCTATACAGTGTGAGGAACATTATCCTGGTCCTCACCAGAAAGATTGTTGTTGTATGGTTATAAAAATGTTAGACCCATCATCTAGGCTTGATTGATACTCTGTTGCTGTGCGATGGTGTCGCACAAGCACAATATCTCAGCTTATATAAGCTCACAAATACGTCACAGTGCAAATCGTTAGATTGGCCACTTAATGTAGGCGCGCAACAATGGCAGCCAATTAAACTCAGGCTTTACTAGGGTTACAGAAAAAACAAAAAAGTGGGGAAAACAATTGCTTTTATAAAATGTTGATGTCCACACAAGTATAGCAGTACAGACGTGTGTGTCTCTTTACCTCTCTAGAGACAAAAAAAAAGGAAAAGAAAAAAGATGTGAGGGAGAAATCAAAAGATCCCAGCATCATTATTCATACCAAGTATGGTGCGTTCTAAAAGCCGCTACTGAAGAAAGCACACATCAAAGAGCGTCCGCCACGCAGACGAAGGCTTCAAGGTTTCCTTTCCGTTGTGCTCGTGCCAGTAGAAAATTAGTCATTAAGACACCGACGAGATAGAGGCTTTACTCCGCTTAAAACCCATAGGCAGTGTGGGAAAGTAACTAAGTACATTTACTCAAGTACTGTACTATTCTCTGCACAATGAGTACTTTTTACTTTTGGTATACTTTTAAGTATATTTTGATGCCAACACTTTTGTACTTTTACTCAAGTACATTTTGAATACGGGACTTCTACTTGTAACAGAGTATATTGTAGGACTAATACTTTTACCAGCACTGCCCATAGATAATTTTCATCACCAGAATGATTCCCAGGTAGCCCGTCCTTCATCCACCTGCCTCTCTCTCTCTCTCTACCTCCTACTATAACTAAATAGGGATACCCCAGGGGTCTATACTGTACTTGGTTCCCTCCTTTTCCCCCCCTCTACACCAAATGTTTCCACAGAAAACAGCCGATCAACAAGCTTGCGTTTTTTGACATGTCGTGAACTGCAGATTTGATTACATTTGATCAATCTATTTTGAGTTTACATTACACAGTCAATTGTGTAAGGTCAGATTATTGCCGCAGCAGTGTCAGTGACGCAGGTTCACGCAACAGATGTTTGTCCGGATGGCTTATGCAACAGGGGATTAATCAACTCAGCCCTTACACTTCAATGAGATTCATGTTTTTAAGCGCACAACAATTCAGCGCTCCAAAACACAAGTCAATGCACAACCTTTCTAAGGTGCCTCTAGGGCACATCAAATATGTGCACGTGTTTTGCAATTCTTTGGTTTGCGGGAGACATGAAATGACTTGATGCTGCTACGAGGCCTTATCGCAAGCATCTGGTCTTCGTCAAGGTCGCGACCGAGCTAGACCGAAAGAGACTCTTTCGCCGTTATACAACCTGAGGAGAATATGGGCTTAATGTATGCACACACCAAAAGCACAAGCAGACATTTTGACGTTTTGACATCGTGTCCTATACTGTGTAGATGGTTAAATGCAAGCTGGCAGAAATAGCATTCATCCTGGGGCCGGTTTCATCTAGCTGAACCCAGCATTGTCATTTCCTGTACGCTAAACGTTCAAGGCGGCAAACAGAAACAGCTAAAAATGAAACAGAAGCCCCCCCCCCCCCCCCCCACCCCTACTAATGTTCTTGGCTTTCAGCTGCGTCTGCCGTGAAAAAGGTCTGTAGAGGTTAAAGATGCCTTTATTCATGGAGCGCTTTATGAGCCAAGGCAGGCATGCTCTGGCCCATCCTCACACTTTAAACACATCCACATTGCAAAGTATATGAAGTCTGCTCGGAGGAGGCGTGTCCATATACCCACTGGAGCAAAAGGAACATGCAATGCAACGGCACAGTATTTTAGTGCGCGCACCTCCCACGAGTCACTCCTCCTCCATTATCCAATACGGCAGCAATAACCCCCCAAAACGCTGTTCTCCACCTGCTCAAATCCATGGACACCACCACCACCACCTCCTCCTTCACTATCAGTAAACGTGAATCATTTCTCACAACATTCACTCTGAACTGGCCACCCCCTCCTCCATCCTGAACCATTACCCATTACCGCTGCCACACACGCTCCACCCTCACCACCTGCCTCACTGACATTAAAACATGGATGCAAAAGAACCTCTTCAAAACTCAACTGCAATAAATCAGAAATACTACTACTCCTCGTTGGCCCAAACTCCCTCACCAGCCCCACCCAGAACTTCACCCGGCCTCAACATCGACAGCTCCACTACTAACAACCTCCCCCCCACATTCGCAAACCTTTGGTGACACATTCGACTCCACCCTCTCATTCCTCCCCCCACATAAACCAGATCACCAAAAAAACTGCCTTCTTTCGCCTCAGGAACATTAATTGCCCCGCCTCCGGCCCTCTCTGACTTTCCCAGCCCGCATTCATTACGTCCTGGATTGATTATTGCAACAGTATGCTAAACAGCACCTCCTCCAAAGTCCTCAATAAACTCCAAGTTAACACGTCCAAAACTCGGCTGCCCGTCTGCTCACCAGCAACACGCTCCAGAGACCATATTACACCTGTCCTCCACGACCTATACACTGGTTCGCTGTCAAACTCACTACAAAATATGCTCACCACCTACAAAGACCTCAATAACCTGGCTCCCCCCCCTACCTCTCCGATCTGCTCAAAACCTACACCCCCGCCCTCCCGTCCCCTCAGCTCCAGTGCTGCCAACTAGGCTTGTGCGATATTGATTTTTTTATATATCGATATTGATACCGTGAATAATATCGCGCTTATCGGTATTATCGATTATCGGCCTTTTTCATTTGGCTGAACCCGAAATGCTGCCAAACAGCAGTATTTCCAGATGTTTTTTTTGTGCCAGGGTCCCCCCAGAAGAGAAGCTTCAAAAATTCCAAATGATTCCAAATGTTCCAAACATGAGATTTTCCTTCTTTTTTTTTTTTTTAATAACAGATTTATAAGCTTGCAGCGAGGCATGGAGTGACATTTTGAATGGCCAATATATAGAGTAAATGGATAAAGTGGTTAAAATGATTGTGATGCTGTATTAACTACTTTTGCTGGGGAGTCGGGACCCCTAGGAACTTTGAGAACCGCTGACTTAGATCCCCAGTGGCTAAACATGGAACTGTATCATTTAATTACTGCCGTTAATGAGGACAAAACCTCGTCCGACTAGTGGCTGCCTGCAAGTTCCAGATATGCACGTTATCAATTCTTAACTCCCGGTTAAAAACAACCATCCTTTTTCCGCTGAAAAAGAGAGACCTTTGAAGATAATGTTTGATGAGGGAATATGGAGCACGGCTCGTTTCATTCGATAGCAGTATCCCATCAAAGGGAGCCTTTCGGGCAATCCAAGCGTCGGTGTGGACCTCTTTGCATGATTCCCATTTGGCAAATGTTCATTTTGAAGTGTTGGAGTGAGGGCTACGTATTACCTAAAGCCCCCAGAGACCCCCTGGCTGGCTGGGGTAAGAGGAGAGATTGGGAGAGGGGGGGGGGGGGGGTGACTGTAAGAGGTTTAGACCCACCCACTCATCTAAAATAAGAATCCCTAAACCCTTAACTCTAACATGCCCTCTTCCATGCTCAAACACAAACCTATATGAAAACAAGATTTTTAAACTGTAAATTGAACGAATCAATTTAATCTACAAAATGACCAGTTTATTCTATATTCTTTTTTAAAGTGCTTCTGGATTCTTCGATTAAAGATCTACTACAATCTAAAATTGTAATTTTGTCATGACTTTAGTTAGTCCCCGGGTTGATTCTTGGCCAGCCGACGTTTGTCTGCATTCTTTATCTGAAGGATCAAAAAGAGTGAAAAAATGTTTTACACTGGGTTGTAAACCCATTAAAACCTGAGGCTGATTCTACAAATACCTTCTAAATCAGTAGTTGTCACACGGTGCAGTTGGGGCAGCGGTGGCCGAACAGTTTGCGGAGCGGTCTTGATATCGGAAGGTCGCTAGTTCGTATCCCCGGACCGGCACGTTAAAATTACCACCGCTGAACTGCCCTTGGACAAGGCATTGAACCCCTACCATGAAATGTTCTATGAGCAGGGCCTGGCTGTAAACAAGTTATTGAGCTTAGTCCAGTTACCCTGGGTAAACATAGTACCTTTCCTTTCCTTTACACTAATAAAGATTTCTCAAACATGGTCAAAAATAGCAGTTGTACAAGCTGTGAGCTCTGCTACTTTGAATAGCCAACGCCAAAAATCTAAAAACTTTGTGCAATAATATAAAAGCACCGCTTTAAATCGCATACTTAGAAAATGTGCTTATGTTTCAGTAAATTAACCCATTTAGGCCTAATCTCAAATTTAAAAAAGAATCTTCTAAATCCTCCAGTTTTCTGAAATAAATATATTCACGATTTTTCAAAAATTGCACACCTAAAAACTTGATTCAGGTTATGTGATTTGTATTAGTGTCGCTTCCATGTTAGCATAGGACTATGCAACTTTTTATTTTATTTTCTTATTTTATGCTACCACAATATTTTGTGTATGGACTCACAACATTTTGTTATCTTTTATATGTTTCATATGGGTGTGTCACATATACTGTCATTTGATTTACTGTATACCCTGAATCTTGAATAAACAAAACAGTGAAAAAAAAAAATAGCACACCTATACAAGCCCTATGAGCTTGTAGATATGCAATTTTTCAATAGCTAAATTATAACATAATGTTTAAAACACCAAAAGGGGTTCTCGCCCAAAATGGGTTGAAAATAAATGTGACTTTGTCTCACAATATCTCACACAACGAACACCAAACCATCCAAATGATGGACTATGGGGGGGGATACCCTGATGCAATAGACTGTGTGAACAGATAGCGAGCACATGTGTGGCACAGTTATATTCCCCGACTAAAATCTGGGTTGAAGCAGATTGAGGACACTCCCTTCCTCCCTTCCCAAATGAATGCCGTGTTTTAATTACATGAACACTTCTCCACATGGGGCTCATTATAGAGAGAGAGAGAGAGAGAGAGAGAGAGAGAGAGAGAGAGAGAGAGAACATAAAAGCCAAACGGATGGTGAAAAAGATGGAAGAAAATAGACTGAAGAGAGGAGGATATTGCAGGGAAATTAAGTCGGGGGTTGGAAAAGGAAACCAGCGTGCAAATGAGTAAAATGTGTGAGCTGCGACGTACAGAGCACCTAAAGCTATACTACCCGGGACTTTTGAATGAATTAATAAAATGTCATTTTGCCCAATCTGTGTGGTACAGTATGTTAAGTCAATGTAACTAGCAAGCATACTGTACATCTCTCTACTCTTCCATTGAGACATTTTGACCATGGTGTTGGTGTTGGGTACATTTGAAGAATTGTACACTTGGGACGTACTGCCATCAGTGCAGGCGTCCTTGCAAATGATAATGAACCCTCCCCATCGGGGGAGCGGCCTTAAATGCTAGTCAAATGCTACATTCAGATTACAAATCAATAACCAAAAAAGAATGAATGAGATGAAATTAGACCAAGCGACCCTGAATGTGTACCAGCGGGGCAGCAGTGGATCAGGGGGTAGAGTGACCTGGATGGGATTGACCGCCAGGTTCCCGGTTCGAACCCGGGCTCCCCCAGAGTTATAGTGTCGAGGTGTCCTTGAGCAAGACTCTGAAGCCCGGCCTAATTGCTCACGATGTGCAGGTTGGTGCCTTGCACGGTTTCCTCTGGCATCGGTGTGTGAATGGGTGATGAATGTAAATGCACAATCTCTGTAAAGCGACCTTGGATAAATGTATTTATTATTTACCGGCAAGAAAACGTATACTGAGGTTTGGCCTAATCATTAAAACAGCAGCGGGAAAGCCTCCATTATCCCCCCCCCCCGACAGGATATCCTGCCATAACAACTCTGCATCCTTTTTCACAGTGCACACGACATGCTTCCTGACTCCCGCCGTACTTCAGAACGTCCATCACTGCTGTCCATATACAGCAAGGAATGATTAAGTGACGTCTACAGACACTGCATTTTAGCTGCAGCGTAACCAAAGATAGGTGGCAGTTCACTTAAGTATATGAGCTCTATAGTGGGAGCACATTAGTCTAATCGATGCTTGCTTCTTTTCTCAGAACCATGTCAAACCTGGAGAGGGCAGTGTCGAGTCGTTGTGCATGTACTGCCGGTGTGTGTGTGTGTGTGTGTGTGTGTGTGTGTGTGTGTGTGTGTGTGTGTGTGTGTGCGCGCGTGGCGTGTGTGTGCTTGCAGAGAGAGAGATAGGAGGGGGGGCAGAGAAACATTTTGCATCCTATAGAGATGGGCATTATCTGTGAGCTACATAAATGTCATAGCATTTACAGAAGCGGGCTCACTCACTGGAACCCATTATCAGCAGCGCCACATGACAAGCATCAACAAAGCCAACAGTCTTCTTTCTTTCTTTCTTTCTGTGCATCAGCGCTACCCATGGCGGCTTCGGCCTTCTTCTACTTTCCTTCCTCCATTTCATCTCTCCTTCCCTTCTCCCCCTTTCCTTATCTGATGGGCAGCAAGGTGCACAGGCCTGGCTGACATGAATTCCAGACGTGCCACAACAACATGAAATACTTCCATGTATGAGGGTATGTGTGTGTGTGTGTGTGTGTGTGTGTGTGTGTGGAAAGGGGAGAGGTTAGAAAACAGATTTATGTACAGACTGAAGGAGATGGAGGGATAAGACAGCGAAGGAGGAACGAGAGGCAAGACAGAACATAATGGAGGAGGGCAGACACATTTGCTTTATGCTCTAGAGATTCTAGAACAGGGGTCTTCAACGTTTTTTCCTTTCAGCCCAAGGAGGACTTGACCCCCTAGCTGAGAAAGATGAAGCATACAATTATGTTGCAGATTAGACCTTTTCGTATAGCTTTCATAGATAGCTTCATCTCAGCGATGTGTAAATTTGCTTTTTTTTGGTTTTGTTCATTTCAGACATTTAACCACTTCAATACATCTTACTTGGTTTGCTCCTCCTCCTCCTCCCTCCCCCCCCCCCACACACACCAAAAATACCTGAATTACAAGCGTGTGTTGTCGATGGCCAATTTTCGGCTAATGTTCCTCAGAATAGAGATTCAAGTGGCTTCAAGTGGTTAATGTCAGACTCAAAGGTTTGGTGGAAACCCTGGAGTAACTCCGAGGACGGACCCCTTATGGGTCCCGGACCCCCTGATGAAAACCCCCTGCACTATTTTCGATTATGAAATATAAAAATCGATTTCGGAGCCTACGACGATAAGTCGGATGATCGATTAATCGGCGGCATCAACACAACAGACGCGACGGCGCTCGCTGATGATTTTGTCTTCACGCACCGTGGAGAGTTTAAAGCGGGCGGTGGCAACACTGCTCGTGAGTCTCGTGGCCGATCAGATAAACCTCTTCCTGCGGAAGCTAAAAGTAATTCTAATGGCAGTAGTAATTTGCGTGAGCCAGACAAGGTTTGCAATTACTGTCATAAACGGGGGGGGGGGGGGGGGGTCAGCTGATAGGGTTAATCAGCTGTCGAGCATACAGACAGACATACAAAGCCGTGCATAGGAGGCTAGGAGCGCCGCTCAAAAACAGACTGTCGGCATTTTGTGAGACATATACGCTGGAAGGAAGTAGGTGAAGCTGAAATGACTTATGATTATTCTGATTCGTAGCAACCTTCAATCTGACAGACCACCACAATGACCAGCATGCCCTTCTGCATGTACCACACACACTCATTTTCAGCACTTCAGTGGGTTTCAGAGATGACATACATACATACACCCAAAAACACGTTACCATGCCCGGCCCTCAACCCAAATTACTACCACCACCACCGGCAAGCAGAAACACAGCGCACACACGCACACGCACGCACGAACGCACGCACGAACGCACGCACACAGGTGTAAGTAGGCTACATGCCATGGAGCGAAACATGTAGGTCTCTCCTATAAATACCTCTGCGACCGTGACCTGTAAGAGCAGAGACCCACAGTAGATGATGGATAGCAGCGCTGGTCAGACCACCCAGCCACCGATCAGCCATCCACCATGCACCGCCACGGAGGAATTTCATCATGTCATATTTCATTATTTCTATCCTCACATCATTACACACATGTCCTCTGTCCTGTAGACCTGTACTATGTCATGTCACACAGCATTCTCTTCTGCAGTTTCCTAGGCTGAATTTACCACCCTAAGCTTGGATGAATAACGCTTCGACCGCTACAACATTCTATCGCCTAAATGTAAAATGATACTACCACAGGTCTGGCAAATAATTATCAATCAACCGCCTCGTTAACGGCATACTGAATAACATTGTGGCATACGGTATACTCAACGTTGAAGAAAATTCTATATTTATTATTGCGGTTTTTCCTTCTTTCCTTTCATCTTTTCAATCAATTTAATCGGGCAAGCCTGATAATGGGATATGTAACCGGATGATGACTGAAAGAAACTTAACACATGTACATTAATTGAATCTACAAATTACACTAGTGCTATTTTCAAAGTGCTAGCCCATTTTGGGCCGGGAACCCCATTACGTTATGCTTTAGCTATTGAAAAACAGCAGACCTACAAGCTCATAGCGCGCCACCGAGTGGCGCGCTACGAGCTTGTAGGTCTGCTATTTTTGAAAAATCGAAGAATGACTGACATAGAAACATGGCTTTTTCAGAAAAGTGTCAGGATGTAGAAGACATCTTTAGAATCTGATCTCAGGTCAGTGCTGAGGTGGAGCTCAACACCTACCATCATCTACCAGTGCTTGCAGAGCGAGTGCTCTTCCGACCGGACACTAAACGGGCAGCCCTATAATAAAGCCTCGCTTCTTCTTCTTTTTTTCCCCCAGCACAGGATAATTATTCAGGCTGAGACATGAAAACTGGATCAGTAAACCCTGCTAATTACATTGGGAGAATTTAGTTACATTTTACACATTAGCTTGCAGCTCGGGGAAAAGGAAGCCTGAAATGCAGAACTCAAGACAACTGTCTCTGTGTGTGTGTGTGTGTGTGTGTGTGTGTGTGTGTGTGTGTGTGTGTGTGTGTGTGTGTGTGTCTGCGTGCAATGCTTTCATATGAAGAAATGCGCTGTGGTTCTTCTTGTGTCTTGCTCAAGGACACCTAAACAGGGCACACGACTATTAAAAAGGCACAATTGGTGTTAAGGGGATTGAACCTGCATGGGGTTTTGTGGGTCACATGCAGGACCAGACTCACTACAGTAACTTCTAGGCCACTCGCCTCCAGACATTTCTGTATAGAGAACCAACGCCACTGCTACTGAGAGAATGTAAGCCCATTACACTCGAACCATCTATAGTCTTAGTGAAATGGACCAGAGTTGCAACTGTTCTTGGACCGCTTTTACACGTCTACAATCCGTCTCTACACCAAATCTCTTTGTCCCAAAATAGCAGATCCACAGTTGTGAGCTTGTAGATCTGCTATTTCGGGGCGAATGTTCCCTCCGGAATAGGGATCTGCTGGGGTTCAAGGTGTTGTTAATGAATCATGTCATGCAGCTTCAATGGGACCTATTGTACTCCACTTAAAGTTAACACAAGTCCTACAGTATATACCTCGCAGTACGACAAGAGAAAATAGTTGATCTACAAACTCACCATGTGCCACGATGCTTGCCAAACTGCTATTTTCACCTATAGGGGATGCCTAAAATAGCGATGCCAGGTTTAAAGTGGGCAGGTATGATCATGTGCATATAGTGTCAATTAAATCATACACTCATATTATAATGCTGCACAGACATACTTTAATGATCAAAGCGACATCCGTGTGATTCTCCCCTCGTGGAGTCAAACCGCATATAGGGTTAGCTACCGGTAGTCTGTCTTTTAGTACAACAATCTCTAGTCTTTAAATATCAAATGATTATCCCCCCCCCCGACTCATTACAGAATAAACATTTTAAAGTGCGGTGCACTTACCTCCCGATAAAGGCGTCGTCATTGTCACACAGTTAGTTTCTGTTGACTGCGGAGCAGTCCTGTGGTCAACAACACTTGATCTCTCGCTCAGCTCCACCCAGACAGACAGACCGACGACGGGGCATCATTTCATTTCTGGTATAATTCTGTTTTGCTTGGAACACGCACTGTGTTCTGGTTCTTCACAACAATGCCAGTGGAAACACTGCCGTTAAGCAAAAAAGGTCTTTGTTGTGTCATTCAGCTATACCGTCTCTCCACATGTCCTGTCTCTCTGTTAATAAAACTCTATAACTAAAATAATAACTTTCGGATAGTTGTCTCAGAGCCGTGATTTCAGGCTACATTTCAAATTTGCCACAAACAAAAAATACGTTTTTTTGTCCCGAAGATGCCTCTAATTAAGAACTAATATAAATCTTTAGATTTCTTTTGGGGATATTCTTTTTTATGCCTTTATTGATAGGTAGACAGCAGTATGACAGGAGAGAGAGAGGGGGGGGGTGACACATAGCAAAGATCGTCGGGATCGGGACTCGAACCCGTGACGCGCTGTCACCTGTCAGCCAGCCTAGGTGCCTGGACCGCTAGGCCGGCCCGGGCCATGAGTCTTTAGATTCTGATGAGTATATGAAGATGATATCTTCCGGGAAATATAGATAGGAGTAAAGTGGACAGCAAGTTGTGCTTCTTCCCCTCAACAGGAAACTGGTTGCACTTAATATATCTAGTGTCCAAGAAAGGACACCTCAGCTGTTTTCCTCCTAGGCCGTCAGCCAGACTGACCACAGCAGGGTCCAGAATCAATCTATGCCAGTCCATCGCCAGAGAATGGCCTCTCTACTCTGAGTCTGCACTAGTCGTCGTTCTTCGATTTTTCAATACAGTAGCTAAAGCATAACATAATGCTAACACCAAAAGGGGTTCTCCTAATTTTAAAAGACAATATAAAGAACAAAACTCTCCGATATCCTTCGTCGGGCCAGCAGCAGTGGCCTTTACCACTCGGTCAACGTAACGAGATTGCAGAATTAATGTGCTCTTTTAACAACAACAATGGAGCCACGGGCTCTCACTTCTAATGATACGATCTTTGTCGCTGCACTAGCAAATCCTATGGGCTGCATGGGGCAGAGGCTGACCAGCACGGGACGCTGGACAGGAGGAGGAGGAGGACAGAGACTCGGTGGCAGGTGGTACAACATAGAAATGTGTGTGGAGCGTTAAGGCCTATAACAACATATTGGGGGTTACATTTTTGTATAAATAAAATAGATAAATAACAGCCATAAGCCAAGGAAGGTTGACAAACCACCATTCAAGGATCAAGTGACCACCACCTTGATCTCTAGCACACACACCACAGAGCATATAGAAAGGAAATACACACACTCACTCGCATATAGTTTGCTTTCTTGGTTTTTCCTGTGGTTATTTGGGGCTCTAACTAGAATGCACCTAAAGTGAAATGAGAAATGACAAGAGATGCTCATAGTTTCACAGCAACATAAACCTCCAAAATAAATGTATGAGAACAGCAGATCTACAAGCTCACAATGCGTCACATGCACAAAAAGTATAATTTAGGGCTTAATCAGATCAAATCAATTGAATTGATTATACTAAAAATGTCGATTAATTGATATATAAGGGTGGGGGGGGGGGGGGGGGGAGACAAAAAAACTTGTTTTATTATTTGATTAACCTACAGTTCTACAGTAAATGCCGGTTACATGTTTCTCTTAATTGCCCCGACCGCACCCTGACCACTGGATCATTGCTCTTCTTCTGCATCTCTCAGGGGTTGGTATGGGTCATAGGACCAGAGACAGGCCACCCTTTGTCCCACTCTGGCAGGACAACCGGAGAGAGGCGGAGGGAGGGATGGAGGGAGCAGGAGGGAGTGATAGGGGTCTGGAACGCATTCCGTCCAGCCAAATCATTCCAGGGATAAACAGTCAGCGCTGTTTTCAGAGCATGCGTGTGTGTGTGTGTGTGTGTGTGTGTGTGTGTGTGTCACCGCGACTACACACTGCCCTTATAAACCTGTAGCAGGCTCATTCCCACGCAGCGTCATGGAGTTGTCATTAAAGCGGACAGGAGGTTAAACTGAAGATCAGGCTTTCTGAGTGATCCTCTTTAACGATCGAGCCACGCAACACGCTGATTTAAATCCAACTGAAACCCAAGCACTGTGTAATTTAGAAGCGCGCGCGCGCACACACGCACGCACACACACACAGTCTTGTGCTCACTCTCTCTCATCTCTCACATGCACACACGCTCCACTCTTTCTCCCTTCCTCGGACACATCAAAGGGTTGCATTGTCCGAGTCCTCGCTTTATTTTCCTAATCGGCCAACACCAAATACCAACCGTCTGTTAGTGACTGGACTACTATTAAAAGGCTAAAGCCAAGGCCACAACAGACCCGTTTGGTGCAAAGCCCCACCACTGATCAAACTAAAACACACCTCCATGTTATCATTCTGAAATCTCAATTAGGGCTGCCTTTTTTTTTTTACACTTTGAATGTTCTACACATTTTCCATGAAAATATTCAAATAGTAATTTCTAAAGTCATTAGCCTTTAAAGCAAAGGTCTTTGCAGTGAGATTGCAATCTCTGCAGCGGGTAAATAAAATACGATGTTGCGTCTAGAGCGCTAATCATATCGACACAACAGGAAACTGCACTGGCATCTTTTGTGTAGTGTGTAAGACCACAAAAAGACAGCTCACGGAAGTTGCATTGTAGTTGATAATGATGTACTAGGCATCATGCAAAAACATATTTCCCAGCTAATATCTTAGTTACACCAGCATTGTTCTTGCGAAGCAGATTTGTTACAAGTCGTTTTAGTTTTGTGCCTCAAGAAACAAAGGCAAACCAAGAATCTCGTATCAATCTAAAGATCCTATTGAAGTAACAATCCGATATCTTGAAACTATAGGAAAATAATGAACCTGCTATAGCAGAGAATAATCGCTGCTATCTGAATTACCCCGTCACACTGGGGGCGACTGTGGCTCAGGAGGTAGAGCAGGTCGTCCAATGATCCCCTGGGTCAGCGGTTCGAATCCCGGCTCCTCCTCCTGTCTACATGTCAAAGTGTCCTTGGGCAAAGACACTGAACCCCAAATTGCTCCCGATGTGCTGGTTGGTGCCTTGCATGGCTTCCGCCGCAATCGGTGTGTGAATGGGTGAATGTAATGCACAATCTATGTAAAGCGCCTTGGATAAAGGCGCTATATAAATGCACCATTTACCATTTACACTCACAGGTCGGCTTATGCCACCTGGTTGTGTGATGCAAGAGATTCCACTTGTCCGGCAGTCTCAAGCAACAAGTTGCAACTCATCTCTGTGATCACACAAACACATTGCTCACACACACCAATCTGCCATTGTAATGTCACCTGTTGTCACCACTCTCTCTAGTATTTATCTCACTCTCATACCCAAATACACACAAACGTCTAGTGTCGTCAGGTCAGTTGTTTTTATTTACCACATGCGAGAGCGGGTATGAAAACTAGAAAAAGGAAGGAACTGGAAAGTACAGGTCTGCTAAGAAATGAGATGCATTATCCCGGAGGGACTGTGTGACAATACCATTGCTAAGGAAACGGCTCGGCACCCGTGTGGACTCGACTGTCCAGTTTTATAACGTTGCATACCACAGTTTTGGAGAGTCTGTTGCACGTAGTTGCGAGTTGCAACTTGTCTGGAATGTTTAGTCTGAACCAGTGTTTTCGTCGACTAAAACTAAGACGAAAAATATTCGTCGACTACCTTTTTCCACTGAAGAAAACGAAATGGAAACTAAATTAAAACTATGCTATGGTGACTAAATATACTGACAATTTCGTCAACAAATAAAAACTAGACTAAAATGTTAGGAAGGGACTAGTGGACAACAGATCCAGTACAAGTCATTTTACACTTGGTTGCATGCTGAAAATAGCAGATCTACAAGTAGATCGGCTATTTTCAGCAAGTGTAAAATAAGTCATTATGACGGCAACAAGGCCCGCAAAAATAGATTTTAGTCGACTAAATCACCTATAGATTTAGTCGACTAACACTAATACATTCCAGGTGACTAAAATGTGACTAAGACTAAGTGAAAACTATTCAGGAGACTATGCCAAAAACAACACTGGTCTGAACTATAGGCTTAACGTACGCCAACAGGATTGTTCTTATGAAGCATTTTTCTTGGAAGTGGTGACAGCCGAATGGGACAACAACCCCAGACAGTCACTGCCACACAATACTAGCCAGAACACCCACAAGCAGCCTGCAGTGGAAGCCGGCAGATGCACCTGAGAGCATATTGAAAGCAGATACTCTCCTTTTCAACTTTGTGTGCACACATGTGACATGACATGGCTGTCAGGCTGTGTAATGATTGGAGTATTTAAAATAAATATTAAAATTTGTTCAACTATACCATCGTGTTGAATAAACATAGCCGAATAGCCTTAGTTCAAATACTTGAGGCCAGCTGTACCAGTCAAAATTGCATTGAAGAGACAGAAAGAAACACAAGCCAAAATATGATTTAATGGTACAGTTACAGTACATTATTTCAAATGGCCACCTGGCATCAAAATACTTCAATGTATTTGAATGCATGTGCATTTCTGCCCTCTGCATTTTCTCATCCCAACTGCAGTGACTAATGTGTTAGGAGCAGTGGGCACGATTAACAGTAACACAGCAGCCGGGGAGCAGTTAGGGTTTAAGTGTCCTGCTCAGGGGATACTTCAACACTCACCGACCAGGGAGAATTCAACAGGGAACTGAATTCATCAACACAAACAGGATGATAGGCTGAATACAGCTCTAGGCAATACAACAAATATGATGCAATTTTCAGAATATGTCACAAGCAGTGGTAAGGATTAAGCCTGCGACCACATCTCAGGATTTGGGTCCGACATACAGTACAGGCAGAGTCTGCAGACCAACCAGAAGAGAGTTGCTAAAGAGAATTGCTCCAGAAAAAACCTTGAAATTGCCTCGGAAAGTATTACAAATCAAGTCCTTGCTTTCACTTCTGTTCAGAAAACCAACATGACTGACATGAGGCATGTCGACAAGGCAGCATCTCATGACTATAAGAGCATGGCCTGAAGCATTCAGCATCTTCATCACTGCTACTGAAACACAGGACGAGGTCACTGGCAAATGTGGCAATATTTCCTCGTCTTGAACTCGCCTCTCCGGCATTATGATACGATGGCTTCATTTAACTTGGCTGGGAACTAAAAGTACAAATGAAAACTAGCACGTACGTACATCTTTAAACTAAGGCGTGACCGTATCCGAAGCCATTTAATTTAATTACCAAGTCTACTACATGGTCTCAAATTCTCGATCCTTAACCACCTGAACACGACCAGCGTCCCCATTGTGGGCATGTCCTACTCTCAATAGAGGGTATGCGTGCCCAGGCGGTGGCGTAACAGTCTGGGCACCCGACTGGTAATCCAGTCGCAGTGTGCCGCGGGTTCGACTCCCGAGCCCGACACGGCCTTTACTGCATGTCTTCCCCCATCTCTCTCTCGTTTCCTACATGTCAGCCTACCGTCTGTCCCTTCAAAAAACCAATAAAAGGCGTAAGCCGCAAAAAAAATAGAGGGTGTGACATCATCGTCAAACCAGGAAGTTATGCAGGAACGTCTACTGAGTGACTAAAAACGACTTTCTGGCCTTGACAGCCCATGCATCCAAACAGAAAAGTCATATCTAATTGTTAAACTCACTTTGCCATTCACTTCATGCATGCGCATACCCTTTCTATAGGCAAAAATAGCAGATCTACAAGCTTCACAAGAATTGTGAGCTTGTAGATCGGCAATTCTTTCATCAAATAGAGTTGATGTATAGGGTGCCAAGGATACACCCCTGGTGGACCCCAGTCAATGATATAGGGTTTAATTTGGTAAAGGGAAAGTGCATCACTATGCCCGATGACATGAAACGACGCTACTGTAGTACGTGTATGCAGTGTGCACTTCCGTATGTCACAGCAGAAATACACACACTACTAAGTACACATAATTGTACGATTTGTCACACACGTTACCGCAGTGAAATTTGTTTCTCCGCATTTGACCCATCCCTTGGAGCGGTGAGCTGCAGCCGTGCCGCACTTGGGAATCATTTGATTCGTAGATTTGACCCCCCCCCCCCCAATCCAACCCATTGATGCTGAGTCAGTGTCAAGCAGGGAGTCTCCTCACATCATTACAATGGGGATTTATGTTCAAATGAAAACCTGCACAATGTCAATTTTTACATGGTTGCCATGTTGCACATACAATCATACTCTAACCCCCCCCCCAATCAATAATGTAATCTGTCATTAATGAAGCCACAAACAAACTTAAACAAACAAGATTGTTCAATACAACTGATGTTGTAAACTGGGAGAGAGAGTACATGGTATTCAGCTTTGTGCAATGCTGCGACTGTTGTTTAGTAAGCTTCCCCTTCCAAGCTAACCGTCCACAGCAGGAGTCTGCGAGTTGGCGCATGTACAGTATGTGTGTGTGTGTGTGTGTGTGTGTGTGTGTACTAGTGTACACCATATGCTTCAAAGCCTAGTAGCATTTAAATTCACAGATGGACAAGACCTAGACTTGAGGTCAGGATTTCTTTCTCATCCTTTAGGCAGGGCCTAGAGCTTGCAGAATAGATTCTATAATTCAGAATTAGTGCATGGTTTGAAATGATTTGACATACATATTCTCATCCTTGTGAGGATTCAGGAAGTTCAGTATATATTGAATCTTGATATATTTTTAATAACAGGAACTTCAGTTTCACAGTGGATAATGACAAGAACATTTTGTTTCCACTTTTCATGTAAAATTTACATTCAGTAGGCTATTTCATTATTCTAATCTAGCCTCAGCTTTTCCACATTGTAAATACAACTGTGTGTTTGATTCAAATGCAGAGTGTCATTAATTATTCCACAACTTTATTGTCACTGATGCAGAAATGAATAGTAATTGCCAAAGGCTTTAGAGTAATCTATTGGTGAAAACAAAGTGTACACGCAAACAAACTCCCCAGGGAGTCCAACAACACGACACATGCAGGCAGGCACAGAGAGGCTTGGAGAAAGAAAGAGACAGACAAACAGACAGACAGACAGGGGAGAGAGAGAGAGAGAGAGAGAGAGAGTATGACTCATATTCCCCAGGTTATTGTCCTGTCTATTCCATGACCATGTGTGCTGCTGGCTCTCGTTAAGAATGGGGAAACTACCGTGAGACAGCGACGTCAACCCCCTCAATGTTTGTCTATTGTTCTAGAACAACTGACTCAATGTACACGTGTGTGTAAATGTCCACATATTTTAAATTAAGAGAGAACTGAGTACTAGCAAATACCAATGTCAAGGAAATCTACACCCCAGCTCTCATTTGGAGAACATCGTCTACTACTCCCCACTGACTGAATGACACTTCAAACACTGGGGCTTATTGCTGCCATGCGAGTCCAAGGAGTCACTTTAGACTTAATGATCTTACTTAAACTGACGGGATGGAACACACGAGAGAGAGAGAGAGAGAGAGAGAGAGAGAGAGAGAGAGAGAGAGAGAGAGAGAGAGAGAGAGAGAGAGAGAGAGAGAGAGAGAGAGACACACACACAGACACAGAAAGAGAGAGACAGACACCGAGACAGAGACAGAGTAGAAATAAGTATTCATAGGGAGAAAGGTTAAAGTGAGAGATAATGTGGATCAAGAAACAGACTTGGGAGGGACGTCAGTGAAAGGATAACTTAGGAGTGTGTTTGATAATGCAGGTCTTGTTGGTGCAAGCCTAGTGCAATGAAGCAGGGAGGGGCAGATGGGTGCTGATAACTCTGAGAAGGTCAATGCCAAGTTTACAAAAAACATTCACCACCACATCTTCTAGTCAATGAAGCCTTCAGAGAAGCAAGGAGCGGCAAACCAGCAACTCATAGAAATCTGCGTCTTGCATGTAGAGACGAGAGCCAACCTTGGATCACAATTCCAACATATAGCCTATACTTTTCTGACACGGTCAAGTCTCTATGGCCCAAGAGTCAAATGTTTTACAACTGCAGGCCACTAAGCAGTACAATGTGGCTTGAATCCAAATCTCGCCCATGGCCAATCAGCTCTCCCACTAACTCAGCCAGCGTTCAGTCTGTCAATAGATCACAGCTATCCAGCTTCCTATGTGGTGCACCACAGGAATGGTACTGTATGGAGGGAGAAGAGAGAGGGTGGGGCAATGCAGTGGGTACAGACAATACAGTTTGGCGGGGGACCAATGCTTATAATGATCCCATCCCAAATGTCTTGCCTGCACCTAGGAAACTGCTGGGTGTAGTATCCACGCGATGATCGAACTAAGGGCAAATGGTAACTGGTGCATTTATATAGCGCTTTTATCCAAAGCTCTTTACATAGATTGTAATACATTCACCCATTCAGTGCATTCACACACACTTTCATACACCGATGGCGGAGGAAACCATGCAAGGCACCAACCTACACATCGGGAGCAATTAGGGGTTCAGAGTCTTGCTCAAGGACACTTCGACAGTAACTCTGGGGAGCCCGGGATCGAACTGGGAACCACACGGTTCCGGCTGCTCTACCGGCCACTCTACCCCTGAATAGTAGAACTACAGACAGTATAAGCTCACAATGTGTTGCACATCTTGTAGATCTGCTTGCTATTTTAAGGCTTAAGTGGTTAATCAGACTTTTAATCAATTTAGTCAATTTTTTCACGTTAATTTGCTGATACATACAACAATAATAGCAAAAGCAAAACACATGGTTCTCAATTATTATAATTATTATTATAATAATGTGTGCAGTTATGGAAGGGAGAAAGTGACCTGATATAAGTGAACACACCACAGACAATCCAATACAGCAAGACATGTCTTTTGACAGACAGAAAGTGTGAGAAATAAATAGATTTATGGAGTATGGGAGAGGGCAGGGGGGTTTGGGGAAGTAAGGTAGAGAGAGAGAGAGAGAGAGAGAGAGAGAGAGAGAGAGAGAGAGAGAGACACCAAGAGGTCAGCAGATGGGGGTCAAGGTGTTGCTGTCTCAGCACTTAAGGAGGACTTTCTAGCAGCTAAAAATACATATTAGGCTACATTCTTCTCCCTTGGCCTTGGGTAGATGCCTCACTTCAACTCTCTTTCATCTACACACCATGTCATTGACTGCATCTGGCTCAAAACAGGTGGGTTGGTTGTGCACTTCCAGTTCCTTCCTGGCGCTGGCCACGAAATGACAGTATGAAATGATAAAAGTATGTACTACACAGCTAGTCTCTCGACTCTCGACAGACCGTTGACTCCGTCAAATTCAAAGTTAAAGAGGGTGCTGTTTATTTTTTGACGGTGGGTTCTCAGATTGGTACACAGCTGACTGCATCTGTCTCATCTTTAAAAAAGCAGGTCAGCAATATCATGTATAATCAATCGATGCAAACCTTTTTCTTCCCAAATCCTAAAGAAACCCAATTCTGCACATAATTGAGCATAAATAAGGCAGCTAGCTAACGTTGGACTGGACATCCATGGTCTACATTTCATGCTTGTAATATGCCTGTCCTGACAAGTTAATTTCAAACTCACGGCAGAATTTACTACCCTTTGGTATGGAAATTGCACTGGCTTGTGCAACTCCCTTTTTTAAGCGCAGGCCTACCTTAAGGGAAGCCCTTCACTCATGTAAATTGAGATGGTATCCATAAATATCGACTGGGTAGATTAGAATGATAAATTGGCTCAAATACTTAAATACTTAGTTTAGTTTATTTGATCATCTTCACGCTACAGTATCAAATTACAATTACCGTATACATCAACATGAGGAAACAATTACATGGTTAAAAGGTGATTTAAAGGAATAGGCTGAAGCTAAAAGTGCCTGTCCTACGTACAACAAAAACATCCATCTATCTAAACTCTCTCTGTGTGTGTACGCATGTCTGTACGTCTGTAATCCACGTAACTCGAGAACCGTTCGCCCCACCAACTTCAAAATCGACACACAAGTTCGACCCCACCACAGGGGGTGCAGTGCCCGGTGTCGAATCGATCGGACCCACGGTTGTACAGAACCGCCCCAAAAAGGCTTCTGCCCGGGCTGTGTCCATATATGGAGCTGTCCTGTTCTGACATCATTTCTGACATCTGCATAGACTCCATATTTATATCAACTTATAATCAACTTTCTCAAGACCCAGGACATTATAAATATCCACCAGGATCCTCCATATAAGTTATTATACACCACATAACCATTAAACATTTACTATACCATAATCACCATCATTAGATCATAATATATTAACGTCATCATCAACATCACTACGACAATTACCACCTCAATATCATCTCGGCCAACATCGCTATTATCACTACCGTATTACCCTCATAATGTAATGTACTATACGAATTATACTATGATATATATGGTATTTTGCCATTCAATATCTTCACTCCGCAGACACATACTCTTCCGAGTAGTAACACTGGGTTGTTGATCATTTAGGTCCCATCTCAACTCATAGCCTCCATCCCTGTCAGTGGGAATACTTCCACTGAATAAAAGGATTTAACCAGAGTTTGGCCAGATTTTCATTAAATTGTATAGTATCTTTTTTTTAAATTAACAGATTGGTAAGCAGTGGTACTTGGCAAGTGCACTGTTGTGATGCGCCCTGTAAAGAAGTGTGCTAGCAGCAGCATGTTCTTATTATTATCAGCTACTGTACATGAAAGCATCAGTATATATTAGCAGCTTTGGTTTAAAACATCGTCTTAACTGTTATCACATGACATGAGACACCTGAAAATCTGTCCCTGCTGAGTGGAATGCCAACAAAAGATAAACATGGTAATTTCAGACAGAAAGTCTCAATGCAGTTCACGTGTCGTGGTGGCAATCCCTTTGGCTGACTTTTGCTGCACATCTATCATGTTTAGCATCATATGAACATGACTCTCCAGAGATGCGTTTCACGGATGTCTGACTATACTTAACCTTGCAGTTGCCAGGGAGTCCTCACCCAAACAGAAGTATGCATGTTTTTCCTTCTAGAACTGTGAAGTTAGAGGCAGTTATAGGCACTTCATAGCAGCTTGTCTTTATTATTCAGAAAAGTAAATAACACAATCTATAGGGTGTGCAATTAGCCAACATTAACAATAGTCCATGCATTCATTGACCAAAAAAAACTAATACATTGTAAGTAATAAATTAAGGACATTGAAGCAATATGGCTTCAGCAATACCCATGAGCTCCATTATTTTGCTTGTGGTTTGACAAGCAAGTGACTAGAATCTAAAGTATAGCATGTGTACAATCAATAATTGTGCAGAGGACAACTCTTTCTCTGTCGCCACAACTTCTAGCCCGAGGCTATTCATTTCAGACTACCGGTACTCTTATTACACGTGAAGTGAGCCATAATAGCCATTGTGCTCTCTTGGTCTTATTCCTGCAGGCAGGAGCAGCAGGAATCTGAAGCGTGTGTCAGTATAGTACTATAGGAATATCAGCAGCCGGGCCATAATGGCTGAAGTTTCATCGCTAGATCTGGGCTATTCGACAAGAATGGTCTCTAGGGGAACGAACGAGCATAACTTCACACAAAAACAGAACCACAAGTATCGGTTTGTACAGCTGCAGCAGGAACCCGCGTTACTCTCGGATACGAGCGAACAGAAAACAAGCAACCGTCCGCAAGCTCAAAGCATTGCAGTCTCACTTCACTCCTCACAGATGTTTGATGTTGAAAACACCAAGCTAATTATCTAATGAGGTTCCTCTCCGATGTGTCGCTCAGTTAGTCCGAGTCCGCATGCAGGGCCTGTTGTCCAAGAACCATTCTCTATGTTGTGGTCGACCATAACCTTGATTTATGTACGTTATGTTGTCAAAGCAAACTGCTGCGAACACGCTGAAAAGCTCGGGCAGTTTTAGGGCGGTTTAAAAACCAGAGCTAGTAGCAGCATGCCCATGTTTGTCCAAAATGCGAGACATTTTGTGGATCATTCGGATCACGTTAGGATCTTATGATATGGGAACTTACCTAAATCATCCATGGCACCGGAAATCGTTTCAGGAGAGGGAACCCGGGTCTGTTCTGTTACTACTGGGAACAGTAGGCTGGCTGGCTGGCTGGCTGGCCGGTTCTTTGGCTCTAATAAGAAGATCTCAAATCCCAGATCTCTTCACTGAATGCGGTTAAGTTTTCAAGTTCCCTACTCGATGAAACGGATCCGTCATCAGACACACAGCTCGCCCCCATCTGGAGCCTCCAACAAGTTTACACATCATCAGTCTGTCTATGATTGAGGATGAGGCGACATCTAGCGGCCATAATGCACATGCAGCAACGTTTCTGGCCAGAAAAGGGTTCAAAAACTACATAGTTAGAGCTCTGCTTATCTAAACCAGGGGTTTTCAACTGATTATGAACCAGGGACCACCACCCTAACTAACTAACTAACTAACTGTTGTGTTGGGCCACTGTTTATTATTTAAACTGACATATGCTAGTGGTCCGGAGCTATAAAAAGAAGAAGAAATAATATTAAGATCCACTGATCTATGTCTTGGTTGCCCTTGGCCTAGCTCTGATCCATAGCCCTAATGCTAATTTAGGGCTATGGAGCTACCCTTGGCCCTATTCTGTTCTCTTAACCTTCCATATTAAACTCATACTCACATGCGATTGCATGATTATATGGGCACATTTCCTCATAACAGTCAATCTGGTTACACTGGTACACCATGAAATTCTAACTCCCTAGCTAGCTCTTGACATCAGACTTCTCAGTAACTGACAACATTGTGTCATCATACAACACCAGGTAATTTCCCAACTAGTGGTCGATAAAAACAAACAACACACACAGTTTGACAGTGTCATTTTGTGATTTTGTGACAAGGTTTGTGACAAAGTGTGGTCGGGGAGACCCCCCAATCCATACCATGTGTCCCTGAGGGGGTTTCAGTTTAACATAACCCCTATATTTATACTTCGGCTATTCAAAAATGGCCAAACTTCAAGCTTCAAGCTTGTAAATCTGCTATTTTTGCCCAGCTTTGTCTGGCTGATCACCCCATAGCGATTATTTGATTGGCTGAGCAAAGTACATATTGAGCATAAAAAAGTGAGGGCAGAAAACTGAGAAAAGTGAAGACACCAAAAGTGAAGACACCGGCTGATGATGTATGATGATAAGAGTGCCCCTCACTTCACACAAGTGTGATTTTTAAATTTAAATACATCTTCTGCACAAAATCTTATTAGATGTATTTGTTTTTTTTGTTTTTTTGAAAAATAATCCCCATTTAGCTGATGCCATGGCAATCAGCTAGCGTTACTGGGGTCCAATACATATAGACCTATCATTTGGGGGTCCACAACACGTCCACAATGGAGGAAAATACCTCATCTACTTTAATCAAAATGACCAGTAGAGGGCGGTTGTGTATTGGGGTAAGTTTGATTGTTGATAATGTTATTAACAGTTTGTAGAATGGGTACAGTTCAAGGAAAGTACAGCTAAAAGCTGGAAAAAAAACACATTAGCCATGTCTGTAATTATATCAAAATATATTGTCATTATTGGCAAATTCCGTAGTTTGATTCATTACAAGTGTCTTCTAACTCTTTATTATAGTTTAATTTATCCGTATCGTATTGCAATATCATTAAGGGGAGCTACTTCTCATCATACACATCTTCACAAACTTCATATGTTGCAAAAAAGATTTCTGCATACAGTGTCTGCTCTTTTCAAACAACAAAATATTTTACCAAATTTTAATTTAAATAAATACCAACTTTATTTTCAAAGTATTGTTTCAACCAGTTTCATTTGCTTTGCCCCGTAAAGCCTTCTTTCAGTTCAACAGTGATATGCAACATTTCAATACAAGACAGGCTAATCATTTACATCTCCAAAGGTTCCGTACTGGTCTGTGTCAGTTTTCCATCAGGTACAGTGGGGCCCAGCTATGGAACAGCTATACTGTGATTTATTTTTATTTTTATAAAGTATATTTATTGGTTTTTTTTTAGCTATACTGTGATTTGATGAATCAAATTGAACAATTCAGTGTCTTCCAATACCCACACATATACATTTTGAGGGGCCTATGCACAGCTTTGTGTGTTTGTACCACAAAATGTGATGATTTGTGATGATGCTCTTATCCCTTCACACGAGTCCAGTGTGATTTATTTTCTGTTAAACTTGTATTTTTATTTATTTTTTTCATTTGTACTGTGTATCCATTGTTGTATAATCTATGTTGCCAGATAATTTGTTTGATTTTTATGATTTATTTGTATTTTTGTTGTTAAAATTAGGTGAGATTAACATTATAAACCCCACAGGGTTTTCTAAATCTCACCTACACAACCCTACAATGTTGTTGTTGTTCCAAATGTGTTGTTTTTAAATGTGCATTGTGCAAATAAACAAACAAAGATCAGCAGGAAAATGTAGATACAGTCATCTCACCTACACAATCCTACAATGTTGTTGTTGTTCCAAATGTGTTGTTTTTAAATGTGCATTGTGCAAATAAACAAACAAAGATCAGCAGGAAAATGTAGATACAGTCATCTCACCTACACAACCCTACAATATGTTGTTGTTGTTCCAAATGTGTTGTTTTTAAATGTGCATTGTGCAGATAAACAAACAAAGATCAGCAGGAAAATGTAGATACAGTCATCTCACCTACACAACCCTACAATATGTTGTTGTTGTTCCAAATGTGTTGTTTTTAAATGTGCATTGTGCAGATAAACAAACAAAGATCCGCAGGAAAATGTAGATACAGTACAGTCATAGCAGAGAGTGCGCAGGTCTTCACTGCTCTGATCAGCTGTATTGACAGAAGCATTAAGGCTCATGAGCTCATTGATGTGGTTGAAGAGAAGCAGAACAAAATAGAGAAACAGCCGACTGTTTCATTAAAGAGCTGCAACAGGAAGTCAGTCACTTAATTAGAGAAGAGAAGCTCTGAGCTGAAACAGCTCTCACACACTAGTGAAGACCACCTCCACCTGCTCCAGAACTTCAAATCCATCAACACAGGGTGGAGAGTGGAGATCCATCAAGGACTTTGGAAAATAAAGTTGGTATTTATTTAGATTAAAGAAATTGTAAAATATTTAGTTGTTTGAAAGGAGGAACAGAATGAGCAGACACTAGAAATACTGCAGAATCTCTTTTGCAACATGTGAAGATGTGTATGATAATGCAGCTCCCCAAACAATATTGCAATACGATACGGATACATTCAACTATAATAAAGACTAGAGTCAATGTAGGTCAATGTCCATCAGTCTTCACATGTGGGGACAGTGAGGAGGACAGCTGTGGCTCAGTTTGAGTCTGAGAAGACACTCAGTCAAGAGATGACGTAGAAGCTGTGTGATGCTGAGTTGAGGAGGATCAAGCAATACGAGGTGGATCTAACTCTGGACCCTGATACAGCAAATCTATACCTTATATACTGTCTGAGGATGGAAAACAAGTGAGTTGTGGAAATGTATCACAACACAAAGGTATTCTCTATGTTTCGATGTCTTAGGAAAACAAAGGTTCTTCTCGGGAAGTTTTTAAGGTTCAGGTTTACAGGAAAGATGTGGACTTTAGGAGTGGCCAGAGCATCCATCAAAAGGAAAGGTGTAAACAACAATGGTTACATGTCCAAAAAAATAACATTAAAACGTTTTTTGTTTGTTTTTTAATCACACTTGTGTGAAGTAACGGGCGCCCACTGTATTTATATTGGCCATGTGATGTCTCATGTCGTCAATGTTTGCTGTCCAACTGCTGTCCTAAACAAACATTAAAGTCTGCCGATAGTTGGCTGCCATCTTATAAAAATAAAATGCACCAAGTCTCTGTGAGTACGTCTGTAATCCTGCACGTAACTCGAGAACCGTTCGCCCCACCGACTTCAAATTTGACACACGCGTTCCACACCACCACATAGTGCAGTGCCCAGTGTCGAGTCGGTCTGAGTCTGACCCATGGTTGTCCAGAACCACCCCAAAAAGTCCTCTGCGGCTCTGCCCAGGCTCTGGACAGGGCCCCTGACCAGTATCCACATATATGGAGCTGGCCTCAGTGGCCTGTTCTGAGTTCTGACATCATTCTGTTGTCTGCATATCCATATTTTGGCATGCCTGACAAAGAACTCTCTATAGAGCGCCGCAGTCCTACCCCCTTTCAGAACGACTAGTGGCCCAGGATATGAATCCCAATGCATTTTGCCCATAGGCTTTTCTTAAAGTATTTATTTAAAGACGGTTGACAAAGCCAACTCGGATCGTGACAAATCATGACAACGAACACTATGTTTTGGGCCGATCAAATAATTTATAAGAAGAAAAACAAAACAAATAGTGTTTTCTCCTGCCTTTATTTTCTTCTTTCTTTCTTTCTTTGCGTAACCGTCTTTAAATAAATACTTTAAGAAAAGCCTATGGGCAAAATGCATTGGGATTAATTTCCAGGACCACTCGTCGTTCTGAAAGGGGGGAACACAGACATAATATCTGCAGGGTGGGGCATACATTTACAACTTGTATCGTTCCAAGTAGGCCAGTTGGGCTGCATGATTAATCGAATTTGAGTCGAAATCGCGATTTTTGAATTTGGACGATGTCAAAGAAAGGAAAACGAAAATCGTTTTTCACTTTAACTAGGGTGTTTACGGTAAATCTCTCTCGCACTCCTCCACTCGCACGCGGGCTACCGTAGTTACTTCCTCCTCGAGTCCTGCCTCTGTCTGCCGCCAGTGCCGCGCAGAGAGAAAACCTGAAGAAAGGAACGTTAAACATTGCATCATATGTCTGCCACAGACAGGGAGCGATAGGTACGAGGATTTAGTTGCTAAAAAAGGCAAGACCATGTCTGTCGTCTGGAAATGGTTCGGCTTCTACGTTTCAGATGTGGAGAAAACTTGTCCCCGGTGTAAAAGTTGTAAAAAGGATGCACACGCGCTGTGCACTCTTCCCATTCGCCGCTGTTTGTTTTCCGGGTGCTAGAGCAGGTTGCTCGTGTTGCCGTCTATCACAGCCCTGCCTAGGCACGGCAGTGAGGCACCGACTTTAGTTTACGGGTACAGGGAGGCTTTATTTCCGACATGGGTTCGGTCCCTGTGGCCTGTGGGAGACGGCGGCATGAGTGGCTTGACGCACAACATGACGCTTATCAATACTCACCGAAATAAATCCTGCTGGACCTTGGTAAAAGTCTATTCTCAAAGGCTGGGAAGTGTCAGTTCCCCAGGTTCTCTCTAAAATGCACTATTTTAGTCATGAAATAAAATGCATCCAAGTGGACCGGGTTGAGTCACTCACAACCCGGAAATGCCGTAGAAGAAGTTACTCTGTCCGGTACATTGCTTTTATTAAAAGTGCATTTTAGAGAGAAGCTGGCGACCTGAGACCCGTCCCAGCTTTGAGAATAGACTTTTACAAATGTCTACCAGGCTTTGTTTCGGTGAGTAGTTACGTCGTTTTGTTTATTTTCGGGGAATTCTAAAGCCTCGCACGGCAGTGGGAAAATTGCTACAGAGCAGTGCATGGGTGTCAGTGAGAGATTCGCTGACGCACGGACCAGGGCTATCAATACCGTGTCTTGACCTACTCTCTCATATTATCGTAAAGTCGGGTAGTGTGCACTGTTTATTTTACATCGAGGAACCGAGCCATGTGTGTCTGACTGTCTTTTGTTCTGTGTACGACGTCGCCGGCTAAAAACAAAGTGAAGCCTGACTTATGCTTCGCAGTACGACGTGTCGCATGCTAAAAATAGCTGATCTGCACGCTCACAACGTGTCGCCTCTGCAACACGTTGTGAGCTTGTAGATCGGCTATTTTCAGCACGCGGAAATATGGAGGATGAGACCTTCAGAAACCTGCCTTCACAGTAAAAGCATCAGCTGTCACAATAGTTGAAAATAGAGATGTGGCATTATTTTTCCACATGGCCCATACGACAAGACAGAGTCAAAATGGAAAAGTGTGTGTTTGTTTATGTATATATGTATACCGGTATATGTAATGTAATTAATTGTTAATGGTTTATGGTGATATTGTAAACGTTTTCACTTGTTTAATCCCAAATGAGATTTATCTTTTTGTTTAAAAGGATCCCTGGCCAGACAAATATGCCTTAAAACACTATACTTGCCCTCTATAACTAAAAATAAAAACACTTTCAATATTTTATTTCTTTCATAAATAGAGAATCTTTCACTCAAGAGGAATTAGGAACTGCTTCTGTCACAAGTTGATGATGTCACATGTCCATGTGTGGTCCAGCCCCAGGGGATGTATGGAATGCACATGCTAATAAAAAGTATATTTAAATATTGCTTTGATGCTCATATTATTCTTAGGTTATTAAGTTGTCTTTATTAGCATATGTATTCCATAGGGCTGGACCACACATAATGGACATAATTATCATGCATTGGCGGGGCTCGTGTAACTCCAAATATGGAGTTGATGACATCAGACTGGTCTACAAGTACTGATGTCGTGTTGATGACATCAGACTTGCCCAAATATGGAGTTCCGCGTGACACGTGACGCCTAATGCTTGTTAATAACTGTCTTCCAGGCGGCAGCAGCGATATGGCGGAATCTGTGGAAACAGATGTGATGGCGTCATTACTGAGCTCGGCCCTTTCCCTCGCAGACGGCCCGCCATCTGAACCTCAGCCCGCGGCGCTCCCTCCCACAGTCGGCGCTTATCAGCGGCTGCTCTTCACCAACGACCTGGTGTCGGGGCGCCGCCGCGGGGCCCTTCACTTCGGCCTCGTGGACAGGATCCATGGCGATGACGATTTCTCTTCAGACTCGGACTCTGACGACAGCGGAGAGGACGACAGCGAAGACGACAGCGGAGAAGACGACAGCGGAGAAGACAACAGTGGAGAAGGAGGCGATGGAGAAGGAAACTCTTCGCACCCGAACGATGGCGGGGTGGACAACCGGCGTGGTCAGCCTGTCGAGAGGGGTTTTGTGCGTGTCACCTGGTACCCTGACGGAGGAGATCAAGACGTCGAGGAGACAAAGCTGACTCTCGAAGATCGATCGATTGGCGTTTGCGACATCGTGCGACGAATGGATTCCGAGGACAACCAGAGAGGTATTGTGACCAACATCAACACAGAGTGTGCCGTGAAACTCCTGGGGACCAACCGCGTGCTGTACTCGGTCAACAGCAAGGTCCTCCGTAACATCTGGCCTTTCACGCAGGGTGACTTAATAGCCTACGATGACGTCTGGCTGGGGAGAGTACACGACCTGGACAATCGCATCGTCCTCAAGCTCTCCGACGGAGTCCGATGCTCCATGAGCGTGGAGGAGGGCGATGAGCTGCAAGACGTCTACCCGCACGTCAGCGACCACGGTCAGTTCTCTGTCGAGGAATACTACCACCCCGGACAGGTCCTGAGAGGTCGCGCAAAACTCTTCTCCAAAGCACGATGGCTGTCCGGGGTCAAACCCAACCTCGGAAAGAAGGCAGGCAAGTTAAGGGCGGTGGTCGAGAAGGTCGAGGTGGCCGAGCTGTACGTGACATGGTTTGACATCAGCAGCCTCTCCCCCACAAGGTCAGACGGCGTGGACCCCCCTCCCTCCACCCTGACACAGGAACACTTCAGCAAGGTGAGACGACTGGGCTGGCACGACCACAGCAAGAGGTGTATGGGAGACAGGCTGCTCTGCAGGCTCCCCCCCGCCGAGGGAGATTCCACAAGCATCGCCTGCGAACGACCCAAAGACGCTCCCGTCCTGCCCAAGCACCCGGTGGGCAGACGGCAGAAAAGGCAGCTCCGGGCCGGGGATTGGGTGCCGGTGGAGGTGGTGTCCACGAAGACTTCGGCGGACGTGACGTGGAAGGACGGCCGGGCGGAGAAGGAGATCCGCTCCAACGACCTGATCCCCGTCGAGCACGGCGTCGGCGACTTGTTTCCCCGGGACCTGGTCGTCGACCAGCGACCTCACGCCTCCCAGGACCCAGCGGTGTACGGCGTGATCCAGTCCGTGGATCACGAGGGCAGGACGTGCACCGTCCAGTGGGTCAAACCGAACTCCTCCGGCGACGATGTGGAGGCGATCGGCGAGGAAGAGGAGGACGTGAGTGTCTATGACATTGCGGCCCACCCAGTCTACGTCTTTAATACGGATGCCATTGTCGTCAAAGTGCAGTATTTTCAGAACGGAAAGACCAATGGCTGTGAAGACCAGACACCGGTAGTGGGTGAGGTGTCCAGCGTGGACAAGAACCAGACGCCAGTAGTGGGCGAGGTGTCCAGCGTGGTCAAGAACCAGACGCCAGTAGTGGGCGAGGTGTCCAGGGTGGACAAGAACGGCAAGGTGGAGGTGGTATGGTCCGACGCCTCCAGGACCATCGTCCTTCCATGGCACATATACAACATGGAGGAGGAGATCGACGAGATGGAGGAGATGGACGATGACTCGGCGCAGGACGACACCGATTCCGAGGATGCAAAGGAGGGCAGCGTGGCGCCAAATGACTCGGCGGAGGACGAGATCGATTCCGAGGATGCAAAGGAGGGCAGCGTGGCGCCAGAGATCCCAGAGAATCTGGAGAACATGGCGGTGGAAGAACTGTTGCCCGCGTCCTCCGCCGAACTGGCGTCCACCGCCTCAGCGACGCCCGCATCAGAGTGGAAGCACTTCCCGGATGACGAGGAGAACCCGGGGAAGAAAGTGCTAAAGGCCGGAGAAATGCCGGTCTCCGTGCTGGAGCATGCACCCGACGAGCACACTTTCAAGAGGACAGAGAACCAGCCAGCAGAGCCGAGGAAGTTCTTCAACACGGTGAGGAAAGAGATGTCTCTGTTCTCCACCTCTCTGCCCGAGGGCATCGTGGTCAAAACCTTCGAAGATCGCATGGATATATTCTCCGCCCTGATCAAAGGTCCGACCCGCACGCCCTACGAGGACGGCCTGTTCCTGTTTGACATCCAGCTGCCCAGCACCTACCCTGCGGCTCCGCCGCTCTTCCACTACCTGTCCCAGTGCAGCGGACGCCTCAACCCCAACCTCTACGCCGACGGCAAGGTCTGCGTCAGTCTGCTGGGGACCTGGTCTGGCCAAGGCACTGAACGATGGACCAACGAGTCGAACCTCATGCAGGTCCTCATCTCCATACAAGGGCTGGTCCTGGTCAACGAGCCCTACTACAATGAGGCGGGCTACGAGAGCCACCGAGGCCTGCGGGAATGCTCCGAGAACAGCCGCTGCTACGACGAGATGGCCCTGATCAAGATGGTCCAGTCCATGACCCGACTTCTGCAGGCGCCCGGCGAGGTCTTCGGCCAGGAGATCCAGCAGCACTTCTCCGCGAGCGGCTGGAGGCTCGCGCGCCGCCTGGAACACTGGCTGGAGCTCCACGAGACGTGGAGAAAGAGCGCGTGCGGCGGCGTTCCCGAGCGCAGCGACTTCCCGGACATCGGTTTCCCCCTCTTCCCGCTGTCCAAGGGCTTCGTGAAGAGCGTGAAGATCGTGCTGTCGCAGTACCGCGCCGCTCTGCTCGCCGCCGGGATCTCTGAGGACACCAAGGACAATTAACCCTATAGGTCAAACCATCACTATATTTTACCTGATGTAATATATTCCTTTAAAAAAAAAAGTATATTTCTCATCAAAATGTATTAAAATAGTAATGGTAATTTGAGGTACTCTTCTTTAATATTTCAACATGAAATTTCACAAACAAAATCACACTCATGTGAAGTGAGGGGTGCTGTTATCAAACATCATCACATTCCGACACACATAGCTGGGTATAGGAGTGGCTAGTGCCCCTCAAAAATACATCTACAAGCTAGCACGTATAGTAAAGTATAAAGTAATCCATAAAATGAATCTAGATTTAAGATATCTTCATAGACTTGTTTGACTGCACATCAATGTGTAAATTCCTGTTTAGTTTGTTCTTCAGTATTTTAGTTTGTTCTGGTTCAAGGTTGTCTTTATTTGTCTTGGAGGCAGAGTCACAGCTGCATCTAGTCAGTTACGGTTGCTGGCATTCGGCAATCTGATTGAGCATTTTGATTGACGGGAACAAATTAGTGTTTAAAATTAAATCTATTATACACAACGTGGAGTTCTATATCTCCTACCGGATGTGGGGGTCAGATATTCCGAGCTTGTGTGTCTTTTCACTGCTTGTTCAAAAATGGCCGGGGGGGTGGGGGGTGGACATGCCCATGATCTTCCCAGCCATATTTGCCAGCCTATTTATTTGAGATTTATATATCACAGTCAGATTTAAATTGTACGCTGCATCTCATAGTCTCATAGTAAGTGCTCTCTGCGTTCGCAACTATGCTATACATATGTACTATGGCGTGCTATGACTACATACAATGCAATTCTAGTGCTGTCTACATAACATGCTATAAGTCTGTATCAAATGCTATCTAAGTCTACATAAATGCTATCTAAGGGGGTAGGGTAAGTGCTATGGGCCATGATGGAATCTGAAAAGGTAGGTTTTCAGACTACGGCGGAAGATTGGAAGTGATGCTGCAGTTCTGACTGCGTTCATGATTTGAGGCTTTGTTCAAAACGGGCCAATCTTGCAATGTTAGCCAATTTGGAACATGAAATATCGGACAGATCCGGCTTGAACACATGACTATAGAGATAGTGTGTAACGATTTGCGGGATTTTTGGACAGAATCTGGAGTGGCAATATAAAAAATGTGTTTTTCAAAAGTATAACAGGCCGTTCTGGAAAATTTGGGGCAGAATAATAGTCATCATGAATCATACGGATGTAAGTTTAAGAACCTAACAGTGGAATATATATCTAATGAAACTATAAGTGTATACACTATATAGACATAGGAGGGGCTCAAGAAATAACACTTGTATGAAGCAGTATTAGTTTTGTTCACTAAGACAAAGACTAAAAGACATTGGCTTTTCAGGAGACTAAATTGGAGTAAAGACTAAATGGTGTCTGATGTATTGGGGCAGTTCAGGAGGCTCAGGAGGAAGAGGGGATCTGGTTCCTGCTGGTTTGATCCCCAGCTCCTCTGGGATTGTGTCGAAGTGTGCTTGAGCAAGACGCTTAACCCCATATGTGGCCTGCTCCTGGTGAGCAGATTGGTAGATTGGACACATTACAAAATAATAGGTGTGCAGTGCCTGGTCAGTTTTTGCGACCGAAGGTCGCAGTCAACTATGGAATCGTGCATTTCCCGTCAGTGTGTTGGTCAGGCACCATATATGGCGCCCAGGTCTCGTGACATCAGGGATGGAGATGTGGAGACCCTGAAGTCATAGGAATTGCGACCTGCTGTCGCAGTTAAGCCCGTATATGGAGATCCCTGATGTCATCAATATTGGCCACAGGGCAGGGGCTGAAATCCCGTAAGAGGGCACTTTTGGACAAAAATAGCGAAAATAGCAGATCTACAAGCCCACGACGCGTCACACTGCGATGCGTTGTGAGCTTGTAGATCAGCTATTTTCGGGGCGCAACCCAGCAATCTTTAGCTAGTGGAGATGCGGTGTACGACCTCGATTTCTAAACAAATTGGTTCAACACAAAATGCTGTGGTTCAAGTTCAGGAGACTTCGGAAATAAACGCAATGCTCCTTAATGTTGCCTTCCAGCATGGCATGGAAAGGAGTGGCATTTGCATTTCTTTTACCACAGTAAATGCTGCATTCGTGGTCTGGAGAAGGCAGTTAGGACAAGTTAGCTGAAGTTGCGGCAAATCTGCAAAAAAAATGCTTACCACTAGCTTTCTTCACAGATGTGTTCATGAAGGTGTCTACTATCACAGAAATATTTATTCCAACCCAACTCCCTTGGGAAACTTTGTGACAGCTGCTGAAAGCTGGGGTACCATTATCAACCAATATAAGGCAAAGAATTCCAAATTTCATTATACTTTAAGTAGCATGTGTAAAACTAGGGGGTTTTCATGATGCTGAATCCATTCCAAGCATGAGTTTTGCACGAAAATACTCCTTGGGCTAAATACGGCCATAGCCACCCAAATGTGCTGACCTCATCACATTTGTGATGACGGATATGGGCATTTCTAGGTAAAAATAAATAGAAATTAAATAAATAGTGCAACTGCGCCCGGCAGCCAGCGAAAACTAGAGTTATCAAACTCCATTCAAACTCTAGACGGGCCTGCCCCAAAGTTATTAGTTCAGCAGCGCCCGGCAGCAGGCGAAAACTAGAGTTCTCAACGGCACAACAATTAAGGCCCGGACCTACCTGGGCCCTCATCAAACGCTGTACACTCAAGAGAAGGTCCCAGCTACCACCCTTAGATCTCCATACTGTATGTAGTTGACCTGTTCTGACATTCCATATGTTGACCTGACCTCATCAAACCCTGTACACTCAAGACATGCTCCTTATATGGCCAGTAATTAATTCCATGTTGATCTGACCTCATCAAACCCTGTACACTCAAGACATTCTCCTTATATTGCCAGTACAGAATTCATTCCATGTTGTGACCCTCCATGCCAAAGTGCCAGCGCTCACCCAGCAGTCTGCCGACAATGAGGCGGATGCGTGCACCCTTCTCGCCCTCAGGCGTCTTACTGGTATGTTGCTGCCTGTTTCAGTGTTGTACTACATTTTAGGTTCTGCTGGAAGCGTGTCACAGCCTAGCCAACTCCTTGTTGTTGACCTTTTTGATGGACTGTCTGTGACCCAGCATCCATCACTGAGTGAAACTCTAATCAATAATGACAATGTCACACAGTTCATCATTAGTTTACTAATCATTACTAATCGTAATCCCCTCCCTTTGGAGCTGGCCTAAATGCACTGGCAAGTCCGCAAGTTCTAATGTGGTCCTGGCAGTGAGTGGCTCGGGAGGTAGAGTGGCCGCTTATATATCGGAAGGTTCCTGGTTGACTGGAGGAGCCCTGTCAGCCACAATGGCAGACTTTTAGTTTTTTGATTTGCCTCAATCCCTGGCTCCCCCTGCCCTGGGTCTTACACAATCTTTGAATGTGTGACAGGAGTTGTGACAAGAAACTCTCATCTGTCATTTCCGTTCATACAAATATATATTTTAGATGCCTTTGAAATATATTTCAAGCTATAGATAGGATTAGACTAATTTGATTGACTATGATCCTGCGTCTCGCATCCGTCACACCACCATATATGGTTGCCGATTTAATCCATCATGCCTTGTGACATCACGTGACATCATGGAGACACTAAAAGTCTCCATATATGGTCACTTCTCTTGACATCACATCACGCCACCATATATGGCCATCTCCATATAGTGACCAGATTTGACTGAGAGGCAGCCTCCCAGCTTTTCACCGGAGGAGAAAAACTGAAATTAATACCGTATTTATTTTGTATCCAAAATGAGTTAAGAGCACAGACAGACTCTTCACATACTAGAGCATGTCTCAAATAAATGTCAGAGCTGACATCGGCATGTAAATATGAAATAAATGCTTAAACATGTAGCTAGGTGTAATGTTAGATACCACAGAAGTGAACCTTTCAAGCCTGTTATCACATCTCCAAAACCGGTGGGTCAAACTGAACAACCAAACCATTCTTTCATATGATCAAAAAACGAAGATAAAAAAAAATCCAATGGCAGTCCGTCCCCTCAGTCAAATCTGGTCACATATGAAGATCACGACACTGACCTCATCTAACCCTGGATAACCATACATGGAGAAGACTGGATCATCACCTATAGATCTGCATATATGGAGCCACCACAGCAAAACCTCATCAAACCCTGTACACTCAAGACACGCTTTATATACCAGTAAGACGCGCAAACGCGGGAAGCGAACGCAGCTCGTACATATTTGGGTTTTTTAAGATTTATATAAGGAGTCCCCAAAGCAGCTCCATATATGGGCACAAGTTGGACCACGCCATCACAGTCATGTCACCATGACTCAGCCATAACCATATAAGGAGTCCCCAAAGCAGCTCCATATATGGGCACAAAAGTGTGAGACACAGACAGACAGACAGACAGACATGATCTGCTAGGTCTCATAGTAAGTGCTCACTGCGTTCGCAATAACCGGTACAGAATTCATTCCATATGTTGATCTGACCACCCCCCCCCCCCCCCATGCCAAAGCGCCAGCGCTCGCCCAGCAGTCTGCCGTCACCGAGGCGGATGCGGGCACGCACGTTTTCGTCTTACTGGTTTAGGCTACAGTAGGACAGAGAGACTGCAAAGGCGGAACATGAACTGTGTGTGCGTGTGTGTGACAGGGCACGGGCACCGCTCTAGTATGAATAACTTTCAAAAGCCATGCATTGGCAGGGCTAGTGTAACTCCAAATATGGAGTTGATGACATCAGACTGGTCTACAAGTACTGATGTCGTGTTGATGACGTCAGACTTGCCCAAATATGGAGTTCCGCGTGGCTCCAGATAAGTACTTTCGGTTGACGCCTAATGCTTGTTAATAACTCTGTCTTCCAGGCGTCAGCAGCGATATGGCGGAATCTGTGGAAACGGATGTGATGGCGTCATTACTGAGCTCGGCCCTTTCCCTCGCAGACGGCCCGCCATCTGAACCTCAGCCCGCGGCGCTCCCTCCCACAGTCGGCGCTTATCAGCGGCTGCTCTTCACCAACGACCTGGTGTCGGGGCGCCGCCGCGGGGCCCTTCACTTCGGCCTCGTGGACAGGATCCATGGCGATGACGATTTCTCTTCAGACTCGGACTCTGACCTCGACGGAGAAGACAACAGTGGAGAAGACAACAGTGGAGAAGACAACAGTGGAGAAGACAACAGTGGAGAAGACAATAGTGGAGAAGACGACAGCGGAGAAGACAACAGTGGAGAAGACGACAGCGGAGAAGACAACAGCGGAGAAGACAACAGCGGAGAAGACAACAGTGGAGAAGACAACAGTGAGGAGACACAGGAGACAACAGGAGGCGACGGAGAAGGAAACTCGCCGTACCCGAACGATGGCGGGGTGGACAACTGGCGTGGTCAGCCTGTCGGGAGGGGTTTTGTGCGTGTCACCTGGTACCCTGACGGAGGAGATCAAGACGTCGAGGAGACAAAGCTGACTCTCGAAGATCGATCGATTGGCGTTTGCGACATCGTGCGACGAATGGATTCCGAGGACAACCAGAGAGGTATTGTGACCAACATCAACACAGAGTGTGCCGTGAAACTCCTGGGGACCAACCGCGTGCTGTACTCGGTCAACAGCAAGGTCCTCCGTAACATCTGGCCTTTCACGCAGGGTGACTTAATAGCCTACGATGACGTCTGGCTGGGGAGAGTACACGACCTGGACAATCGCATCGTCCTCAAGCTCTCCGACGGAGTCCGATGCTCCATGAGCGTGGAGGAGGGCGATGAGCTGCAAGACGTCTACCCGCACGTCAGCGACCACGGTCAGTTCTCTGTCGAGGAATACTACCACCCCGGACAGGTCCTGAGAGGTCGCGCAAAAATCTTCTCCAAAGCACGATGGCTGTCCGGGGTCAAACCCAACCTCGGAAAGAAGGCAGGCAAGTTAAGGGCGGTGGTCGAGGAGGTCGAGGTGGCCGAGCTGTACGTGACATGGTTTGACACCAGCAGCCTCACAAGGTCATACGGCATGGACCCCCCTCCCTCCACCCTGACACAGGAACACTTCAGCAAGGTGAGACGACTGGGCTGGCACGACCACAGCAAGAGGTGTATGGGAGACAGGCTGCTCTGCAGGCTCCCCCCCGCCGAGGGAGATTCCACAAGCATCGCCTGCGAACGACCCAAAGACGCTCTCGTCCTGCCCAAGCACCCGGTGGGCAGACGGCAGAAAAGGCAGCTCCGGGCCGGGGATTGGGTGCCGGTGGAGGTGGTGTCCACGAAGACTTCGGCGGACGTGACGTGGAAGGACGGCCGGGCGGAGAAGGAGATCCGCTCCAACGACCTGATCCCCGTCGAGCACGGCGTCGGCGACTTGTTTCCCCGGGACCTCGTCGTCGACCAGCGACCTCACGCCTCCCAGGACCCAGCGGTGTACGGCGTGATCCAGTCCGTGGATCACGAGGGCAGGACGTGCACCGTCCAGTGGGTCAAACCGAACTCCTCCGGCGACGATGTGGAGGCGATCGGCGAGGAAGAGGAGGACGTGAGTGTCTATGACATTGCGGCCCACCCAGTCTACGTCTTTAATACGGATGCCATTGTCGTCAAAGTGCAGTATTTTCAGAACGGATACTGGGGTCTGGAGACTCTGGACAAGAACCAGACGCCAGTAGTGGGCGAGGTGTCCAGGGTGGACAAGAACGGCAAGGTGGAGGTGGTATGGTCCGACGCCTCCAGGACCATAGTCCTTCCATGGCACATATACAACATGGAGGGTCTCATCGATCCCATGGAGATCGATGAGATGGAGGCAGCGACGAATAGTTTCGGGCCCCCAGACATGTATGTCACAGACATTGCCTCTCTATTTTATTATGTTATGTTCCATTTTCTATGTTATGTTCTAGTTGTTTTTGTGACTCTACGTCACTGGACGGAGGAGATAGACGATGACTCGGCGCAGGACGAGACCAATTCCGAGGATGCAAAGGAGGGCAGCGTGGCGCCAGAGATCCCAGAGAATCTGGAGAACATGGCGGTGGAACAACTGTTGCCCACGTCCTCCGCCGAACTATCCACCGCCTCAGCGACGCCCGCATCAGAGTGGAAGCACTTCCCGGATGACGAGGAGAACCCGGGGAAGAAAGTGCAAAAGGCCGGAGAAATGCCGGTCTCCGTGCTGGAGCATGCCCCCGACGAGCACACTTTCAAGAGGACAGAGAACCAGCCAGCAGAGCCGAGGAAGTTCTTCAACACGGTGAGGAAAGAGATGTCTCTGTTCTCCACCTCTCTGCCCGAGGGCATCGTGGTCAAAACCTTCGAAGATCGCATGGATATATTCTCCGCCCTGATCAAAGGTCCGACCCTTACGCCCTACGAGGACGGCCTGTTCCTGTTTGACATCCAGCTGCCCAGCACCTACCCTGCGGCTCCGCCGCTCTTCCACTACCTGTCCCAGTGCAGCGGACGCCTCAACCCCAACCTCTACGCCGACGGCAAGGTCTGCGTCAGTCTGCTGGGGACCTGGTCTGGCCAAGGCACTGAACGATGGACCAACGAGTCAAACCTCATGCAGGTCCTCATCTCCATACAAGGGCTGGTCCTGGTCAACGAGCCCTACTACAACGAGGCGGGCTACGAGAGCCACCGAGGCCTGCGGGAATGCTCCGAGAACAGCCGCTGCTACGACGAGATGGCCCTGATCAAGATGGTCCAGTCCATGACCCGACTGCTGCAGGCGCCCGGCGAGGTCTTCGGCCAGGAGATCCAGCAGCACTTCTCTGCGAGCGGCTGGAGGCTCGCGCGCCGCCTGGAACACTGGCTGGAGCTCCACGAGACGTGGCGAAAGAGCGCATGCGGCGGCGTCCCCGAGCGCAGCGACTTCCCGGACATCGGTTTCCCCCTCTTCCCGCTGTCCAAGGGCTTCGTGAAGAGCGTGAAGATCGTGCTGTCGCAGTACCGCGCCGCTCTGCTCACCGCCGGGATCTCTGAGGACACCAAGGACAATTAACCCTAGGTCAAACCATTTTACCTGATGTAATATATTCCTTTAAAAAAAAAAGTATATTTCTCATCAAAATGTATTAAAATAGTAATGGTAATTTGAGGTACTCTTCTTTAATATTTCAACATGAAATTTCACAAACAAAATCACACTCATGTGAAGTGAGGGGTGCTGTTATCAAACATCATCAAATTCCCACACACATAGCTGGGTATAGGAGTGGCTAGCGCCCCTCAAAAATACATCTACAAGCTAGCACGTATACTCGTATAGTAAAGTATAAAGTAATCCATAAAATGTATCTAGATTTAAGATATCTTCATAGACTTGTTTGACTGCACATCAATGTGTAAATTCCTGTTTAGTTTGTTCTTCAGTATTTTAGTTTGTTCTGGTTCAAGGTTGTCTTTATTTGTCTTGGAGGCAGAGTCACAGCTGCATCTAGTCAGTTACGGTTGCTGGCATTCGGCAATCTGATTGAGCATTTCGATTGACGGGAACAAATGAGTGTTTAAAATTAAATCTATTATACACAACGAGTTCTACATCTCCTACCGGATGTGGGGGTCAGATATTCCGAGCTTGTGTGTCTTTTCACTGCTTGTTCAGCCAGGGGGGGGGGGGACGTAACCTGACGCTGCCAGATGAGGGCGGTATTGCGGAAACATATTCCCCAACACAACACTCATCTGGGATCTCTGACGGAGTTGAGCCCTGAGTCAGATCTGCTTCGTACCGAACCAATCAGCGTGAGCTAAAGGCGGGATGCGGATGTGACGGTATATAGACACGTCGATATGATTGGTTGTGTTTGCACGCCCACACGGTGATAGACAGACGCTCCCATCCAATCATCTACCATGTATCTTGAAAAAAAGGAACAGCCCCGTCATCGAATTTGCTTCCGCGATCCCAGATCCAAATAAGCTGTGAAACAAATTTGTGTAGCAAGCTTTTTGGATCTGGCAGCGTCAGGTTAGGGGGGACGGACACATGCCCATGATCTTCCCAGCCATATTTGCTAGCCTATTTATTTGAGATTTATATATCACAGTCAGATTTAAATTGTACGCTGCAATTTACAATTTAGGCATTTAGCAGACGCTCTTAATCCAGAGCGATTTACATTAATCAAGAACAAAAGCATGGGAACATTGGGAATACATCACATAAAAGCATTTATCATGAAACATGCGTAAGCTAAGAAAGTAACAGTGGAATATCTATATAATGAAACTATACATATAAACTATACATATATATACTACTATGCTATACATATATACTATGGCGTGCTATGACTATATACAATGCAATTCTAGTGCTGTCTACATAACATGCTATAAGTCTGTATCAAATGCTATCTAAGTCTACATAAATGCTATCTAAGAGGGTAGGGTAAGTGCTATGGGCCATGATGGAGTCTGAAAAGGTAGGTTTTCAGACTACGGCGGAAGATTGGGAGTGATGCTGCAGTTCTGACTGCGTTCATGATTTGAGGCTTTGTTCAAAACGGGCCAATCCTGCAATGTTAGCCAATTTGGAACATGAAATATCGGACAGATCCGGCTTGAACACATGACTATAGAGATAGTGTGTAACGATTTGCGGGATTTTTGGACAGAATCTGGAGGAGTAATATAAAAAATGTGTTTTTCAAAAGTATAACAGGCCGTTCTGGAACATTTGGGGCAGAATAATAGTCATCATGAATCATACGGATGTAAGTTTAAGAACCTAACAGTGGAATATATATCTAATGAAACTATAAGTGTATACACTATATAGACATAGGAGGGGCTCAAGAAATAACACTTGTATGAAGCAGTATTAGTTTTGTTCACTAAGACAAAGACTAAAAGACATTGGCTTTTCAGGAGACTAAATTGGAGTAAAGACTAAATGGTGTCTGATGTATTGGGGCAGTTCAGGAGGCTCAGGAGGAAGAGAGGCCGCTTGGGGATCTGGTTCCTGCTGGTTTGATCCCCAGCTCCTCTGGGATTGTGTCGAAGTGTGCTTGAGCAAGACGCTTAACCCATACCTGGCCTGCTCCTGGTGAGCAGATTGATAGATTTGACACATTATTATAAAATAATATAGGTGTGCAGTGCCTGGTCAGTTTTTGCGACCGAAGGTCGCAGTTAACTATGGAATCGTGCATTTCCCGTCAGTGTGTTGGTCAGGCACCATATATGGCGCCCAGGTCTCGTGACATCATGTGACATCATCAGGGATGGAGATGTGGAGACCCTGATGTCATAGCAAATGCGACCTGCTGTCGCAGTTAAGCCCGTATATGGAGATCCCTGATGTCATCAATATTGGCCACAGGGACATGCAGAGTGTTAGAGCAGGGGCTGAAATCCCGTAAGAGGGCACTTTTGGACAAAAATAGCAGATCTACAAGCCCACAACGCGTCACGCTGCGATGCTTTGTGAGCTTGTAGATCGGCTATTTTCGGGCGCAACCCAGCAATCTTTAGCTAGTGGAGATGCGGTGTACAACCTGGATTTCTAAACAAATTTGTTCAACCCAAAATGCTGTGTTGAAGTTCAGGAGACTTGGCATGGAAAGGAGTGGCATTTGCATTTCTTTTACCACAGTAAATGCTGCATTCGTGGTCTGGAGAAGGCAGTTAGTTAGGTAAAGTTAGCTTAAGTTGTGGCAAATCTACAAAAAAAAAGCTTACCACTAGCTTTCTGCACAGATGTGTTCATGAAGGTGTCTACTATCACAGACTCCAACCCAACTCCCTTGGGAAACTTTGTGACAGCTGCTGAAAGCTGGGGTACCATTATCAACCAATATAAGAATTCCAAATTTCCTTATACTTTAAGTAGCATGTGACATGTAAAACTAGGGGGTAGATCTGCTATTTTTCAATAGACCAAGTATAACATATAATACTTAAAACTTCCATCGTCCAGCGGTTTGTGTTGTCCAGTGACGTCACCCCTGTGCCCCGGTCAGCTCATATATAAGGTGCCGTGACTGTCGGATCCGTTGGAGCCAGGGAAATAACAAAAGTATATTAAAGTCAGCGTAGTTATTTCTGTGTGTTTTAAAAAAAGAATATAATGAGCCGTTTCACGTGCTAATGTCAACAAGCTCCGCACCATATATAGCTGTGTGTTTACTTTGAAATGGACAGCGACATGTTCCCCCGACCCGTGATTGAGTTCTACAAGCTCTTTCGAGAGCACGCGGAACACGTGATCTCCCGTCTGGCAGAAGAACTGAAGCCGACGGTGGGGGAATGGCCATGGCCGCCGGCGGTCGACGCCACCACAGCGCTGGCGGGAGCCATCAGCTTCCTGCTCTTCGTCTTCTGGAGGACGGCGGCGGCGGCGGCCACCGCCAAGAGGAAACGGAAAGACGCCGCGGATAAAACGGCGCGGCTCCGCGACCGAATCGACGCCCTCGCCAGGGAAAAGGACGAGGCCGCCTCCACCGTGTCGGAACTCCGGAGGTGCGTCGAGGAGCTGACGGAGGAAAAGCAGAGACTGTCCGAGGAGGCGAGGAAGAAGAAGAAGGACGATGGCGGCGGCTGGCGCCTGGAGCTGGAGGAGGAGGAGGAGGACGGGAAGGTTCTGGAGGACGGGAAGGTTCTGGAGGCCGCGGCGGGGCGGACAGGGTTCCTCGGAGGAGGAGAAGAGAAGGAAGACTGCCTCGACGCGACCGGCGAGACATGCCGACGTTTGCCGCAGCAGCAGAGGCCGACCAGGCGGGAGCTGGAGGTCCTTCACAGGCAGGAGCTGGAGCGGCAGGAGGCCCTGCTGTCCGCGGCGCGGGGCAAGGCGGCCGAGGCCGAGGGCGAGGTCCGAGCGCTGCGGCAGCGCGTCGGCGACATGGAGCAGAGGGCCAAGCGGGCCGAGGAGCTCCACCGGGAGGAGATGCGGGAGCAGGAGGCGGCGTTCGAGACCTTCAAGAAGGACTCCAACTGGCAGAACTCTCTGAACCAGGAGAGGCTCAAGACGTCCAAGATGCGCGAGCTGCTGGCGGTGCTCTCCTCGCAGCTGAACGAGCAGCACACTGCCCCTCCCCCTCCTCCTCCGCACCTCCTCCGGAACGTCTCCGGCCCCCCACCGCCCCAGGGCGACTGGTACGGCGGGCCCCCCCCCCCTGCGGGCTGGGGCGGCGGTGCCTCGTCAGAACACCCCGAGAGGAGGAGGATCGGCGCGTACGGCGCTCCGCAACCTCCGTCGGATCCTCAAGGTCATCATTATTACCCTGACAACCGACGCGCGCCCGGGATCGACGTGGCGACCCGTACCTCTCCGCCCGCCGGCGTGTACGGCGGCTCTTCCGGCGGCTCTGGATCCTCGTCTCGACCCCAGGACCGCCCGGCTGCCCCCGAAGCCCACCACGACCCTCCTAGTCTCGGCCGCGGGGTCCAGCCTCCTCCCCCCGGGCCCCACAGATCGGCGCACTTCGACGAGGGACACCCCCTCATCGCTCCTCCCAATCAGGGAGCCCTCCACCTCCGCCCCCCCTACTATCCCCATCACCCGCCCACCACTGGTGGGTCCCAGGGCCATGCTCATGGGACAGCAGCGCACCCCCCCGGCTCGACCGCGGGGGGAGAGTTCGCACCTCGCCCGTCCAACGATCACAACGCGTATCGCCCCAGACCTCCCGGCCCGGACCCCCGAAGAGCACCTCCTCATCCCAGTCCTCATTCCCTCCCGATGCGTCCTCCGCGCTGCGACGCGGGAGGCCCCGCGCGACCGCACACACCTTTTGCTCCTCACGGCGCACGCTTCCCTCCACCTCCTCCTCGTCAACCTCAATCCCACGATTTCGCCCCGATGTCTCCTCCTCCTCCTCCTCCTCCTCCTCCTCCTCCGTCCGTGGTGCAAGGAGGCCACATGGGACGTTGTCCCGCACCCTTCCCCCCTGACGTTCATGTCCCAGGACCACCACCACCACCACCACCACCACCACAACATGGATGTTGTCCCGCACCCTTCCCCCCTGACGTGCATGTCCCAGGACCACCACCACCACAACATGGACGTTGTCCCGCACCCTTCCCCCCTGACGTGCATGTCCCAGGACCACCACCAACACAACAACATGGCCGCAGCTACACGCCGGTGCCGGCCCACCTTCCGCCGGGAGGTACGACACAGCCGCTGGTCCACCGCAGACAGAGGCCCAATGACGCCGGTGCGCCCCCCGCAGGACCGACGCACCCTCCGCCACCGACACGTACAGTCACCGGCAGCACGCCGTTCCATCACAGCGGCGCCTTTTCTCAGGCTCCTCCCCCCCCCGGGGGCCCCCAACGCGCCACCGTGCCCCACACGGTGGTCACCGGACAGGGCCAGGGCTTTGCAACAGGCCCGCAGGGCTCGGTCATGCCAGTGTAGCCAATGGGTAGAAGGCATAGAGTATTAAGGCTCATCATACATGGTCTGGATTTTCGGTGGTGAGGTGACCACTGAACTACAACATGACGTCACTGAGGTGACCACCGAACTACAACATGACGTCACTGAGCCGCGGTGAAGAGCAAACCACCGCCACCACCGCTCCTCAGCCCTTCTCTCTGTTTTTACTCACCACCGTTCAACGTTATTTCGGTGGTCACCTCACCACCGAAAATTTAGACAATGAATAGGCCTTAAAAAGGATAGAGACTGAACTGGAGCGATAGCCCCCCCCCCCCCCATGCATTAATTAGTCTACCATGTTAAATCGTTAATATGGTGAATCACATCTTGATGACATCATCAAGATGTGATTCACCATGTTAATGGGTTTTTTACAGACCTCCAGTTCTAGGAAACACAGAATGGGGGGGACTTTTTTTTTTAATTATATCCACACAACAGCTCAGCCCAGTATTTTGGAATACTGGGCTGGAACATTGGAACTATCCCATTGAGACAAAGCGGGGAGCCTATGGGCTATAGTTCCTAACATTGGAACTATCCCATTGAGACAAAGCGGGGTGCCTATGGGCTATAGTTCCAAACACTGGAACTATCCCATTGGGAGTTTAGCGAAGGGCTAATTCCATATTTGGACATGGCCCAACACGGAACTCCATATTTGGGCATGGATCGGCTGACTCATCGTGACTCACTCTTATCTAAAGATATATTAAAAAATTAAATAAAAGGCAAAGGATTCTCAATTCTCATACGTTCTGACATTGTTTAGAGATTGCAGATCTCCATCCATGCCTTCGAGAATTACACCGTGTGTCCTCGCTGTGGTCACTGACGTCCTCTGAAGCCCACAATCGTCGTTACACTGACCCGGGGCGAGCTCCGAAAGGAAGAGAAAAGGAGGAGATTTAAAAAAAAAACACATAGCGGACAGGACAAAGAAGACAACAAGACCTCAGTCACACCGGGGGATAAGTTAGTCCAAACGAAAACACACAAACGCGACAAACCAAAAAAAAACACAAACCAACACGTGAACCATATAGGAGGTGAAAACAACATGGCCGACGCTGCCGAGTCGGAGCATGAGCTCCACCAGCTCAGGGACCTCCTGGGGACGTACAACAGGCTGGCGGAGGACTGCTTCGGGGCGTGCGTGACCGACATGAGCGGCCGGGAGCCGGCGGCGGCCGAGCTGCTCTGCGCAGACCGCTGCCTCCAGAAGCACTTGAGGATGAGGCAGAGGACCACGCTCCGCTTCCAGGAGCACCTGCTGCAGAAGAACGAAGCACTGGCCGCCAAGCACGGCGTGCCGCCGCCTCTGCTGCCGCGCTAAGACGCTAAACAGTTGGGAGTTTGGAAGCCACCGAACGGCCCTGCGTATACCAGCCGTTTCGAATTGGCACACAATTATGCAGGAGGCAGCAGCGCGACCCGTTCATTAAAAATCACACCTGTGTGAACCAAGTGGTGCAACTCCCCCCCCTCTCTCTCTCTCTCTCTCTCTCTCTCTCTCTCTCAGAGACACAGCACTACCCCTCTCTCTGTTTCTGGCGCCCCCTACTGCTATGAATAAGTCACATACTCGTGCTCATTGACGTAGACAAACAGACAAACAAACAGGTACACGGACATTGCAAGCTGGTTGTAGAAGTGGTTGCACCACTTAAAAACGAGTGCTTCCAAACTCCAACACTTAGAAAAAGATTCACCTGCACAGAATCTCTTGACAGAAAGGATAGCTCATAACATGTCTATGGTGGACTTTTATGAAACAAAAGCTCGGCAGATTGAAAGAGGATAATTCAAGCTTGGCCCTAGAGCTGCAATGTTGGTGAGTTTAACGTCGTTTAATACAAGCATGATCGCAAACGCAAATTGGATGAATGGGGAGTCAATGGAGGGTATTGCAACTCTAGATTCAATTCATCCCATTATAAAAAAAAACCTAGAGTTGCAAATTACGGCTACTTATGGGTCTGTAACTCAGAGAATGTACAAATGGAACATTAGGGTCCATTTGGTTCCATTTGTACACTCTCAGAGTTAAATTAACTTTGCTTTTACAATATAAATTGGGGGTCCCAGAGATAGAAATGCCATTAAATGGGGGTCCAAAAATCACACCTGTGTGAACCGAGTGGTGCAACTCGCCTCTCTCCCCCCCCCTTCCCCTCTCTCTCTCATTAGCAGGCAGAAGGCACAGCACTACCCCTCTCTCTGTTTATGGCGCCCCCTACTGGTATTAATAAGTGACATACTCATGCTCATGACCACTGATACATTTCTGGTTGTAGGAGTGGTTGCACCACTCAAAAAACACATACATATGAAACATATATACATATACAATGCATCGCTCAGGGAACAAAGACAATGCATCCTCCTCACCCAACCTTCATGTCAGCAGTCCTGAGCGGGTTCCTCTGTCCACAAACACTGGATTGTTTGCTTAGAGCTGTAAGCCTCAGAAAATGTCCGACCAAACTTTCTCTCTCTTCCCCTAAAACAAAGTTCTTCCTTCGGTCAAACTGCGTATTGGTTCCAGTTAATTCAGTTCTGATATTTACACAAACAACTAACTAAGTTCAGATATCAGAACAACTGACAACAACCACACCAAACACTAAGTTAATTCAGTTCAGATCAGAACAACAACCACACCAAACACTAAGTTAATTCAGTTCAGATCAGAACAACAACCACACCAAACACTAAGTTAATTCAGTTCAGATCAGAACAACAACCACACCAAACACTCACTGCCCAAAATGGAACCCAGGCTCGGCGCCTCACTTCCTGTTCCTTTATACTAGCTTCCTGGCAGTTCACTTCCTGGAATTGGAACTATATTCCTGGAACTATTGCTCACATGCTTCCCCCCCCCCCCCCCTCAGGACCCCCCATTGAATGGCATTTATATCTCTGGGACCCCCAATTTATATTGCAGGAGGGGCCTATATCACAAAAAATGCCATAAATCACGAACGGAATGTCCAATCCATCCCAAATTTGAATCACATGTTTGGGGTGGTTTAATCAACCAAGTTCTAAAAGCATTCCATTTTCATCCATAGGGGGGCGCCGCAAATGCGAGAAATGTAACCGTTTGTCGCAAAAAACATGAATTTTGGGGGTTAAATCCCCTCTGAATTACTTACGCATGATCTAAGGTGTGACTTGAAATTGTAGTTGGCTGGCAATATCAGTGGGAGGGGCATATGTAAGCCACTGCGGCAACCACACTGTAACCACATTACAGATCTATGTTACTTATATAGCTGAAATGAGCAATACATTTGAGCAGGCAGCAAATCCTCTGCTACAATTAATTTGACAAAACTGCTACTCTTCTCTGCCAACGTCAGGCATCCTAGGTTATAGATGCATGCTTCTCCAGGCTAGAGAAGTGCATCTATAACCTATACTGATGCACCCCAAGCAACAACGAGGATGGCTGATGGAACTGGCATTATACAGTAACAGTGGCAGTACCAGAGATCAGCTGGATCCACGAATGCACTCTGAATAACTGAATATTTCCGCGTGTGTCATCAATGGGGGTCAGAGTCTCCATGTGAATGTACAGCGTGTGGAATGTTTATATTTTTGTGTGGATATCCTGCCATAATATGAAATGTATGGTTTTTTTCTTCGAATCAAACTTGTGCTACTGGATTTTTCAAATGAAAAGGGGGGGGAAAAGCATTAACTTTATGACTACTGCGCGTCCATTAAGTACTGCTCCCAAGAGAGCACAGCAACTACAGGAATACCAAGAGAATGACCATTGATCTGTGACTACTGTAGGTACAGTTAAGGTCATGGTGTTAATGTTCTATTTCTCCCTTGTGTTCCAAGGCCAGATAATAATCTATTCCCAGAGACTGTTAAAACAGGAGGGATGAGTGCTCATAATGTCTACGTTGATCCAGGCACTTATCCGGGGCTGCTCCCAACCCCAGAAACAATGCTTTGCTCTGTGGCTGACATACATATCAGACCCCCTGCAACCTCTTGCCGGGACAACCAGGGATTTGTATAGCCCTCCTGCCAAGGTCTGGTTGGTCAGCATTTGGCGAGGATCACTTTGAAGCGTCCCCATTGTGTGGCTGTGGGCCGGGACCCATGGTGTTGTAACCTTATACCCCCTTCAAATCATCACTGCACTGAAATAATAACAGGGCTTTGGCTTACTAACCCCCTTTCTTTAGGTAGCCAAACATGTGATACATGCAGATGCTGCGCCCAAACACAATGCATGCTCATAAAAGGCATCCGTGTTCTGAATGTATCCTCTGGGGATACTAATGTATTCCCTATTCTCTTAAGTGCAGACATTGACTACTGTACGTGGAATTTCAAGTATACGGTGGGCATACCCATGTGTTCTACCACTAATCCTATTGTTCTAGAATCAGCAGCGAGAGGATCACATTCTTCAGGAACACTGTGGTGAGCTCACTTACTAGTGGCATATCCAATGAAATGTTCCAAACATCAATGGGGACATTTCTACTCCCTTCAATCTTTAAAAAAAAAAGTATATTATGCGAACATGCAGAAGCATAGATGAAAAAATGCTTTTGGATTTATTGAACAAGAGGTATCACAAAACAAAGTAATCCGTTTAGTCTCGGGTGAATTTGTAAAAAAAAAAAAAAAAAGATGGCACAAGGCTTTGTCCTCTTGGCTCGTGGGCTGACGGCTAACAGAGAAGCAGCATTATAGGCAGTAAGGGAGTTTTATATAGAAACAATGTACAATACAGATGAGTAAAGTTATAGTCCATATTGGCTTCGAAGGTCAGAGGCAGGCGTTGAGCCAGCGGTGGTATACTCTGGATATGCACGTCCTACTCCTGGTCTTTCTCTTCTCCATGGGTAATGATGTGAACCAGGTTCTTGTAGTCCAGGTTCCCTGCTACGTCAGGGGGGAAGGCAGCGAACATCTGCTCCATCTAATCAACAAAAACGCAGATATTAAAATCACACTGAATCATGTGAAGAAAGCCTCACAAAAACCAGTGTAGCTGCATGTATCATCTTTGCAGGCTATTCTTTATAGCGGGATGTGTGTGTGTGACATCATCATGTGGGAATGCCTACTGAGTGGGGGAAAAAAATACTTTCTGGCCTTACATCCCAACAGAAAAGTCTTATCTGATTGCATTGAACAACGTTAACCCATTCTGACCTGAGATCAGATTCATACGAGGTTTCCACTGGACACACACTGGTCTGATGAACCCATTCTGACCTGAGATCAGATTCTAAAAATGTCAGTCGTTCTTCGAATTTTTCAAAAATAGCAGACCTACAAGCTCGTATCGCGCCACTCGGTGGCGCGATATGAGCTTGTAGATCTGCTATTTTTCAATAGGTAAAGCATAACATGATGCTAACACCAAAATGGGTGCCCGGTCAGAATGGGTTAAACAGCGTTTACCACTCACTTTACCACACACTTTGCCACTGACTTTATGCATGCGCATATACCCTCTATAGAAATATGTCTGCCTGAGTACTGTGAATTATTGCATCATTTGAAGTGATAAATGAACTTACTTCTTCAGGAGTGAACCGGTCTGCTTGTGTCGTCAGCATCTGTGTTATGCTGGACAGAAAATGAGTGAGAATAAGTACAGTTTATGATACATTAGCACCACTTGCAGCCAGGCTGGTCATATTTTGCACTGCAGACACTTCTTTGAATGAGTCAACAGTTATAGGCAACTTACTAGTCCTTCCTAAGCACTCCTTTCCCTTCAGGGTCAAAGACTTTGAAAGCGTTTAGGATGGTGTCCTCTGGGTCAGCACCTAGATGTGTTCACAATTCACATATATTATAGTTACAATTTGTGGAAACGCTGTAAATGTATTGGCGGAAGTTTAAAATAGAACTATTCTAATTATCTCTCTCTCTCTCTTTCTGTCCTCATACCTTTCAGCTTCTCTCCAAACATAGTGAGGAAGACGGTGAAGTTGATTGGTCCGGGAGCCTCTTTCAGCATTTCGTCAATCTCTTCCTGCTTCACATTCAGCCGCCCTGCATTCGGTAAAGCCTGATTAATTTTGTGTAAAGAACAGGCAGAATAGTCAAATCCACAAACTCAATAAGCTTGTAGATCTTGTATTTTCAGCAAGCGTCAGTTCTGCTCCATCGATTTTTATGTTTCAGATTTACCGTATATCTTTTATATGTCATATTATTATATGTCTCATTAGATATTGATATTTGAGGACTAGTGGTCATTACAACATATATCAATTCACAATTTGGTACTAGGTTAAATTCATGGAATATGATCATAACCCACCCAGAGCAGCAAAGGTGTCCCTCAGGTCATTCTTGTCAATGAATCCATCTCTGTTCTGGTCCATGATAGTGAAGGCCTGACGTCAACACACAATAAAAAAACATTCAACCCACTTGTCAGAATGAAAATATATATCCGTTCACATTCCCTGGTACTTCTTCTGAGTTCCATCTTTATAGATGGGGTGCATTTTAGTATTTATAACCCGACAGTCCCCTATGGTTTAGACTGGAATTCAGGGTATGTCCAGCAGTTTATCTGCAGTCTAATCACTGATGACACCGCCTGGAGTGTCTGGGCACCAGCCACCCTCATACCGTCATACCACAGGCCTCATGTCAGGGACCACACAACAGACAGGTGGGCATATTTGGACAATGAAGATGACAGAATTGTTCCACTGTTATGACTTTTATCTACCTACCTTCTACCAAAGGGGCAATGATTGAGCCTCACACATATATTGTTACTGAACAATAAGAATTGTGATTTTTTTTTGTGTGGTATAATGGTAAAATGCCAAAGAACATCAAGCTGTGAGCTGGATGCTCTTTCTCTCACCTCCTTGAACTCTTGGATCTGGGCCTGCTCAAACATAGAGAACACGTTGGAGTTGGCTCCCTCCGCCGTCCTCTTCTTGGCTTTCTTAGGGGCCTTCATGCAAGACAAACGGCCACGTTGACAGAAATACGTTTGATTATGTTCACATGAATAAGCCACACTGCAATGCAGATACTAGTTAATTAAACAGATTGATTTCACCTGGCACCTCACTAGCCATCATTACCATTAATATGTGAGATAAATAGTACTCTACCAGTACAAGTAAAAGTATTGGCGTCAAAATATACTATACAAGTGTACAAAAAGTAAACGTACTCGTTATGCACAATATCCTATTTCACATTTGTTTCCAAATGCATACAAATATTTTGAAAATAGCAGATCTACAATTTCACAGCGCATTGCGTTGTGAACTTGTACATTGGCGATTTTCAAATATCCATGGCTGAAGTGGATAATCTATGTTTTACAAAGTAACTGTTAAAGTTTGAAAATAATTGCAGTGTAGTAAAAAGTACAATATTACAATATTAGAAAAGTATTGAAAATTGGAAATACTCCATTAAAGTAAAACTACATCAAAATGCTACTTAAGTGCAATACTTGAGTACATGTACTTAGTTACTTTCCACCACTGTCTACTGACACAACTGTTATGCCTACTTGCTTGCAGAAAACAAGATATTTGGAGCGATGCTGCCATGCTATACCATTAAAAATGATATAGCCTATATAATGTATTCAAGACAGCCTGCACACAATTTAGAATCAATTCAAAATAATAAAAGAAAAGTAATTGGTAACTGAGGTCTTAGAATTGAAGAACAGCTTACACGTAAAACTACACCTTTTCGTGATTAGCATCTTGAAACATTTAGTTGATCTTAAAAATTGATTAATATAAATTTCAATATCAATTTGAAGATAACGTCGACAGTATTTGATGCAATCCATTCATCTGTGTTCCAAAAGCATCTCCAAGAGAGGTTTACCACGTCTGTAACAGTAACGAATGACTTACCATGGCTGAGACAGGCAGGGGAATCAGGAGGACAATGATGACTCCAATGAACAATGGGGAGGCATCGTGGTGGCCTTTTGTAGCCCCCCATCCTCAGCTCTACTGGATGGTATTTATAAACCATGTCCTCTTTAGGAAGTGGCAGGTAAATTAGACACACACTTCATACATTATGTGTACACATGAACCACGGACACATGCACTGTAAATACGAGCCTCCCTCATGGGGGCCACGGGGTCCCCAGGTTGACGTTGGCTCAAAAGGCTGGTTTAGAATATCAAAAGGCTCGCCAAAGGTTAAAAGACCTTTACGTCTCCTCCCTCCTGTTTGTCTTGGACTTTTAGAGGTATCAAGGACTGGGAGTGAAAACATATTAAATCTACTGGACTGGAGACCAAAGCCTCCCCATCTAGTTGTATACTTTGTGATTGAAAGCAAGTGATTTTCTTTGGTTAAAATGAGTGTTAAAAAGCTCTATACTGTGATACAGTACGGTCCGTGTATTTTCAGACCCAGCAGGGGTTGACACTAATGGTTGCCTGACTGCCCGACCCGTGGCAAGTAAATAAAACGCTCGGGCAAGTGGAGTTTGCTTCCAGGTTGCCCGACAGGCAAGTGACTGGATTCCCCATCGATGAGGTCACTGGTGGACGGGTTTCTGAACTGCCCACAGCCCCCCTATGAGACACAGAAAGAGTATAGGAAACAAATGTGGCATTTTATCATGAACATTAGCGAGGACTAATTATATGAAGATAGGTTGAAAAGCGGTGAAGTGGTCATTTAAAGACCTAGAGAGACAGGGAGACCCCTGTTAGTGACACTAGTCTATAGCAATGATTACCATCAGAATATTGTGACTTAACCATTGAAGAAAAAAACTTTAGTTTTAACCAAAAAAACATCACTTGCCCTACCTTTAAATCAGGTACAGCTACACACTTAACACTAATAGCAGTACACCTGTGTCCCCCGCCTTTTGATTTGAGTTGATATGAGTTGTATAACACAGCAGTTACAGCTCATTAAATCTAATTTATTGACCCGTCAGCGGAAGTGTGAGGCTGCCACTCTCGGTTATGAGTCACATCTCTCACATGCTTATCTGCATGAACAGCATTACTGCTCCCACCTTTCACTGGCACTGTCGTTGAACACTGCAGCACCCTATAAATCTACAAACATCCTCAAGTAGTATGGTTGTTACAGAGGATCAGTGGTAGGTTGTCAAGTTAAACTAGATGAGAGTTATAACGCCTGTCAGTTTATAACTACGACTACTAATACAAATTCGGATAAGATTTAGAAATACATCGAAATATGTTGTCTTCGTGGGGTTGTTTTGTTTTTGTTTTAGAAGATCCACAGAGCTACAAGTTTACAATGCGTTGACGTTCTGATCTCGTAGATCAGCTATTTTTGGTTAAAGGAGGAGTGCAGTGATCTTTCCCCCCTAAAACATGATCATCAGGTACTATGATTATACTAGGAGCAATATATATATATATATATATATATATACCTTTTTTTTAATTATGTTTTTATGTGGCCATCACCGTAGCACTATACCTACATGAACTTAAGCCTCGCCCACACATTTGTGTTGTATGATAATGGGCGAGGGGTTACGGTTATGTCATAAGAATTGTGTATTTTCGGGCCTTTTGACTCTCTTTCAACTCTCAGGAAGAAAACAAAAATACACAAGAGAGACATAATGTATATTCTAACCACACCTGGGGTTCTATTAGACTCGAGTAATGTTAACTCCATAGACAGAAAAGAAAAGGTACAGAAATCACGGCACTCCATCTTTAAGAAGTTGAGCCTATGATGTTGGTAGCAATACAGCAGGAGTGACACCACCTCCCCATGTGAACATCACCTTATAATGTGTCAATTTGAACTACACCATTCACAAGTTCCTCCCATGTGGCAGTTTCTCCCTGGGTAGAGAAAAGTGGTAGACAAGGCTGTGAAACTGTTGAACAGGAGGGGCCTTAAATGTGCAGTCTAAAAAAAGAGTGGGCGCTGAAAGCCTCTCCTCACGGACTCCAGCATGTCATCGTCTTCTCCCGTGAGTGTCACACAGTTAATGGACCACGAGCAGATCTCACAGGCGTCACTTTCATGACATTGTGTGCACAAGATCAGTGTTGGCCTCGTTATCGTTTCTATACCCAGTGTGGCGCAACACTACGCGCAGACAGTACCAGCGAAGATGGAATTCAGAGCGTAGGCCCATTCCTCTGACCGAAAAGTAGTGACAGCTGCCTCTTCATTTTAAGCCTGATTGATGCCCAATATATGCTTCGTCGTACGGCAGTGTCGCACCACCACCCCCCAAACAAGGAACGGATCTAAAAGTTCACAATTATGTTTCCTCCGTGACGCATTGTCGACTTGCAGAACGTCTATATTCGTACGATGGAGCATAATTATTGAGCATTAGATTCTCAGTTTCGGCGGCATGTAGGCCCGTCACAACTATTACATAATCGCCCTCGCACTTATTTTGCATAATCATCAGAATGGTTTCCATTGCATCTGCATAAATGAATCTGTTGAAAAATGTTGATAGTATTCAAATAGCTGATCTAGCTCACGTTGTGAGCTTGTAGATGAGCCGTTTACACAATCTTTGAAGTTTTTGAAGAATACAATTATTAAATGTAGTCTGTTTTGCCCATTGTACATTATATAATTTCATTATTGTCATTGTCATATCTGACCTGTGGAATTGCTTATACTGCACAAAAAAAAGCTTAATTTTTCCCGTCAATAATCGCAATTATTGGAAAAACGATTAATCGGCAAGTAAAATGTCATGATTGTAGCGCCACAGACTGGCAGCTCATAGCTCCACTGGAGGTGGTCGTTCAATGGTTCACAGTTGGGATCAGACAACTATAAATAGACAAAAGCGACACCATTTCAATGAACATGAATCAGTCATCATGCGGGCAGACCTTTCTGCAGCATAGTGTAGAGAAAGAACATCCCTCTGTCCTTCAAAACAGGATATAATGGCTTAACGCGCGACGGTTTCTTCACCAGAATACATTTTATTCAATCAACCTTGGCATAATTACTCTTGAACCTAGATTGACCAGGGAAAAAAAGCACTGCATACCAAGGAGAATTAGAATGTAATTACATTGGTTATATTTAATATTTTGACAAAAACTACAAGGAAAGCTAATAAAAGGTTTGTTAGCAAACATCAACATCATACTGAGTGCTATGTTTCAGGAGCATGTGAAAGGAAAATTTAAAAACAAAAAAGACAAAATAAAATAACGGCTAAATAAAACAAAAAGGTATCCCTTTCAAATACAGTCTTTTTTTCCCCTAAATCATCTGGAAATCAGTATAAAACTTGTGCAATCTGTAATGCTGGGTGCCTCGTTGATCATTAATGACCCTTGGGTCAGTTCCTGTCATCTTGGCTTTTACATTCAAGAACACGTTACATTTGGGAGGAAAACGGGAAACGTATGCTGATTTTGGCTTATTGGGCCAAAAGACGTGCTATAGGGATAGGAGAGGTTGGAACTTGGGAGGCACACTGGGCAAGTTAAAAACGATAGAATTTCATGGATCTATGGTCTTGATCATTTTCAGCTATAATCACAAAAATATACATATCATATACTATTACAATTTGATATACAGAAATAGAATCACTTTTGTCAAGCGGGAAGCATGAGTACAATATACAACACTGACCAATGGACATTCAATGAGTCAAAGCTCCATTGAGGCAGATAGTGCTTTTGTGAAACCGACTGCAGCAGCTCTTTAACTTGCCAAGTGTGCAATTCATAAAAGAAAGATTAGAGTTAGTTACATTATACAAGCTACTGTACAAATGGATAGTTTTTTTTTAAAGAACAGGGATACCATAACAAGAAAGATGTCTTGGGGTGTTTTTTTTTGTTTGTTTGTTGTTGTTTTTTTTTATCATTCACGTGCTTCACTGTTTAAATGTTGGGAATTAAACTATAACCCAAATGAGTCAGAAGCATAAGACAACACTCCGTTTCATTTCAGATCATAATACATATCCATGCCATTTACGTATCAGAAATACAAAGAATATTCTCATCGTCAACCCGAACAACAGTTTGGGTTATATACAGTACAATACAAGGGACAATGTACAAAAAGAAATGCTCAAGTACTATGTACTATGTAAGCTTCAATCATGACCCCCCCTCCCCCCATAGCCAGCAGCATAAGTTTTTATTTTGAGAGACGGAAATGCATACGCAAGTTGATACCTGGATGAAATCACTCACTTGTTCAAGGACATTTGGATATAGAGGCTGCTGCCAAAGTAAAGAAAGCCCATGTTGTTACTAAAATACACACTACACCTTTAAAGCTGCATTGTGCAAAACTGTAATAGTCATAGGTTTCACTGAGACTCAACACCACTGACCAATTTGTGTATACATGCCGGCCATCCATGTTGTCACGTGTGCCTCCTCTGCATGTTGTCAAAATCATGCCAGGTAGAATAAGCTCATCATGGGGACATTACATACTGTACTCAACCCAAGCAATGTGTGCAAAGGGCTACATAAAGGGGCGTTCTATATGTATTCTTGTATAGCAAAAATGTGCAGTCCAATATTTCCCCACACCTGCTGCTACAACTATTTCATGCACTTCAGGGGCGCTACATTTGGCTATTTGGACATGTTGGGAATAATTATTGTATTCAAACTATGCACCGGCACGAAGTCTTATTTTAGAGAGCGCGTTTCCACAAATTAAATGCTACATGGAAAATACCACTCGACAAGCAACTACCAACGAAGAACAAATAATGTCCCGTGTAAACAAAATGGTGACAGCCAGAGAGTGGGGCAGGGATTCATCTGTGTCTACAGGCCATGATACCTCATCATCACTGCATGCAGAAAGACTGAGGATAATGAATTAACCCCTTCCTCTACGGTGGCCAGTCTTTTTTTTTTTAAATTTACTACAGCATCACATTGGCTTGTCAATGTCAATTAGTGATTTAGAGCCTCAGACGGTGCCCGCGGAAGTCAATCTACGCACAGTTACTAATGCATAGAGCTTGTGCATGCCGTGCACTTTTGTTGGCGCATCATGTGCACCTTGTGGAGAGTATGTACCTTGTGAAGAGTATAAGGACCTTGCATGGTCGATGACTCCAGTCTCCCATCCCAACGCTCCCGCTTGTTTTGTTGAAATACCGCGGCAGCTCCCAATCTCTTTAAATGCAACATAACATATAATCTGTTTTAACTTTACCATAGTTGAATGGCTGTTAACAACAATCTGTGTCTGTGTAAAAGTAAGGGGGGGGTAGTAGTTTTAAAACACAAAGGCTTGTTAATATAATTCCCACTGATTATTGGTAGGAGTCTATTGCACAATGGAGCTTTACTGCGTTCCAAAGCCTCTTTATTCACTGCAGAGCTTACTTTATTTTGGCAGTTAACCTTATATTTTGAAAGAATACTGAATAAGACATTCAAGAGGACACATAACAATCACTTTCTCTTTAACAAAAATAGACACGGCTTTATCCAGCCTTGAAATTCCTTCTCGGTAATATATAAAATTAAGTCTGCCTATTTACAATCAGATAGCATCCTGGAGAGTTATAGAAAGGAACCTGTTCCATTGCTGCTGGGGGATTGTGGGTAGTGCAGTTATGTCGTCGAACCTTTTCAAAGGGCAGACAACTTGTGGTGAGTGAGTAGGGGGGCTCTACTGGGCAGAGCAGGTGTGTGTTTTGCTCCAACCGAGTCTTATCACAGCCCTAACCACAGTCTGGATACAAGACTCAGATTAGTATTATAGAATGATTGTGACAAGCTGATGATGATTGAATGTTGACTATGCCAATGCTAGGCTGGAGCAAAAACCTGAATTGCCATTAAATAGACTTGATCTCTACCGTACTGTGGACAGAGCCAACAAAAGGGTCGAAGACATTTTTGTAATAGTACGATACTACAGAGTGCATCTTTCCCATTTTTTTAAAATAACATTTCCATTAATATGCTAAAATGTGGCTCTTTGCTGTCGACTGGCAAGATAAAACTGCTACAGGTGTGCTTATCTGTTATCTCTGATTTCACTAAGGCTTACAAAACCCGCGTCCCGAGTCAGGTCTTGAATTGAGAACTTTTGGAGATGCCTCATGGAGCACGAGATACCCGGTGTCTGCCCGCGCGGGACGAAGCACGTATTCAAATAGATACGAGTTCACCCTGCTTAAAACGTTGCTCGTGTTGGCATTCTGTTGACCTAGGTCAAATAATTCAGGAAAAACACAAATAAACCTGATTTTTAAATGACATCTACATTGTATGGTATTTCCCCTCCTCTCTGCTGACAGCTACACCTTGATTTCTCTGGTGGGTTTCTCCATCGTTAGGTCAGAATAGAACAGATGCGTGGCAGTGTTTCCTTGTTAGTTGGCGGCGTTCTCAGTACGTACCCTGGCCTGCGCCCACTCTCCCATCCCCCAAGAGATAACGAGCTCTGTTCATGGTTGTGCAGAGTATGTGGTACTCCATTCTGATTGATGTTCTGCTGTGATTCAAACAGATGACTGGTCCCATACCTATTGGAAGATTCACAATGATGTCATCACATGTTGTGCATTGCAGAATTGAAGGATTAGTGATGAACATTTAGTATGCAACGTGAAAATAAAAAAAGGGACAAAACACACAATAATAGTAGTTAATCATCAACAAAGAAAATGTATGACCTTAGTTGGGATAAGCGGTTGAAGATGGATGGATGGATGGATGGTGCAGGTATAGTCTCGCGTTGCCAGACTGCTGCCTCTCGCAATTTTCAAACGCTTCCAGTTCCGTCATAAAGTCTGGACTCTGGAGAACGGAAGCTCTGATCATGAGTAAAATATAAAGCGGAAGACGAAGTGAAGCCTCCTCCCCCCACTTACGTTTCGCTTTTTACAGTCGCGCAAATTTATCCAAATGCAAATCGTCAAGTCATTTAAGCATAATATAGCTTGCAGCTTAGCAGAAATGGAAATATAAAAAAATGAGCATTATGTTATGCTATAGCTATTGAAAAGTAGCAGATCTACAAGCTCATAGCGCTACGAGCTTGCAGGTCTGGTATTTTTGAAAAATCGAAGAACGACTGACGACTTTCAGAAAACTGTCAGGATGTAGAAGACAATTTTAGAATCTGATCTCAGGTAAAATATATTTTTGTGAACGGGAATGACAAACGGATTTCGGGGCGGGGGGGGTGTAGTAACTGTAGTTCCAGACTCTACAGTATTATACGCATTCGGAGATAGTGGGAATTGTTGTCTGGCGACAACGCGAGACTAAAGTGACAGGTAATATTAGAAACACGTTCAACACACCTTGCTGACAGGGTTGATGGGTGTGCGTCCGGAGCCAGTGTGCAGTCTCTGGCGCTCCTCGTAGCGCCCGGGGGACCTCTCCCGGCGCACGTCCATCAGTCGGCCGGGCGAGCGGTCCATGCGAGGGTCCGCGCCCCCCATGGCCCTGCCCGGGGAGCGGTCCATGCGGGGGTCCGCCAGGGCCCGGCCGGGCGAGCCCATGATGTGGCCCTCCAGCATCCTGCCGGGGGACTTCTCTCTCTCCATGGGGCGGTTGCTGGGGGACTTGTCTCGGCGGAACTCCGTGCGGGCCTCTCTGTAGCGGTGAGGCGTGCCGGGGTCTCCGTGCACCACGGGACTGGCCGCCAGCCTCTTGGAGATGTGCTCGTTGTAGGACGGAGGCCCACGTTTGTTAGGGCTGTGGGGGGGGGGGGGGGGGGGAAGGAAAGTGTGGCAAAGTCCGTTTGTCAAAAGGAAAAGGGGATTTGTCTCATGGGTCATGGTTTTTTGGTAATGCTGCTCAGCTCAGCGTTTGTTTACTGTTGCGGTGAGGATAGGGTCAGGGACAGGCTAAAGGTTCTTTAAACCAAGAATAAATGCCCACCGGAGAAGTGTCTTTCAAAACCAATCTGAGCAAGGCAAATAATGCACAAATGTAGCTTGGTTGTTACTGATCATTGTTTGCATGTAACAGAAGAGTCACAAAAACAAAAAGGAAGAACACTTTATTATTTATTCAATCAATTCCGTCCGACAGGCACAACGTAATTTTAATAATATATATCTCAGTATATACATTTTCTTTGTTCCGTTCTATTTTCTTTTTTGTGCGTTACAAATAAAAAATGCACTCTTCCTCCTGCAAATAAGAAAATGTCAGCATTACTGCCCTGGTCTAGAATATAATTATGGAGGCCAAACATTGCCACCTATATGCCCTTTGACAACACCAGTAAATTGGAACAATATGCCGTACTATGTGCCAAAAAGCACTACACTACTGCAAGCCCACTTAAACCACACCTCACCGTACAAGTAAAACAGAATGGTGCAGTGCAGAACTCAAGGGAGGAGTGGTGTGCATCACATTACTAAACAGTATCCGTTATAGTGATCTTAAATACATACGATCAGTAGCTTTAAAATGTAGGGACGTGTTGGGGATGGTTAATAAAACATCACCAGAATAATAGTGTGAAATGATAACAGGAAATGTAAGGGGGTATAGTCACACATACAGTATTTAACCACTTATTATTAACCCTATACTTAATTGACTGGAGTCTCTCCCCCAAGCTCACAATCTACTATTTTCTATGAATGTTTGCCCCAGAATAGGGACGCTAGGGTCCATGTGGTTTAAATAACAGTCTTTAGTGTGTATTAAACGTACCTGCGTCCGGAACCGTTCCGCTGTAGGTCTCCGCCGACATCCTGGCTCTGGGCCAGGTTGCCCTTGCAGCAGATGACTCGGAGCTTGTTCTGGTAAGAAGAGGCCAGATAAATTGCACCTGAGGAAATGGCCGGCCCCAGGTAGCGAGGGTTTGGGATGTCCAGGTGGGCATACGAGTGGGGACTCCAGAGGGGAAAAAACAACAAAAACAACAGCAGCAGCTGTAGATTAGATGCCAAACTCCACCGTCTGAACTAACAGGTATAGAGCCATATTTGGTGATTCTCGTAGAGCTAGACCCAGTTGGCCAAAGCGGCAATGTACATGTCTTACCCGAGAGCTGCGTGTCCATGGACCTCGATCACGTCCAGGGAGTTGAAGTAAGTCACAAACAGGTATGGTTCCCTGTAGGCTGAGAAGAGGCGCAACACAGAGCTCTATTAATCACAGTGGCACATACCTTATGATGCATTAAAGAGCAACGTCGCCTATTTCTAACCTGAATCCAATCGTTCTATTGTGAGGAGGATTACCATATATTTCTAAATAGTAGCCCTGACTCAACTACCTATTAACAGCCCGGGGTCTGACACCATTTTGCGTAATAAACACCTCGTCCAAATAACAGCCCCGTCCGTTTAAGCGCCGGGGGCCATTATTCGCAAAATGAAGGACTATCTACATGCTCCAAACTATTTCAGAACTATCCATGATGTGTATAGAGTGACGCCGTCCCGCCCCCTTTCATGACGACGCCAGGCCCAGGAAATGAATCCCAATGCATTTTCCCCATAGACATTTCAAAAAGTATTTATTTGAAGACCTTTTAAGCGTCGTACGAAGCCAACTCGAGTCGTGACAAATCATGAACAAACAAAACACAATATTTTGGACCAAACAAATAATTAGAAGAAAAATAAAAATAAAAGTGTTGTAACCTTTTGTTTGGCCCAAAACATTGTGTTTATTGTCATGATTTGTCACGACGAGAGTTGGCTTTGTCCGCGGCGTAAACGTCTTTAAATAAATACTTTCTGAAAAGTCTATGAGGATAATGAACGGGGGTTTCTTTTCCGGGTCTCTGGAGGGGGGGCAGGACTGCAACGCTCTATGCAGTTCACTATGTAAATCCAGTGGTTCTCAGCCTTTTCCGGGTCAGGCCAGGCCACTATAGGTCCACTCAAAAGTGTCCGTGGGTCACCTATCTAACCATGTGCCAAGCAGTCATCTGACGTGGGTGGGCCGAGTGCATTTTCATTTTCATGTTTATTTTTTAAAGATCAATCAGTGGATTGTGTTCTGGCAGTTGTTCAATGGAACAGACAGTATTGCTGTTTTTTTTTAAATTAAAGGCCTGACGTCGAAATTTACAGTTTTCTGTAAATCCTGACAGTTTTCTGCCAGGATTTGCGACACATTTTCACGATTCTTCCAAAAATAGCAGACCTACAAGCTCATAGCTAAATTATAACATAATGTTTAAAACACCAAAAGGGGTTCCTGCCCAAAATGGGTTAAAACAGGATCACAATGAAAACACATTTCTCAAGGTTTTAATTAACGTTAATGTTATATTATAATTCAAATCTTTGTGTTTGTTTGCCAATTATTTGGGGGGGTCCCCACTTGCAATATCCTTGCGGCCCACAGGCTCTAAATGGCGATCACAACAGCAGCTCTCTGAGGCCGACACGGAGGAAGGTGTCGTTATGATAATAATATGCACTGACCAAATGACAGAGGCAGTCGGCTCCACTTGATGTCCTCACTTCTGCTCCTGCGGCCGTACACGTCCACAAACACACCGAACTCTGCACAGATAACATCAATTAGGTTAATGTCATTCAGTGGAAAAATATCCGTTTCATACAGGAAAATAATTAGAAATTAATACGCAATAAGAAATGAATTGGATTTGGACATACAAATTCCATTCCTGGGATCCCATTCCTGCTCTGTGCCAAAAAATAGAAAATCTAAACATCTCACAACACGTCACGTTCTGCAACGCGTTGTGACTTGTGAGCTTGTAGATCTGCAATTTTTTGGCACGTAAATCGTATGATCGAGTATACTGAACAAATACAACAGCCGCCTGAATTAAACACAGAGGGACAAGATTCTTCACATCTACTGCAACTTGACATGCTTTCCTGTGTACTCGACATATACACATTGTATACACACACACACACACACACACACACACACACACAATGGGCTAACCGTGGAAACAGAGCAGGTACTCTTCCTTCTGCGGTGCCATGGTGACCTGGATGATGGAGATGGGGAAGCTGTGCGAGGAGGCGGCGAACACAGCCGAAGCTAGCGTCACGTCGTTCTTATCCAGGAACTCTGAGAGGGGAGGGAGGAGGGGGGGGGGATGGACAGAACCTCTAGCAGTTAGTTGGCCGTTAGAAAATTCAGTACAAAAAATACCTAGCAAAAACGTACACATCGACGATGGGCGCGGCTCAGCCAAAAGGAGTAACATTGAGAAACGTATAGAGCTTCTACGTTTACACAAGGAAACTCCAGTTTCAGAGCACAGGAAATATAACCACTTTATCGGCAAAGCTTAACCCATTTTGACCTGAGATCAGATTCTAAAAAATGTCTGTTTGAAAATGACAAGTTTTCGGAAAAAGCTATGTTTCTATGTCAGTCGTTCTTCGAATATTCAAAAATAGCAGACCGAGTGGCGCGCTACGAGCTTGTAGATCTGCTATTTTTTCAATAGCTAAAGCATAACATAATGCTATCACCAAAAGGGGTTCCCGCGCCCAAAATGGGTTTTAACATGCACAGCGCACAACTGTTCAGTCCTTCTTAAGCCCTTCGTCCCCCACTGTCTACTTCCGCCCCCCACTGTGTCGCTATAGGACCGGATCTAGCCGTACACAAAAACACAAAAGAAAGAATACATCCACATACAGAGTATACAGTACATACATATATAGCAGGTTACCAGGACAAATGTAATGTCCACCAGAATGCAGCTCCACAGAGAAGCACCCCCCCCACACTTCTGGGGTAATATTAACATGCTGCTCTATGGATATCACACAGTAGCTCAAAGAGGAGACACTGTGCTGGAGCTCCCCATGGAGCATTGGAGCCATGCTGAAATGTACCTGGAGAAGATCCCTTGAGGATTCCAAACGCCGTCATGCCGTCTTGCAAATATAAAGTGGTTCTTTTCCATGCAAACTGGAGTGCTGGCTCTATACGTTTCTCGATAGAAAATTCAGGAGAGGGTTCCTACTATGTGCTATATAAAGTCGCCATTATGGATACATATGAATTAATACATTTAAACCATCGGATGTTTTATTATAAGACGAGTTTTTGGTATATAATTGTTAATATTTTGTCTTATGCTAAATTCTATAAAAGATTATAACCTCCAATTGAACGTACTATTGTTGAGGGCAGCTAATTTCCATAGTAAATTTGTAAAGTAGGTCATACATCAGCTGCACATGTTGCCAATTTTATAATAATGACTTATTTGGACACATTGCCATTGCGTGAATGTCTAGCAGTACAAATCTCAAGGTCTTTATTTTCTCCTAATAGTAGTTTTGAAATATTGATATACATTGCCTGGTTAGATAAAGGTCCATCTAACTTATGCCAAACTGACTTCCTCTCTCACAGCCCATCTCCAATAGTCTATGTGAAAGAGCAGTGCAATAATCTACCACCGAAAGTAGTGCAAAAGGTAGTAGTATTAGTGTAGATGTGAAAGTAGTGGCCCAACCCAAAGCAGACTCCTTATAATACGAGTGCCTGTACACTCACTGTCTCTACTTGCCAACACTCGTGGCAAGACAATATTGGTCGATGTAAAGTACACAGCAGCAGTCCTGTCTTCGAACAGACCGTCACTTTAAGCTAAATTAGTTCACATTTCATCCCGTCAATACTGACATGGGCCAATAGCATTGGTCCTGGGGATCAGTGCGTGCTATAATATGCAGCATACAGTATATTAGGGCTGCAATGCAACTAACCTTTAGGTACAGTCGCTACTGTGCATGTGAAACTATCAGCAAATTGTAAGGGCTCACTACTCTAACTACTGTATGGTTAAGTGCACGATTAATTGCAAAAAAAAAAGTTGCTAATACGATTACGATTAATAAATTAGTTGGCAACCAATTGAATAACCGATTTGAATACGATTAATCGTTGCAGCCTCACAGTATACTGCAGTAATATAGTAGCACAGTGAATCTTAATAGATGACCTACCCTCAAGTGCATACTGCTTCATCTCAATCTCATAGAACTTATTGGTGCCGATGATGATGCTGTAGCCTGTAAAGTGGATGCAGCTGCACGGTTCGGACGTCTCGATCTCCTGCGAAAACACACACACACCAGTTTTAGGCTCTGCGATGCAGACCACGTGAAGCATATTTATGGGAGAAATGTCCCAAAAACACAGCTGCCCCCACGTCGTCGTCCCCATCACATTTCTCTTTATTTCACTCAATTCTTTGCATCATTTGCAAATCTGCACTTGGGGCAGTGACCATGGAGAGGTAGTTTCACTGTTGGCATTATTAATATACTGTATATAGGGTCAACATAACTCACTTGTCTGATGCAGAACTTGTTGAGGCTTTCATTGTGGCGGAGAATGGTGATCTTGTTTGGCATCGCGGCACATATACATAATCCGTTGTCAATCTACATAGGGAGAACAATGTTGTCAGGTAACAATACACATTTTGTTGCCGGCGTCGTGCAGAAACCTTGTATACATATGTATATATACTGTACATATACATACTGTATATACCCTCTATATTTCTGTCGATTAATGCCCTATTTGGTCATACAAGTGTGACACAAAAGTAGTGAAAATAGCAGATCTATTTTCACTATTTAATTACAAATAGATAATGGACATGCAGTACAAAGTTTCCACCCGACAACAATGACTTGTAATATACTCACATGGTGTGTTATCTTGTTAAAGGACCACTTCACCACTTTTCAACCTACCTTCATATAATAGGTCCTCGCTAATGTCCATGATAAAATGCCACAAATTCTTTCTACTCAGTCAGTATCTCATGGGAGTGCTGTGAGCAGTTCAGAAACCAGTTCAAATGAGACTGAGTAGGGGGGAAAATTGTGGTATTTTATCATGAACATGGTACATGGAGCATAGTGAGGACCAATTATATGAAGATAAGTACAGTACAGGTACTGTATCTGCTGCTGTTTAGAGCGGTTAGCGTAATGTAAGTAAGAGCCGTATTCTACCTTGCCAGAAGAAAAGAGGTGGCATCCCTTGACAGTCTCAAAGACGAAGGGGTTGAGGTCAGGCTGAGCTGGGAGGTGAGACTGGGACAAAGACTGTTTCACCCTTTTTATGTCCACCAGGCAGAGAGTCCTCTCCTCTCCTACAGGACATATCACCATCAGTCAACAACACGCAGGGCTCCATCAATGTGTAATCAGGAGCTGATTAAAGTCATACTGTGTAACCTTCAATTGCATACTCTTTTTTTGTCTCTTTTGGTGACAGCTACTGGTAGCTATTGACAGCATAATGTCTGTACCGAAGGAGCCATGACAAATGAATGCTGCAGGGATGCTGCTCGAGGATATCGCAACGACACGTCATCAGAAGCTGTATTTATTAACGTTAAAATACACAAACGAACACATTTCCGGTACATTATATTTCCGGTGCAAGCGTCATTTTGGCGTGTCGGCCCCAACACTCGAAACTACAAAGAGTATTTAATAGTGTTTAGAGGACTTGTCAAAAAAGACGTATGTGGAATGGTTATTGTGGACAAGATTGCAAGGTAACATTTGTTTGATTGAAAATATTACACAGTATGACTTTTAGTAGATTAAGTACTAGAAAACATTGTGAATTTAATTCTAACATGAATTCATAACGTTATTTCATTAACGGCACTGTGTTTGAAGCTCTAATTAGAGCTAACAGAGAGACAAGAGCCAGCCAAGGAGAACACACAGTAATTCATCTAAATTCTAATATTAGAAAACTCCGTTCACAAAAGGGGCGGATAGAGTACTTGGCTGGGAGAATCATCAACAGAAAAGCATTTGGTTGCCAAATTCCTTCCGCATTTTTCACAGATGCTTTCTAGAGATCAAACCCGATGTTGGTCCTTTTGAAATGTTATATCAGCAACAGTGGATGTTTTTTCTTCCGGTGTTCATTTTTAATCAGTTAAAGAAATTCATTATTTTCCTCATCCCTGGGTCTTACCTCCACAATCTTTAATTACAGAGTTCTAAGTACAGTACATGTTTCCATTGACTTCAAAGAAAACTAGGGATTCTCCAGCAAAGCGCTCGTGTTTTGGTGTGTAATACTGACCAGTGATCATCAGCAGCTTCTCAAGATCTTTAAGGATCTGGATCTGGAAAACGGAGGTCAGGCCCGGGATGTGGGTGAGAGAATTCTTTATGACGTTGAGAGCATACAGACCTTCTTCAGAACCAACCAGTACAATCTAGGAGAGATGAGAGAGTGACGGATTACAAGGGTGGACAATGTGTCAGAGTTGTCCATTAAATTGGAGAGAGCCTGGTATCACACGTTTGCTCGAGAAAGTTCAGTCAATGTGACAGCGGACCACATACTGTACAGTGATAACCTGGCCACTGCAACTCTCCTCTCCCCCCCTCCTCCTCTCTCTCTCATTAGCATGGAACAGTGCAGCACTATCTCTCTCTCTGTTTCTGGCACAACAGCGCCCCTACTGGTACTCATAGTCATACTGGTCCACATAGTCACATTAACCTATGAAAACGGACATTGCTGTAAAAAGATTTACAACAACACAATTATTTGTGTTTACCGGTAGTTATGTAAAAAAATGTCAGTTTTGATATATTTTTGATAATTGCCCATCTCTATCTATCTCTTTCTAATTAAATCAAGAAACTCTTCGGCTTGAACAACATACTGAACCACTGGCTGCCGATACACGACAAGACGTCCTGGGAAAGAACAGCAGCCATACTGCCTACTGTACAAAAAGTTTAAAAAAAATCCAACATTCAAATATGATATCTACAATGAACATGGATTATTTATTCACGGTGTTCCATTCTCAAAGCACTGATACCTGGTCTGTGAGAGGCAGAGTGCAGTTGATGTCCAAACGATCGTCGCCCTCCAGCTTCAGCAGAGAATTGCCCAGCAGCTTCTAACGGGATATGAAGCAGGCAAAGAGAACGAAAAGGAGCATCACACGGGACAAGGTTAGTCAGCGATCATTTTAGCACAGAGACGTCACTATGGAACATGACCACAACGTCTGTACAAACTTAGAAATGGTATCGTCATCTAGTGTCTCTGTTCTCGACTTCCCGTAGTTACATTAACGTTGTTGACACTTTAGTCACACGGGTATGTAATTGGTACCGTACGTCTGCCCCCTCACACCAAATGTCTTGCTGAAAATGGACGACATACAAGCTCACAATGCGTCTTAAGTAACGCGATGCAATGCGAGCTTCTAGAGCTGATATTTTCGACAAATATTAGCTTATTTTTGCCAAATGTTAGCGAATTATGACATTCAGGTTGTTCAATTAATCAACATTTTTGTACTGCAGCACTACTGTAAATCACATTATAAAATCTATATATTTTTTTTGCTGTTTTCAGGTCACTAAAGAATTTCCACAGATATCCCAAACACTTTACATATCATCTCCAACTGGTCACCCGTTTCCACTTTCAAGGGCAGTTCAGTAAAGGAGAACCGTATAAAATGGCACGTCCCAGTAAAAGACATAATACAATTTCCAAGGCTCAGTAAAGCAGAGAATGACTAGGATGGAAAAACTGCATTAATGCTGGCAGCAGCATTATTAACACACAAAAACACCCAGGACAGATAGTGAGCGAGCTCAGGAGAAGCTTGGTATGCTACAACATGTGCCTCTACAGTTAGGGCTTCAATGAAGAGAGGCTGAAGCAGAGCATGGCTTTTGGAGAAGAAGCATGCAAGACATCAGGAGACACTAGGCCAATACTGCACAGCAGTGTCTCTTCACATCCATGCACTGCGTGTGTGTGTGTGTGTGTGTGTGTGTGTGTGTGTGTGTGTGTGTGTGTGTGTGTGTGTGTGTGTGTGTGTGTGTGTGTGTGTGTGTGTGTGCGCGCGCGCGGGCGCACGTGAGCGCGTGCGTGCGTGTGAAACTGAATGCAGTTGCGTATCAAAAGTTGAGCCTTATTTTAGTTGCACGCCCCGAAAATGGCAGATATACAAGCTCACAAAGCGTTGCGTTCTGAGCTTGTATTGGCTAATAGTAGGAATTGTGAGCAATAGCCATTTGTGCCGCCAAATCATTGTGTGAAATTCCGCAGTGTATTGTATTAATTCCGGATAAATATACAGTACGCCTACTGCATGCTCAGTCAGTCAGGTCGACTGAAGCCCAAGCGTTCGTGCAGCTACTGTACTTACTGTACCTGAACCAGAGGGGATAGGTTCTTCGGTCTGTTAGCAACACCTGCCTATACAACATGATTCCACACAACCCCATTGGGTGGACATACACACAATGTAACCACAGCGAGACAGAACGATGACAACACAGAGGTAGAAGACATGTGTATTGGAAACATGCAGATAAAAAAAAGAGGGAAAGAGAAGAGGGAGGGGGAGAGAGAGAAGTGAAGGCGCTGGCTGACTATGCTCGTTAAGCGGACATTCGCCGTTTTGTCTTATTTGAATCTTCATAACAAAACACACTGTATTGTTGTCCACATGCGCTTACAAAAACGGAACACACTGGAAGGGTTAAGATCGCCATTTGAGATGGATGTCATTTACTAAGCTCGTCAGGTATGAAACAGCCAATTGGGCCGTACGGTACATCTTACACTTCAGGCAGCCTAAAGCAAGCTTGAATAAATGACTGACCCCGAGCCCCCCCAACACACCGTACTCACAGCATCGGAATCCACTTTAGAGCCTCGACTGCCAGCCACCACTGACTCCAGTACAGCCACCCAGCGCTGCTTGTCGGGGAAGCTGGGCGCCATGAAATACAGGGACTGGCCTGGCCAACAGCTGGTGTGAGGATGAGACTCTAGCTTCAGCACGTAAGGGATGTCTGTGTGCACACGCACACACGCACACACACACACACACACACACACACACACACAGGCACACGGGCACACGGGCACACACACACACACACACACACACACACACACACACACACACACACACACACACACACACACACACACACACACACACACACACACACACACACACACACACACGCACAGTGTTAGTGTGAATTGTTAGTATCCTAACAGTCCACTTTCAATTCCAAATTGAATTGTCTACCTTTGAAGCCTGATTTATACTTGGTTTGCACGCCAGTGTCACACACAGAAAATAGCCGATCTACAAGCTCACTCATGCGTTGTTGTGAGCTTGTAGATCAACACTTGTCGGTGCGCAATAAAAGGTGCACACAACCGAGTGCAGTGGGGATTTAGAGCAGAGAGGAGCCTCGTGGGTTCAATTTCAAATCTGGAGAGGAGGCAGACTCACTTAAATCCTCCCAACAAGATGAGTACGGCGGGATTAGGAAGGATTGGATCCAGAGCAGACCAGTTACCTGACTTGGCGGTGTTGATGAGCTCAGAGGCTCCCACTGCGCCGTGCACGGACACCTCGCCATCGGGCAGACACAGCTCAAACTCCTCTTCACAGTTCACACAGTCTGCGGGACAAACAGCAGTAAACTCTTAACAGTTCACACAGTCTGCGGGACAAACAGCAGTAAACTCTTCAAGCAAACGAATACCAAATATTATATAAAAAAAAAATTATCTCACAATTGTGTGTTTCTTATACTTGAAAATAGCCAATCTACAAGCTCACAATATGTCACGGTGCGTTGTGAGCTTGTATATCTGCAGTTTTCTCTTTATTTGCCACTGTGTTTAGTAAAAGATCGATCATTCTTCCAAAAATAACACCCCTTAAACATTCAAATTAATTAAATAACTATAAAGAACTTGATTTTTATTTCATAGGGACAGTCGTTTCCACAATTTTCTTTAGACACATTTAACAATTCTCATCCACGGAATGGTGGTTCTCATAATATTATCCTTAAAAGATGTTAGTTAAAATATTAAGACTCATACAATACAAATGTAAATAATATATCAATAAGCCACAGACCTTCTCTGGGCTCCGTCTCAAAGACGGAGACTTTAGTTCCGTCCAGCACGACGTACTTCCTCTCCCAGCCCTGCTGGCCACGCTTGCCATGCCTGTGTGAGCAGAAAGATGCACATTATGAGCAAAGTATAGCTAACCTGACCGAGCAGATCCCCACTGAACATAGGTCATAGAACACTGCAGACCACAGCCATCTTGCCAGCAAGGTTGGTAACTAGATTCCCCCTTGACAGCCCATACATCCGAACAGAACAGTTCCATCTCGTTTTATTAGACAGCTTGGTTGAATGCTTGATTCTCATTTCCGATTGGTCAAATCGCCAAATTCAGTGGTGTGTTATTTCTGGATTACAGACCGTAATCAAAGGCTGCTGTGTGCACCTGCTGTGCTGCTTGAAATTTATGCCGTACCCAACATAACATGATGTAAACTAAACACACAATGTGATTTAACTAAACAACATGCTTTCAAGAATGTTTTTGAAAACATTTGAAGCCAGAAATAGACGATGCCGTACCCGAAAATTAATTCCATTTGATCAACACTCACTTCCTCGTTTCCGACTTTCCGATGCGACTTGTTGCGCTCTGCGGGGCCAACTTGGAATACTTTCATTACCGTAAGCAAGGAAATACTTTGTTTTGTTGTCACTTTTTTTAATGTATTAATTTGTGTATTAAGTGGCCGTGTAATAAGCGGGATAATGTACAGCTGGGTGGTCACTGTTGATAGATAAATCACCCCGTCTGTGATTTATGCCCAAAATGGATGCCAGGTTGGAAGTGGTTAATAAAATTGTGACACGTCGGCTAATTACTGATAGTCTGATACCATAAAAGAAAGAGTCCAATAATGGGTGCTATATATATCGGCCAAACAGATGTATCGGTCAGGCTCTACACACCAAAAGGTAGAAAGAAGCTTAGTTACACATCTTTCAGTCAATATCAATAAAATGTCGATAACTATTATAGGTGCTGCATGCACGAGTTACCTTGGTTGCTTCATCCATCCCTCTAGGCGAACATGGCCGCTGGCCTCTTTGACCTGCAGGGCTGGGGAGTTAGCCTTGTCCCGACACAAAGCCTCTGTGAAGTGAGTGGCATACTCCAACGGTAGGCCGCAAGTGGCCGGGAGGCACGGTGAACATTTGGGGTGGCACAGGGTGTGGCACTCTATAATCAGTCATAATCAGACACAGGGTGGGGGAAAAAAACAGTCAAGTCTATTTTTTTTTTAGCACTCCGACATGTGACCTTGTCTCTATGTCACACACCCCCCCCCCCCCTCAACAGTTCACACGTGTGCGAGCACAAGACTTGTGCTCCTTCACCCGTGGCCCTATAGAGCGTCGCAGTCGCAGTCCCCTACCAGGGCCCAGGAAATGATTCTCTGTTCATTTTCCTCATAGACATTTCAAAAAGTATTTATTTAAAGACGTTTACACCGCGGACAAAGCCAACTCTTGTCGTGACAAATCATGACAAACAAACACAATTTTTTGGGCCGAACAAATAATTAGAAAGAAGAAAAATACGGCAGGTTACAACACTTTTTTTGGTTGTTTTTCTTCTTTGTAATTATTCGTTTGGTCCAAAATATTGTGTTTGTTGTCATGAGTTGTCACGACTCGAGTTGGCTTTGTCCGCGGCGTAGCCGTCTTTAAATAAATACCTTTTGAAATGGCTATGGGAAAAATGCATTGGGAATCATTTCCTGGGCCTGGCGTCGTCATGAAAGGGGGCGGGACTGCGACGCTCTATACTTGTTCCCCAATAAAAACATGAACCCAAACCAGTGCTGGGTGGGTATACAGACCTAAAAACATGAACCCAAACCAGTGCTGGGTGGGTATACAGACCTAAAAACATGAACCCAAACCAGTGCTGGGTGGGTATACAGACCTAAAAACATGAACCCAAACCAGTGCTGGGTGGGTATACAGACCTAAAAACATGAACCCAAACCAGTGCTGGGTGGGTATACAGACCTAAAAACATGAACCCAAACCAGTGCTGGGTGGGTATACAGACCTAAAAACATGAACCCAAACCAGTGCTGGGTGGGTATACAGACCTAAAAACATGAACCCAAACCAGTGCTGGGTGGGTATACAGACCTAAAAACATGAACCCAAACCAGTGCTGGGTGGGTATACAGACCTAAAAACATGAACCCAAACCAGTGCTGGGTGGGTATACAGACCTAAAAACATGAACCCAAACCAGTGCTGGGTGGGTATACAGACCTAAAAACATGAACCCAAACCAGTGCTGGGTGGGTATACAGACCTAAAAACATGAACCCAAACCAGTGCTGGGTGGGTATACAGACCTAAAAACATGAACCCAAACCAGTGCTGGGTGGGTATTAGTGCTGCCAACGAATATTCTATATCCGAATATAGATTCGAATCAATTTTTTTTATTAATAACCGAATATATAAAATTAAGGTTCGAATTAAAAATAATAATAAAAAATATATTTTTATTTATTATTATTATTAGTTTTCGGTGCCATGGGTAAGCGTTGTGACTTGTGAGCTTGTAGATTAGTTATATTTGCCACGCGACACGCCGACAACGGCATACATTGAAGAATAAATCAACTGCCTCGCACTCTTCCTAAACACAGAATACAGCGCAGCGCAGTTCTGATTGGCTGCCTCGTCTCCAGTCATGTTGCCTCAGAATTCTTTAGGGTCACTAATTTGAGCATAACAGCGGAGCAGCTAGCCAGCTAAAAGTTTCATAACGTCGGCAGCAGACCCACAGTCCACAGATAATAATAATGCAGCTGGCTGCTGGTAATTAATTGATTTAATACATTTGGGCTTGTTAGACAACACACAGATCTATCACTCATCAATCTTCAATCATGAAGCGACTTTATCCTTCAGGAAATTATAAAAAGATAAATAAAATGCGTAAGGATGAAATGTGGTGCCCCGGCAGCAGCAGCAGCAATGCAGTGTTCTGTTCTGTAAATTAATACTGCCTCCGTGCCTCGTTTTGATAAGGCTGTGTGGTAGGATTGCTCATTTAAGAAAAATGTTTTACTGGAGAAGGGAGAATGTATGCGCGTTGTGTTCCATCTCAGTTTTCAGCAACACCAATGCGCGGAGAGAGAGAGAGAGAGTTGCGCCAGCAATGCGATCTTAAATGTTATGTCTCAGGTTGTATTGGTGTAAATATAATTATAAAAAAATCCGATTGGCTCGAATTGAAATCCGAAATCCGAATGGCTCGAATTGTTCGAATCCACGTGGGTTTTTAAAACGAATATCCGAATCCAATTTTTGGACAATTACGGCAGCCCTAGTGGGTATACAGACCTAAAAACATGAACCCAAACCAGTGCTGGGTGGGTATACAGACCTAAAAACATGAACCCAAACCAGCGCTGGGTGGGTATACAGACCTAAAAACATGAACCCAAACCAGTGCTGGGTGGGTATACAGACCTAAAAACATGAACCCAAACCAGCGCTGGGTGGGTATACAGACCTAAAAACATGAACCCAAACCAGTGCTGGGTGGGTATACAGACCTAAAAACATGAACCCAAACCAGCGCTGGGTGGGTATACAGACCTAAAAACATGAACCCAAACCAGTGCTGGGTGGGTAATAGTATACAGACCTAGACAGGTGGCTGCCTGACGTCCAAAGTGCACAGTGTCCAGGCAGACGGCACACTTGGCAGCCCTCATGTTGAGGCCCACAGTGAAACGGTGAGGGATGTTGTGGTGCATCCTCTCTTTCACACGACGGCCGAACTCTGGTACACACACAGACAAGGAAGAAGAAAGCCTGAGTTACTATGGGATAAATCGTTGTGATGCATTGCATTGCAGCCTCCTCAAATAGCCGATCTACAAGCTTGTAGATCGGCTATTGAAGTGCAGCTGGAATGAGTGCTGTTGACTGCAAAGAGGGCTGACGGGGGTCCACATTATGTTTGCTCGTGGGCCGAAGGAGCGCAAAATGAACGATGTGATGATGGGCAGGCCGAACCAGTCAGTCTGCCAGACAGACAGTAAGACAGAGGTGCTAATCTGAATGTCAACGCTGGCAGACGCAGCTAAACAAACATTCCAATTACCGCAAGTTAATCTTGATTCAGTACCGCCTTGTCGCAGTGTGACTGTGTGACACAGCGGGCAGGAGTTTGGATCCCATTGACCGAGTGGACGGGACAGTATAGGCTGAACCATAGATTATATTATTATATTAAAAACAGATGCCTCATCACGTCGTTGGAGACATGTGTGTCCAATGTAAGGTGGGAGTCAAGCGGAAGTGCGGAGGGCACGCCGTGTCGCCTACCGCTCAAGTGACTACTGGCCAATCACAGCGCTACATTTCTGGGACTTCATATCAATTAAATCCAAAGGAGCTTTATTGGCATGAGAAAACAAACGTTTACATTGCCTGTTCCGGCCTACCGAACGTCCCCTTTCCGTGGCACACGCGGAAGCTTGCCTCCTCTTGAGACACACACACACACACACACCCCATGGCGTCTACCTTTTTATATCTATGGCCAAATGGTAATTTATGTTTACCAGAGGTTTCCCTGGCAGGGTGTTAGTGAGAACTCGCTAACGCCCTGGACCAGGGCTACTGAACCACCTGCTCCCACTGCCCCTAATTGCACTGTGATTGGTTGAGGAAGCAGTGAAGCACCCGTCCCAGCCCCCTGTTTCACTAGGCCATTTCAACTGCATGGTCTTTAATGATGACCTGATGAAACAAGAACAGCAAGACTGATGGCAGACGTACTGCCCCGGAGACACTTGGCCGTGGTGTGTGTGTGTGTGTGTGTGTGTGTGTGTGTGTCACACGTGTGGCAATGCATGCAGATAAGCATGGTAGGATGCAGCCGTACTGGAAGACCCATAAACTTACTCTCAAAAGTGACCCTCCTCTTTTCTGCGGAGGGCAGTGGAAAGGGAGAGAGAGAGCGAGAGAGAGAGAGAGAGAGAGAAAGGGGTCTAGCAGCAGCTGGGTGAAAGCAAACAGACCTAGTAGAAAAGCACCTGAAGTACTATAGGATAGCTGGATAAGAGGGAATAAACACAACAGACACAAAATAGTCCCAGTGGTTCTCTAACATTTCCATGTCAAGGCATGTCGGCGTGTTGCAATGCCATGCGTTTTTATATATATTTTCACAAAGTATATAATAGGGCTTACAAATCTGTATTGCCCTATTAAAACGCTGCTAAACCGTAGTGTATTCCACTGTTTAGATGTTACGTTTTGTGTGGGGACTTTAGAGTTTTATTAGGATCCCCATTAGCTGGTGCATAGCAGCAGCTAATCGTCCTGGGGTCCACACAGAACGGACTGCGGATGTAAATTTGCATCTTTGCTAAATCCGGTGCATTTGCCTTGCATTCATAATGCCCATTAATATGCAATGTCCCGTCTACTCTGAATAAACAAACAAAGTACAGTAAAGTGCTTAAATGGGTTCATTGGAACTCATATTTACCGAGGACCCACTGGAACTCCCTCAAGGAGCCCTGGAAAAGTCCTACTTTGAAAAATAATAACATGCAGGAAACCCCACAACAGCTTCACCGCAGCAAGTATCATCCATATTGACTCGTGAAAAGGCGAGGTGTTTGAGTGACACAGCAGTATATACATGAATGAATGAATGAATGGTTTATTTCGGTCATTAAAGCATATACATTTGTTAATGTATATGCGTGTGTGTGTGTGTAGTTAATTGCAACAAACTTTATTTTGACCGAAAAGGTGTAAGCTGGTGTAATCAAAACTTTGATACAACAGGCAAAACAACGGAAGACATTTGATTGCATCACTTGGTGGCGACAATAGATTATAAAAAAGGTTTATAATAATGTTTTATATTCATCAACAATATAAACAAACTATTCCATATTTCTGCTGCAATAACCGATGAACATGGCGTTAGCATCATGTTATGCTTTAGCTATTGAAAAATAGCAGATCTACAAGCTCATAGCGCGCCACCGAGTGGCGCGCTACGAGCTTGTAGGTCTGCTATTTTTGAAAAATCGAAGAACGACTGACATAGAAACATAGCTTTTTCAGAAAACTCTCAGGATGTAGAAGACATTTTTTAGAATCTGATCTCAGGTCAGAATGATTCTTCAAACATCAGTATACACTATATCTACACTTTTGCATTCGTCTACCTAGCCGGTGTTCGCCACGCGGGGCATGACATGACTGACCTTCCGGTGTGGCGGTCTCCTTGCAGCGCGTTGAGGAGGGGTTGAGGAGGCTGCTGGGGCTGGGCTGATGCTCTGGGGATTTGACGATGGCCGACATGAGGATCTGCTGGCGGGCCATGGCGGGGGTGGACGGGGCCTGGTGAGCCTGGTGCTCCACAGCTTTGAAATGTGCCGCTGGAAACATTTACAAAATAAAAGGATACCACAACTTGGTTAACTCAATATAGCTCAATGGGGAATGTCTTTGTTACTGTCAATGTAACGGGTCGGGTCCCAGCCAGGCCGGGTACCACATTTACAAATAAAAGGATACCACAACTTGGTTAACTCAATAGCTCAATAGACTGACACCACAACGCGTATTCAGGGCGGAGTCACCACCCCCAGGGGAAGTTGTGATTTGCTCTCGTTGCTCTCAATGCAGTTTGCGGCATTTCCAAAACAATATTACGCAGAGTAGCGATTATCAAACGTATTTGCAATGCCATACGTTGAAAGATCTGTTGCCCGTGGACAAGGCACGTTACCTCCGCAAGTTAGATATTATCGGCATAGATGTTGTATGTGATTAAGGATTGGAAAAAGTCGCATTGGCAGCCATAGAAAATTCTGCCCAGGGTAAAAAACCGGATGTGACGTTTTTGGGCGTTCCTGTCTTATGTGGTGTCAGTGTACGGGGAATGTCTTTGTTACTGTCAATGTAACGGGTCCCAGCCAGGCCGGGTACCACATTTACAAGATTGGATGATAGTGGTCTGAAACACAGAATGTCACAGAACTGTTCTCTTTCGTTCCTAATTTTCCTCTGAGGGGGAAGGGGGCAGTATACCCTAACCTTAAGAAGGAGCGTCAGGCAACAGAAAGGTTCCGTTCCTCAACATAGTGAACTACAGTGATATACTACTGATATCCTTTGGCTTGTGACCATTTGAATAATAAAAAAATAATAAAACGTAAAAGACAATACTTTTAACCAAAATGCATTTACCTTTCCAAAGAAAATAAAAAATAACCATTTCACACTTTGTGAGAGTATCACACACCCCTAAAATTGACAATCTTGGGTGTCCGCTTTCCTCCAATGAACGAGACGAGGTGTGCGACAAGATTACTTGCGCTTTTAATTTCAAACTGAAATTATATTTATAATGAGTCCACATTGCCATCTGTGTGAAAGAGGCCAAATTGAGGAAGTCTCAAACTGTCAATACGAGTGGAGTTGCATATTCTCAATAGCAAATCCATTAGCTTTAGCCTCCTGGGCTCCACTGAGAAAAGGACATTGGATTAAAAGAAAAAAATGACAATATGACTATAATTAGTCACGTGGAATAAAGCTAAAGAAAAAGTAATGATGATGTTTTAATTTAAGCCGACCTGCTGAAGAAATCATGACATTTCTGAGACCATTCATGTTTCTGGAAGATGCTTCTAAACTCGTTTGATCACTTCAAATACTCTTTCATCTTAAAATAACGAATGACCGAAAATAGCCAATCTACAAGCTCACAACACGTCGTGCTGTGAGACGTGTTGTGAGCTTGTAGATCTGCTATTTTCGGTGCGCAGCAGCATGCTTTCACGGAAAGACACACTGGCTTCTTCGTGAACAACACCCACCCTCTTCTCTGAGGGATCGCAGCTCTATCTTCATCTTCTGCAGGGTCTCCTCCAGTTCGGAGCAGCGCGAGCGTTCCTTCTCCAGCGCCAGCTTCATGTCGCTGTACTGCACCGGGCCAGCCGCCGGCTGGAGCGGAGGACCCAGCGCTCCGTTGGTCGTGGTGCCCACGTCCTCCCGGCGGCGCCCGAATATACCCTGACCCAACCCGGGGACACAAGAGGATACGCAGTGTTAAGCCATTCTGACCTGAGATCAGATTCATACGAGGTTTTCCACTGGACAACACACTGGTCTGATTAACCCATTCTGACCTGAGATCAGATTCTAAAAAATGTCAGTCGTTCTTCGATTTTTCAAAAATTGCAGACCTACAAGCTCGTAGCACGCCACTCGGTGGCGCGCTACGAGCTTGTAGATCTGATATTTTTCAATAGCTAAAGCATAACATGATGCTAACACCAAAATGGGTTCCCGTTCAGAATGGGTTAAGCAGTGGTGAAAAGAGTACTAGCGTGTTTTACTTAAAAGGACCACTTCACCACGATTTTTTTCCTACTCAGTCTGTGTCTCATAGGAGGGCTGTGGGCAGTTTAGAAACCGTCTTCCAGTGACATCATCATTAGGCAGATTATTTTTTGAACAAGATTTTCATTATCGTGAGAACGATGGCTTCCATTTTCACATTGCAACTTTTCAGGACTAGAAAGCCTGCCGTTTTTATTAGCTTGTATTCCCCATCGATGGTGTCACTGGAAGACGGTTTCTGAACTGCCCACAGCCCTCCTATGATACACAGACCGAGTAGAAAAGAATTGCGCTATTTTTTCTAGATTTTTTGTGAGGACCTATTATATGAAGATAGGTTGAAAAGTGGTGAAGTGGTCCTTTAAGTAAAAGTACCAATACTGCAATGTAGAACTACTCCGTTAGTAGTTCCGGAATTCAACGTTTGCTTGAGTAAAAGTACAAAAGTATTGGCATCAAACTGTACCTAAGGTACGAAAAGTAAAAGTACTCATTATTATGCAGAATGTATCATTTCAAAATCTCAAACGTTTTGAAAATAGCAGATCTACAAGCTTGTAGATCGGCTATTTTCAAATGGTCAAACACTCAAAATGTATATAGAGCTGAAGTGGTTCAAATGTTTTGTAATAATAATCAAAATCTACAAAGCAACTAAAGTTTGAAAAGAATGTAGTGTAGTAAAAGTACAATATTTGCCTCTGAGATGTAGTGGAGTACAAGTAAAAGTATTGGAAATTGGAAATACTCAAGTAAAGTACAAATACCTCCATAGTGTACTGATTCAGTACTACTGAAGTACAATACTTAAGTAAATGTATTAGTTACTTCACACCACTGCGTGTAAGCCACTGAGTTTATTTACAATAATATTCAGAAACATACCACAAGTCATAACACAGCATGATTGGGGAACATCGTTACGGTGTATTGTGAATAATTTATGGGAATTCTATTTACAATTGCCTTTTTTTTCTTGGTGGGCTGGTCCATTTTGGCTTGGAGGAAGTCGATGAGTTTGGTCTGCTGAGAGATGGTGCCTTCCATCTTCACCTTCTCATGGGAGTACACCGCCTGAGAGCAGGACGAGAACACAACCTCAGAGAAACGCTCGCTTCTAATTTGAACTCATGATATTTGGGAACGTCGAGATTGATTTGATCCCATTGACCCTCGTGAGACTTCTTAACTTAGTACTAGAACTCCTGGCTTGCAGACACTCACTAGACAATGTTCTGATTGTGTTGCATCACATGCAGTGCATGTATGCACTTGTCTTGCACAGTAATGATTAAAATAAGTAAATCAATCAAAATAAACAGTTCTGCATGTCACTCCCCGTCTCTCTGCCCCCATCTCCTACTCCATTCATCAATAAAGGCAGACAAAGTGAAGGGCTGCGTAACTGCCGCGGACACACGTTAAAATAGATTACATTGTTGCAGAGCCAATTCCGTCCCCACTGTAGCCCGGGCCATAATGAAAGTTGATGGACCCTTTTCACAGACATGTCATAGTATAGTGTAAAGACAGCTGCAGCTAATTAAATTAATGAGTCAGTTTGATTTAGGCGTGCCAAACAGCAAGCACTGACTATATTCAAATGGTATTGTCAATGCTTGCTTAAGTGGCACACCTAAATCATACCCACAGTTTTATTAGCTGCAGGTGTGTGGTCACCCTTTTGAAAATCTGCGTCATCTACAGTATGCTTCGTATTTAAGCTGTTGGCAAAGCAAGATTAAGACAAACTTTGTGTATTCACAGTTTTCCTGAATAGTAGTTCACCCTGTATGTATACCAGTGCTGTTTTAGGATGGGAAAGAAATGGCCTACATTTTAGCGAACCCACGACACACTGTCATACTGGATTACCAGCCAAGATGCCTGGACAGACAGTGGCCTTGTGGTTAGAGTGTCCGCCCTGAAACTGGGAGGTCGGTGGTTCGACCCCCGGCCGGGTCATACCAAAGACTGTAGAAATGGGACCCAATGCCTCCCTGCTTGGCACTCGGCATCAATGGGTTGGCTCACCGCTCCAAGAGATGGAGTCAAATACGGAGAACAAATTTCACTGCGGTAACGTGTGTGGCTAATCGTACGACTTTAACTTTGGACCTCTAAGCAGGCCCAGGCCAGGGATGGGATTTTGACGATTCGGGTTCCCTCACCGATTCCCTGTCAACGTTCCCATTCCCATTTCCCTTTAACGACTATGCTATAGGCCGGGGGTTCCAAAAGGACCCTTACAGGTCTTTAACTCCGAGAGTGTACAAATGGAACCAAATGGACCCGAAAGGGTCAGCTGGTACTGAATGTACTGCATGTTTGCAAACGCAGTGAGCACTAACTATGAGACCTAGCAGATCATGTCTGTGTGTCTGTCTGTCTGTCTGTCCCGCTGTTACACCACCTGCCCGCCACCAGAGGGCGCAGCTGTATCACACACAAAACACACACGCACACACACACCTTAACTTAAAAAAACTTAACTTCAAAAAAAAACGTAACTTCAAAAAACGTAACTTCAAAAAACTTAAAAAACCCCAAATATGTACGAGCTGCGTTCGCTTCCCGCATTTGCGCATCTTACTTGTCTCTAACTGAATGTACTACCTGAATGTTCTATAGCTGGTACTGAATGTTCTCCAGCTGGTAATGAATGTACTACCTGAATGTTCTATAGCTGGTACTGAATGTACTACCTGAATGTTCTATAGCTGGTACTGAATGTACTACCTGAATGTTCTATAGCTGGTACTGAATGTACTACCTGAATGTTCTCCAGCTGGTACTGAATGTACTACCTGAATGTTCTCCAGCTGGTACTGAATGTACTACCTGAATGTTCTCCAGCTGGTACTGAATGTACTACCTGAATGTTCTCCAGCTGGTACTGAATGTAATTACCTGAATGTTCTCCAGCTGGTACTGAATGTACTACCTGAATGTTCTCCAGCTGGTACTGAATGTACTACCTGAATGTTCTCCAGCTGGTACTGAATGTAATTACCTGAATGTTCTCCAGCTGGTACTGAATGTAATTACCTGAATGTTCTCCAGCTGGTACTCCAGGTCGGTTCTCTCCGTCTTCAGCATGTCCGTCTGGTCCAAGGCCTCCTGCAGACCCTGGGTCAGACGGAAGATATGGCTCTTCTGGAGGTCCATCTGCTGCTGCAGCTTGCCTTGCTGATAAGAACAACCCACACACACACATGGACAGTTTATGGTCAACGGCTTGATTCATGTAATCCAAGGACATTTAATTGACTGAAATGAGCCGTTCATTTGGCTAAAAACACAGATGGCCTCTTTGGTTCCCTTTTCACATTTCTGTTTTGGTGTCTCGCTGTAGAGCGTCGCGGTCCCTCCCCCCTTTCAGAACAACGAGTGGCCCAGGAAATGAATCCCAATGCATTTTCCCCATAGGCATTTCTTATTTTTTTTATTTAAAGAGCTTTTAAATGTCGTGACAAATCATGACAACAAACACAATTTTTCGGGCCAAACAAAGAATTAGAAAGTAGAAAAAACGGCAGGTTACAACACTTTTTTTTGTTGTTTTAATTCTTTGTAATTATTTGTTTGGTCCAAAATATTGTGTTGTCATGATTTGTCACGACAAGAGTTGGCTTCGTACGACGCTTAAAAGGTCTTTAAATATATAATTTAAGAAATGCCAATGCATTGGGATTAATTTCCTGGGCCACTCGTTGTTCTGAAAGGGGGAGGGACTGCGACGCTCTATAGGGGGAACACTCACACCGTTATGTTAACACAGAGCCATATAAGGAGAGTGACATCACCTCCGGTCACTTCATCGGGCCAGTCTTCGACAGAGCCTTCTATTAGCGAATAGTGACAAAGCCCTGAACCAGAAGTTTACGGAATGCACTGGAATTGACAACACCGTTTCTGTTAACACACTAAATGCGTTTTGCGTGCATGATTGTATTTCACTTTCTACCTCATCCATAAGCCTCTGTTTCAACTCTCTCTCCGTCTCCAATTTCTGCTGTAGGCTGCGGGCGTTCATCTCCAGCATGGCATGCTTCTTTTCCAGGTCATTGAGCTGGAAAACACATTTTAATGTTATATTTCAAGCAACTGCACGAAACGGTTTTCCTCTGCCATGTAAAGCAACAATAAAATTAAAATAAAAACACACCCGTGTGAAGTGAGGGGCGCTCTTATCATTGTACATTATCATACATCATCTCAGATTTTCCCTTCATTGTCAATGGCATTTAATATTTGTGTTGCCACAAATTGACGTCATATTTGGCAGACATTTGACCTAATTTCTCCCTTCATTGTCAATGGCAAATATGAGACGTGTGTGGACAAAAGCTGTATATAGGAGGCCGGAGGGGCTATAGCGCCCCTCAAAAAGAAAAGGGAATATGGAAATATCAGATATTACAAAGTGATTTGCAGGCTAGAAGAATGTGAGTTAACCCATTTTGGGTTAACTCACATTACTCAGCATTACGTTATGCTTTAGCTATTTAAAAATAGCAGATCTACAAGCTCATAGCGCGCCACCGAGTGGCAGGCTACGAGCTTAGGTAGGTCTGCTATTTTTGAAAAATCGAAGAACGACTGACGTAGAAGATATTTTTAGAATCTGATCTCAGGTCAGAATGGAAAACTGTCAGGATGTAGAAGACATTTTTAGAATCTGATCTCAGGTCAGAATGTGTGACTTACTGTGTCGGAGAGGCTTTCGGCCTTGAGTCTCTGCTCCTTCAGGGCCTGCTGCAAGGCCATTATCTCAGCCTTGTGCTCTCGCACGGCCAGCTCTACGGCCTGCCGAGACTCGCTGCTGCGCTGGTCGGCACGGAGCCTACACACATAGACATCAGAAATGTTCTTAGCAATTATTACACTCTCTATTTAAATTATCTGAGGATCTGTTTTACTGTAGAGGCCATGCTCATAGAACAGAAAACCATAACTACACATACTGGCTATAGTGGCTAAGTTTTCACTCTTGTTCACACGGGTCCAATTTGCAGGTGTATTTAGTTAGTACATTTCACAATTTGAGACCAGTTCCCTTACAAAATTAAACCATTTTGGCTTTCTTTTTTGACAGGAACAATTTGGCCAACCAATTACTGTAACCATGAACTATTTGGTCAAACCCAACACAGCTTTCAATGCATCATATATTTCTATTTCTGTTTTCAGTCTGTGTGCCCTTATTCAGTCAGTCTACTATGTGGTTCTCCAGAGGAAGAGACACAGATAATATTTGTTTGCCGGTTAGACGGGGCTGTCATTCGTCAACCTTGCTCACGGAAGCCGGTGCTGACGGGAGATTGTGTTATCACCTGCATGGAACTCAGTGACAGCGGTGCACCGGGGAGTTGACAGCAGAGGGCGGCAGTTTACCACCCTGAAACTATAGACACCACAAAGTCTCTTCCATAATAATGCCGGAAATTAAATCCTTGTAAATGTTTCCAAAGATTTCCAAAAAGATGGCAATTTGTTACTCCAATGTGTGTTTCTGTCAACGAATGTTCTGAATATGCACAACAAGATTAAGCAAATGTCATAACAGCTCTATATGAGAGATGTACACTACACACCGCTATTGATTGTGGACTGTGAAGATGGGAGATACTGTAAACTGAGGTCTTTCACTTTTATCAAAACAAGACCATTTGTTGCCCCTACGCACAATTCCCTGGCACTGTTTCCATCAGGATTACAGTACACCTCCACAAAGTCTAAATGTATGTCAAAACAAGTGGGGATGGTGCTTCCGTCATTTTGTCTATAATTAAAACACCATTTTGGCGCGGGAACCCCTTTTGGTGTTAGCATTATGTTATGCTTTAGCTATTGAAAAATAGCAGATCTACAAGCTCATAGCACGCCACCGAGTGGCGCGCTACGAGCTTGTAGGTCTGCTATTTTTGAAAAACCGAAGAGCGACTGACATAGAAGATTTTTTTATAATCTGATCTCAGGTCAGAATGGAAAACTGTCAGGATGTAGAGGACATTTTTTTAGAATCTGATCTCAGGTCAGAATGGGTTAATCAATGCGAGTGTCTATACCTATTCTGCTTCTCGTTGTCCAGCAGCCTCTGCATCTCCCTGGTGCGTCTCTCGGCCTGGCTCTTCTCGTCCTCCAGCGCAGACCTCCAGGCCTCCCACTGCCTCTCCTTCTCCAGCAGCTCATCGTTCAGGGCGTCCAGCTCCACCACCTGCTCCTCCAGCATGCTGCAGCTGGTCTTCAGCGTCTCGATGGTCTGCGTGGGAACACCATGTAGTGTTAGTTCCACCCACTGACTAGTAACGTGACCCATGGGTGTCTATTTAAGTGGGTGGATCACTGACATCTTGAGTTTGACCAGATGAAGAGCCTTGGCTCGAAACGTCGTCAATAAAAGTTATCTGTTGGAGCATACGAGTGTGCGGGTTCCCTTCTCTTTTCATATGTTACTTACTTACTTACTTTTTGAACCCAGCACCTCCATGAAGTGATGTGCGTATTTTTCTATAGTTTCTGCGTGGGAACACCGCCACACTTAAAATCAGGGCTAGAACAGTTCATCAACGAATTGATTTATTATTATTTTTAAAACATCAATAATTTTAGGTTAGGGACGGGTGAGGGTTTGGGGTAGGTAGTCGATGGGACCAATGGATCGGACCTGTGCCCCGTCGGAACAAAAAGGCATGCACTCCAATTATTGTCTCCATATATCTCCATATATGCCTACAGAGTTATGGCCACCGAAACTGGTTCTGGACAACGTGTCGAGTTTGAAGTTGTTCGGTCAAATCCAGCACTACACTGAACAACTAAATTGAAACGAATGAATATTTCAAAACTATAATTAACTGCCAATCTGGGGGCAAAAGGTAATGATAAGACTGCATGTAGTTGTACTATTGTGTGTGTGCGCGTGTGTCACCTGTTTTTGGTTATTGAGGTGCATCTCGCGGTCAGCGACCTCCCTCCGTAGGCGGTCTACGTCCTGGCTGAGCTGCAGCCGGTCCTCCCGGTCGTCCGAGGCCTCGTCCAGCTGCTTGGACAGGTAGAAGTTCTGACGGTTGAGCTCGGCGTTCTCCTGGCTCAGCTGTGTGAGCTGCTCCTCCAGGTCTGTGATCACCTGAGGCCACACACACACACACACACACACACAGGTGGAGCCGTTAGTAAAATAATGAATAATAATGAATTGCAATTTTTATAGCGCTTTTCCAAGTGCTCAAAGCGCTTTACAATGGTTCATTCATTCATACATTGGGAGAGGTGAAGCGGCGAACAGTCAACACCAGCACGTCCTCACTTCCCACATTCACACAGCTCACACCGACCAACTCAGTGGAGGCAATGTAGGGTTCAGTGAATTGCCCAAGGACACTTCGACATGTGGACAGGAGGAGCCGGGATTCGAACCGCCGACCCAGGGGATCATTGGACGACCTGCCCTACCTCCTGCCGCCCCCTACTGCTAACGGGCTCTAGTATGCACACACGCAATTTTGGAAAGGACTTGGGCGGCGGGCCCCTTCCCTACTTCCTTTACAGGTGTTATACAGATGATTCTAATGAAGGCTCTGTTCCATGCTGGTCAAACAGAGTCAGGGTGCTGCTGTTGTGCATGTTGGCTCACTGGAAACACTCTACACTGCTACACCAGTGGGTCTCAAAGTGTCCTTGAGTGGGTTCCAAATGGCCTAACTGAGATTGTATAATCGGTAACACCTGTGAAGGAAGTAGGGAAGCAGCCCGGAAGCAAGGACTACCTAAAGAGGAAGAGAAGCGAAGACCGTACAGTGGACACCATGTTGCTCCATGGAAGGAAAGAAACAGGCGCAGTTGAGACCAGGAAGTTGTACATGCCCAAATGTGTGTACAACTTCCTGGTCTCAACTGCGCATGTTTCTTTCCTTCCATGGAGCAACATGGCGTCCACTGTACGGTCTTCGCTTCTCGTCCTCTTTAGAAGTAGGAAGTAGGAAGAGTTTATTCTGTGTGTATAGGCAGCGGATGGTAAATCCTAGAACCTGGCATAATTTTACAAGTAACTGCACAGTAGGGCAATAATAAATGACAGATTTACAATTATTGCTAAATGTTATACACTGATGTTCAGGTATTGAGGTCAAAGCTACATCAATATCAAGTTTTCTTTGCTTGATAGAAAACAAAAATGTGCAGCGTCAGAACCATGAAGTCAAGACCAAAGCATGTCATGATTAGAGCATCACAACGGTGTGTGCCCACACTCCCACAGAGCACGATGACCCTGTATAAACCCAGGCCGTGGTGGTGGGGGGGGCCATATGAACTTGTCTAAACAGTGACTGGCATGTGGATACGATCTCTCTAGGGGTAAGGAAGCAAAAGGCTAGATATGACACACGGGTTGACAGACTAGTGCAGAAGCGTCAACATTAGCTGTGCCAAGCCGACGCAGATGTCGCAGAGTGGAAGACGGCAATATATAGATTCATGTGAGTGCATCAAGTATGCAAACTGTGCCTCCATGGCAAGGTTTAGAGTCAGTGAAATCTGTTTTTGTCTTGGCTTGTGTTACTACTGTTACTACAAACAACTTAATTGCCATAAATACACAATGTGTAAACCATCCTGCCAAATGAGAGAAGAGACAAAAAAAGACGTAGCAGTACTTACAGAGCAGCTGTCTCGCAGGGCGTCAAATTTGCGCTGAATTTCATCCCTGTGACTCTGTTAAGAGGAAGAGGACATAACTTTATAATTATTAATTCAAATTAAAAAGCGATTAAGTGGAAAATGGTAAGCGACATTCCAAGGCATGCAGAGAATATGTGGAATACACAAATTGTCGACCGTGCGTGCAAGCAGAAGACCATATCCCGTCAAACAGGTTAATTTATTAGAGCGACAAAGACCAGGTGCTCGATGGAGGTGCAATAAAAGTTCTGGCTGTTTTTAACTTTTCTAAATAAAGTACCTTGCATTTATCCACCCTCTCCTCATGTTTACCTTTTTGAGTGAGACATACCACAGTATGTCTTAATTTTTTAAGTGTGATTTTTATCCAAATTGTGCCTGTTCTTCTGGGAATGTCTTTTTGAGTGCTCGCCTTTTTTTTAGGTTAATTTATTAACTACGCCCCATTACAACCACAGATATCATGTTAGGGTTAGTGAAGGATGAAAGGATGAAAGGATGAAAAACAAAATTCCTTTCAGTTCTATATTAATGATAAGTGTACATGGCACCTAGACCTACTCAACTACCACAACTGAACAGAGCCAAACTGCACAGAGGAGGTGCAGTTTGGCTGAACCCTAACAGAAGAGTAAAGGCCACAGCATACCCCACCCGAACAAGACCTTCGTTCTGCTAGAGTAGGTCAATGAGAACAAAGAACTGCGGCAGAGCCTTTCTGAACTTTTCCAACTACCCGAACATTGTTCGTGATTGGCAGACACTCGACGCACTCATGATTTGTATTGTTTTATAATCGCAGTCCATCAACAACGTGCCATGGACCGTTTTGAAGAAACGCTGGCCCAGTTTAATCCCATTCTGAGCGGCTAAACACATCCAGATGGCAATGAATTAACGGGGTGCGATACCGATAGCACACACTTTCTCCACTGTGTCTGTCGCCAGAAATGGTTGACATCTCTGAGACGAATGACATCAAGGTCATGTCGGAGGTTGATGGAAATAAACAGCGGAGCTTCAGTGGCTCGAGCAGCAGTGTTGCTATAGGGCGAGTACAGACTATACAGAGTCGGCGGGGTCTAGTGTTCAGAACTCAAAATTGATATTAGGATGTATAAAATAAATTTGTCCTTGGCTCGCAGAGCTCATGCCAGGCCTACTAACGCTGAACAAAGCTATATTTTTCCTTTGAAGTATAATGCCGCAGCCACAAGGCAAAGAGATTTTCACTCTTATTTACTTAGGGTATTTTAGGCTGATGTGTGTGTTTTAAGTACTAAATGTTGTGACCTCTCCCTTAACACTCAAAAACACTAATTTTGATTAGAATCTGTGATTTTTATTCAGAGATAAAACTAAAAAGGGGGGGAAGATTTCAGCTACCATTGGAGTCAATGAGGGGGGAATGATAATGCTGGCGCACCGTTGACTTCCGGGTTTTTCGTTGCGCAACACAGACGCTCAAAGACGGTAGCATAACGCTCTCTGATATTGAATGAATATAAAGCATTAAAAGACGAAGACCTCCGTCTAGGGAAGCCGACGGTTGGATTTTTGAAAAGACGAAGATCTCCGTTTTGGGCAGTCAAGTGGCTTGGAAGATGCGACCATGAGATGGTTTGCGATAGTTCTCTCTCTCTCGTCTCACCCTGAGAGCGGTGATCTCCTCTTCGGCTTCGGCGGTGGTCTCCTCCAGCTCAGTCTTGGCCTGCTGCAGTTGGCTCTCCAGGGCGTGGCGTGCGGCCTGCAGCCCGCTGATCTGAGACTCGCGCTCCTGCAGAGACAGGTTCAGCTCGGACACCTGCTGCTTGATCTCCAGCTTCTGCTCCTCATGTTCCAGGCCCATCTGCGAGTCAAACAAGACCACAGAGAAATCCTTTCATACAGCAGCGACAGCCCATGTAGGACATTGTGTGTATGCTATTTTCTGTGCATTTTGCAACTTGAACTCTATCCATTGATACATTTGTAAAGATATTTCGTGGGCCTTTAGTGAGAAAGAGACTTGAAACTTGGAAAGCGAGTAAGGAGGAAGCAGCAAGAAAAAGTCAGAGAAACAAATTAGGAAGAATTACGTACATATCAATTAAATCTTATATAGACAATGAGGAAGGAATGAACTCAAACACAACAGATTATGCCATTGTATAAAATAAACCCACTTGACTCCCCATCTCCTCACCTCCCGTATCCTCGTCTCCAGCTCCATTAGCCGACTCCTCTTGCTTTGTTCTTGCTGACTAATCTTTTCCAGATGTTCTTCCAGTTTGGCATTCTGGGCCTCCAGTTTGCCCGCCTGAGACTCCAGGTAGAACTTCTGCTGCCGGAGCTCCGAGATCATCTCCTCCTGGGCTTTCCTGACAGGAAAATGTAAACAAAATAAAAAAAGATGACATATTTTGATGCCAAAGCGCCAGCGCTCGCCCAGCAGTCTGCCGTCACCCAGGCGGATGCGTGCTCATCTAACCCTGGATAACCATACATGGAGAAGACTGAATCATCACCTAGATCTGCATATATGGAGCCGGCCAACAACTCTTGTTGATCTGACCTCATCAAACCCTGTACACAGCCAGAAGTTTCACCTTTAACATGGGATACTTAAATTGGGACTAATGAACATGCTGGAGGCTTGCGTGAGAGGATGGCATAGTAGGCAGAAGACCCATCGGCTCACTCACATGTTCTTCTGGGTGTAGATACTGCTGTTGGCGGCCAGCTTGTTAGCCTCCGACAGCTCCCCAATGCGCTGTTCCAGGTTCTTCATCTTGGAATCCATGGCATTGATGGTCTGAAGGGGGAGGGAGGCACAGCATGGTGGAAACCACCTCCATGTTAAAATGACTGACGACAAAGATGCAAGGATCTGTGTCTAAATGAATAGATTGGACTCTGAATGGCTAGTTTGGGCCACAGCCGTAGGTCAATTAAGGTGTTGGGAGTTGAATCTCCTACTGTTAATGTCAGATCATTGTGTCTGGATTAAACATGCCTCAAGTCTACAGAGAGCGTGGGAGAGAGAGAAAGACACACAGACACACGCGTGTCTCTCCCCTTCTCTCTCTCCCTCTTTCCTGTCAGTCTTCACTTGATACTATCAATAAAAAGGCAGAAAAGCCAAAAACAAATCTTAACAAAAACAAAAAAAATGGCATGGAGGAGGTGAAGGGTGGGGGGGGAGCCTATGGGCCTTGGGTGGAGCGGGAGTGAAGATCCTAGATCCTGCTTGAACCCAGGCTTTAAAGTGATCAGTTCCTCTCATGCAACGCTTGCCCTTTGCCTTAAATGAGTGTATAATCACACAGTGAACCATAGTGTTCAAACTACCAGAGAAGAGCAGGTGGTAGCGTCACTGCCTGGGAAGGATCCTGGTTTGATCCATTCCCTAGCTAGTCCTGCTATCATGTTGAAGTGTTGAAGAACAAGAGACTGAACCTTCAACTGCTCCTGAACCTGAACAGGTTGGTGTATTATATAAACTCGCTGCCTCCGCCGTTGGTGTTTGAATGGGTGACTAGGCATACATTTTTACGCTTTGGATGTGAAGCACTGGATGTGAAGCACTGGATGTGAAGCACTGTAATCCATTATTAAGACATTCCCAGAAGAACAGGCACCACAACACAGTATGTCTTAATTGTTTAAGTTATTATTATTATTATCATAATTATTATTATAATTATCATCTAATAGAGCCTCTCAAAATTTTATTTGATCTTGATTCAAATGTGATTTTTATCCAAATTTGAATCTTAACTCAATGTCTGCCAAGGACTTAATTAACTGCTTTTTTATCAATCATTATTTTGGTAACAAATACATTTATTTAATATAGCAAAGTGCAGCATTGAGTTGTTATGTAATGAGGATCAGCTCGCGAACAAGGCTAAGCCATGATGTTTGTTTATCCAAATAGGAAATACAAAAAAAGCTTGTTAATTCTCCCTGATATTATTTGGCAGAACAATAGATGTGGAAGCCAATATATCCGTTTCTGTTATTTGACATGACAAAAAAAATAGCGTGATCAAACATAGGCATAAATCGAACAGGCAGTCTCCTCAGTTTCAAGCAGAAAAGATAACAAAAATCATAGTTTGTAGTACACTTTCTTTGCAATCACACATTTTCACATAGCACAGCAATGGTGTTCTACTGGAGGCATGATAGTAACAGTGTAATTCACATCATCTCTCTTTTCATTTTGTAAAACGGATATTAGTTCAAATTGGGTTCAAATCTCTGGTCAGACAGACAGACGCAATGGTAGGCCTCAGGCCTGGTATGGTAGGCCTCAGGTCTACCATTCTGAAATTTAATTTAATAATATTTGGACTGCTGGACAGCTGACAGTAGGCTCTCTTTACTCTTACAAAAAATGTATATACGGAAATATAATAAATATATATAAGAGTAAAGAGAGCCTACTGTCAGCCTACTGTCAGATGTGGCACATCTATGCACGAAATGTCTATGTTCACAGGCTTCTGTGTGCGGCCTATGAGGGCATCTGAGCATGTGCGGCACTATACAAGTCTTACACCATATGCATTTTCGAAACCCAGCCAATAACTTTGAGTTCTAATCTTGATGTTCAATACGACAACCCTAATGTATAATCTTAATCCTGAATACCAAGCAAAACCACTGCTTACAGCTTTCTGTTCGCTGATGAGCTTGCATTTCTCTCTGGCCTCCTCCTCCTGCTGGGTGCGTTTGGCTTCCAGACTGTCCTTGTCAGCCAGGTCCACCTTCATCTGGGCCTCCAGAACCTTCACACAGAACCAGGACTGTTTAGTCAACACCGAGTTCAAATGGACGCATTTATTTGTTTAATGTACAACAGACATTACTCAGCCCTACCTTGATCTTGTCTTCATAAAGCCTTTCTTTATTAGCCAGGCTGTTTTCCATTCTCAGGGCTGTCGACTGCGTCTCCCTCAGGTTCTCTTCAAGTTCCTAGATGGGACGTTATTATTATTATACGAGGGTTATGGAAAACATGCTCTGAAGACATGTGACTGTTCATGCTGGCATGCAGTGCAGTTAGGAGCATGTGTGTGTTTAAATCTATGCATGTGCCGAGTTCAGTAAGACATGCGTTCTGGGAGGACTGCATAGCTCCTACATGCAGCTCCCTAAAGAAAAGCCCTGCATATAGGGTGTGTAACGTGTGTTCCAGGATTTAAAAAAAGGACGGAGAACAGAGGGTAGTACCCAAGGATGGATTCACCAGCCAGCCGCTAGAATGAGTGTGTGAGTGGGGGTGAGAGAAGAAGGGCACAAAGGCTAGCATTAGACGGCCTCATCTGTGGCTCCCTCTCACCAGGATCTTGTCAGCCATCTGCTGGATCTGTGAGGATTTCGTCTGGATGTCATCTTTCAGCTTGTTCTCTCTTCGCTCCACCATCTCCAGTCTTTTCACCTGGTTCTCTAGGGTCTTCCTGCCATCCTACAGTACACACACACACACACACACACACACACACACACACACACACACACGCGCACACACGCACAGATAAACATTAACGCTTTTAGCAAATCGATACCCAGGAACATTCTCTGGACTGTCGGTTCCAGCAATTAAACATTATAATAAGACGGTCGGGCTTGTATGTCATGAGAATATAACTAGTATGTTAATGTAACAGTGTGACATTAACCCATTTAGGCCAGCTGCCATGACAGCATTACTTTATCTCTGAATTCACGTCGTTTTCCGGATTCACTTCTGTGAAGTTTCTCAGAAAGTCCTCAGGTTTTTAGGGCGTCTTTCATCAAACTGGCTCATGTCTAACTCTAAATGGGTTATGGCACTGTGGAATTGTGTAGAAGCTCGTACCTCGGTCTCTCTCAGGCGGCGTTTGAGCGTGTCACTAGGGTCGGTCTTGCCCTTTAGACGCTCAAGATCTCGCTCCAGCCTTTCTTTGGCCTGACGGATGTTCTGCAGGAGCTCGGTGGCTTCTGTGCTGGCTTTCACTGCCTAGATGAAGGTCAGGAGGTCAAAGACAGTTACAGTAGATCTCAGTACAAGCTTGTTCATTTGACCGAGTGTTGGGGGGGAAAACAGGTGGGTAAAGCTAAACCGTCTCAGTAGACAGACAGCATGGGAGACAAGTATTTATGTGACAAAATGACAGTTATGTTACTGAATTATGAAAATGACACAATTCAAAAGTAAGTTCATGTCATACTGTGTAACTTTTTAAAATAAATTAAAGTGACAATGTTTCACTGGTATATTTTTCACAGTCCGTAACCATAAAATGTGACTTGACTATTAAACTGTAATTCTCATCATACGCCATTGATCTGTATCCATCCATGTAACATAATGTTACGTATCAATCCTTTTCTGAAATTCAGACATATACATGCTATTACTACTTTACTTATCTCTCCATTCTCACTGCTTCCGTCTGTCTTTCTCTTCTTAATAACTGCTTTTCCATCACTTGACTTTCTGTTTCCGCTACTAAATCATGTTGTTTTTCCCCCTCATGACTTTTTCTTTCAATCTTGAACAAGCTGCCCTTAAACTGCACCTTCTCCTTTATCCAAGTCTTTGGCTCTGGCATCTCCAGTCTTTGCATTCCTTCCTTCTCTCTCTCCTTATCTCTTCAACTGCTGTCTTGAATTTTAATATAGGCCACAGAGTTAAAAGATCTGAGACAAAGTTATACAGTGTACTGGTACTGTAGTTAAAGTTAAATTATCTCAGAGGATGGCCATGGAGTCCAAGTCAGCCAATAATATAGTCAAGGCCATTTTAGAGTAAGCGGAAAACGCCAACAAGCCGGTTCAAATTATACTTCTACGAGATAAAATAGGAAAATGGATTGGGTTGCTGCACATAACTGCAGTAAGTAATAATTAGCATGTGAAGCTTTGGGGACAGAGCCTTCAGTGTGGCAGTGTGGAACTCTATCCCAAGGGAGATTTGCCACACTTGAAAAATCTGGATTCTATTATGCATTGGCTACTTTAAAAAAAAAAGACATCCATCACTCAGGCCTGCCCTAAAGCAACTACCGGTAGTTGTTTGTTTGTATGTTGGTTGTTCATTGTCTTTCCATCTATAAATGTACAAGCTGCTGCCATTATTATTATTATTATTATTCTCTGCACCAAATTATCATTTAGTAGTAGTACAGCATGTTTAAAATATACATGCATAATCTTTTCTAAAGAATGGACGCTATCTGTCTCGTCTGTCACTGTGCCTGTGAAGGCAGCAGTCCAGGCAATGGAAACACTTTGTTGTCGTTTATCCTAGCCAATAATGAGTGGGTGGTACTTTGAGGACTGCTCATAATGACAGACCTTTATATACAGTATAAATACGAAACCACTCCTATACGGAGCTTTGTGTGTCCCTGGCTGTGTCCCTGGCTGTGTCCGAGCACGGAAATAGCGTTTGGTTGGTTTTCATCACCAAGTGTCACTGTTGCCGTGTTCACTTCACACGGGTGTGTGGTTTTTTGTAGTTTTGTAGCTTTTGCAGCTTCATTAAGAACTAGTAAATGTGTATTTAATCAAAACCATCAAGGGAAATCTTTTTAATGGAGGTCATAAAGTCAGAAGGCACTTACCTTGGAGAGTTTGTCCTGGAGCTCTTCGATCTTCAACTGTTGTTCAGAGTTGGTCTAAACAAAACAACAAGCTGAGTGAATGACAGACGAGTCTACCACAGTGTATACTAGAGACACTTACTGTATGTACACCAAGCTCTGCATTGATTCATTGATTGAATACTTTATTAGCAGCTTGCAAAGACAAGCACAGGAAAGTACAGTTCAATACAAGGTCTGCTAACAGGAATAGACACCCAAGAAAGCACTATGGCTTGTTTCCATCGGGGTCCTTTGTACTCAATTCATTAAAACATTTAATGACAGACAAAATGTACTACAAAGTATAGGTCAGGGACCAGTTCTGAATTGCAGCCACGTGCTCTTATAGAGCGGTTTTGAAGGAGAGTAAGGATTCCCACTTCTTTGTGACTGTTAGGTAGGGCATCCACATTTCGGAATGAATAAATCAGCTTAATCTCACTCACCTTCTCCAGTTTGGTGAGTAGCTCCTCTACTTCAGCTTTGCCTTGCTCCCTGGCCTAAAAAATAAACAGTGCAACAAGGATACATCAAGGACATGCAATCTCAAAAGCTACCTTTTCATGTACCGCTATTAGGTACTGGTATCTAAATGGCTGGAGAGAAATTGTCTCGACTTAAATGTCTCATGGAAAGGTGTACACTTGAGGTTGCGTTGCGAATAGTTAGCACAGTCAAAGATGCAAATCATGAATATGAATGAGCAATGCCTTGCTTTTGCTAAGCATTTCTCTCGTCAATTCCCATATGGCTGATCTTAAAAAAATAAAATAAAATAAACACTCTTGTGAAGTGAGCGCCGAGCGGTCTGATCCGATGATGTCAACAACACGATATGATTCCGTGCTCAAACGGACATACAGACATACACACAAAGTTGTGCATTGAATCCGCTCAAAAAATGTATCTTCAACAAAATGACGGCGGCGGCCGCTTTCCCCATAATGTTTCCAGCATACCTTCTGGATTCTCTGTTGGTATTCTACAGCCTTCCGTTTCAGCTCCTCGCTGGTCTGCCTGGAATCCCGGAGCTCGGACTCATACAGGTCGCTGCGGCGGCGGGCAGCCGACAGGTCTTCCTCCAGCTGCCTGATGGTCTCTTCCAGCTCTTCCAGCTGAGCATGGTACTCCTGAGCGGTGGTGGGGAAAAGTACATGTTTTACAAGTAAATGTATCAATATTGCAATATATTGCAAACTCCTTCTCTTAAAGTGAATGCGTATGGTGGCACTGGGAACTTCATAAATGCCAACAGCTAGCCGGCAGAGAAAGAATTAAGCACAGTACGTAAGTAATAGGCACATGTTTGGCGAAGGCGCAGGTATGTGTAACACCATACATCCACTCGGTTGAGATTCAGCCATTGGCTAGTCACTGAAGTAGTCATATTTAGACACTTGGTCAGGTACCTTGTGTGTGCGATGCTGAAACAGAGGACCGCCTTTCACGTAGTACCAAGATGACAAGGTGACGAGTTTGGGAGTTTTGGGAGTGAGAATGTGTTGGCCGCAGAGAAAATGTGAAACGGGGAAACACAATTTCCGCACACAACCATATTGGGTGGTCTACAACTTCTACAAAATCTCTTCTAGGTTAGTATAGTAGTAGTAGTATAAGTAAGTAAAGCTTTTAAATTGTCAAGGATCTCTGCCAAAGACAATCAGAGGAAACAAGCAAAGCGTTCTTCTATACCCAGCCATGTCTTTGGCTTCAGAAGGAGTGCCCTGTGGGGAAGCCATCTGCATGCGTGCCATCTGGAGGGATGACCTTGGCATATTAAGGACTGCTGTGCAGAGGGTATCCTCAGAGGGAAGCCCTGCTTGTGTACCGATTTGGTATCTCAGCTTTGACCTGTGGTGGTGTAACAAGAGGTGTACAGTACCTGTTCCTTGATCTCCTGGAGCTTGCTGCCCTGTTCGCGGATGTCGTGCAGAAGCTGCAAGGCCTTGTCGTCCTCCTGGGAGACTTCCACGCGGGTCGCCTCCAAGCTACGCTTTAAGCTCTGCACAACAACAAACATACACACAAAAAGTTCAAACGCTAAACCATAAAGCCGCTGCTGAGAGAGCTACTACCAGCGTAGTGCTTTCTCCAAGTTTCACACAGGCAACAATGACATACCCGGCACTGAGATTCTGAAGTATTGTAAGCTGCACTCTACTGATCATAGGATGCAAATGTGTGCATTGTTTGCCGCGTGACAAAACGCCGGGGAAGTTGAGGTGGCAGTTGTTTTGGTTATGTTGTTAGGCAACCCAAATCAACATTGTTTATGAATTGATTTCATAGGGCCTAAATGGAAACAAGACTTCAAGGATTTTTTTTTGGGGTGCCATCCCTTTTGGAATAAGTGTTTGACTGTACTCTGTTGCTGTTTTTACATTTACTGTATGTCTAAGAAAATATTCAATCAATCAATCAATCAATCAACAGGGTATGTTGCTTGGTTCCATGAGAGAGATTTCCATTTCAAAGAAGCTGCCAAAAGTAATTTATCCTGCAGTATTCCACACCTCTTTTCTTTCTATTAGACCAGAAGGAATTTGACCACAGAAAAAGGTTCAGGGCATCAGTGCCGTGATACTCAGAACATATGCCATTTAGTGCCATCTGCATTCTGCACCAATTTCATTGCTGTGCCAAACCTTTGAACCCATCATGTGCACTGCAGATAAACATGAACAATACTGCCTTCAAACTAGAGGACAGTTCAGAGTCTAATAACGGCTATATGTACAATCTTTAGCTATTGATACTGTGTGTGCCGTTTGTAAATGAAGCCGCACGAACCATACTGTAATTCCCCAGTTTGACCATTTGCTGCATGTCACTCCCCTACACTGACTCACAATCAGGACCTAACAAATAAAGGCTCAGAAAAGCTCAAAAGAATGAGCAAAAGAACAATGTAATGTTGTAAATGTTTCGGTGTTGTCTATGATTAGTCTACTTTTGAGAGACATACGTACATACTGTATGGACAAACCCTGTTCTCTTGAGTCTTAGTAGGCTCAATAGTTAGTTGCTAGTCCAGCCAACACCACCTCAATAAAGCTACATGTGTGCAATAGTCCCATGTTTGAGTTAAAGTCGTACTGTGTAACATTTTCAATTACTTTTGATATTAAGTCTTTCTTTCACTTTCATGAAACCATTCCACATAAATGTGTTTTACTTTTAAGTTAACTTCTGTGCTATTAAACAGTATTTTACACACATTCCAAAATTATGTAGGCACAGTTGGTAGTGTAATTATTATGTATTTTAAAATGAACAAAATGAACAAATGTTTCTGACAACTGAAATTGTTGAACGATGTAATTACAATGGAGCTAGAAGAGGTGTTGACATTATGACTTGCATGAATTAACATTTCTCTTTCATGTACAAACATGTGCTTGCCTTGCATACAAAGACAGATAAGATATAGACATTATACATAGACAGATGCAAGCACACGCCCACAGACAAACACACACAGCAGTAGTGTAAGACAAGTGACTCACGCTGCATTCAGTGATATAGGTGGCAAGGTCTTGCTCCAGGGCGCTCCTCTGGGTCTCAGAGGCCTTGAGCTCCACATCCTTCTGGTGGAGCACTGACTCCAGGTCAGTCATCTTACGCTGGAACCTGGAGATCTCCTGTTCCATCTGATCACAGAGAGAGAGAGAGAGAGAGAGAGAGAGAGAGAGAGAGAGCAGCTGACCGTTCAGGATGAGGGTTACCAGTTTGAGTTTCTCCATGCTCCTGTTGCATGCGTGTTTGGGCTGAGCTTTGGTTGAGTTAGCTCAGTCGACTAGAGTTTATTGAATTATTTATGAATACTGTATGTATGAATATAGTCAGAACTGCAAGTGCATTCCCATACACATGAGCATCATTCCTGAAAACGGAACCGGAGGCAAAGCCCTCACCTTGTGACATTTGTCTTGAGTTTCTTGTAGTTCTTTGCTTTTAAGGTGTAGCTTCTTTTCCATTGAGTTGGTCTTCGCAGGAGAGTTGAGGCCTGCAGACACTGACCTGGGAGCGACAACATAAGATATTAATATGTATATAATTGTACTTAGTGAAGGAGTACCAGTTGGAGCACAACGGTCAGATATGTGATTACAAGTACAATGTGATTACAAGTATCAATTATCGATTATTTTATATAATCGATAGATACCGTACATTCAATTAACTGTTACACCCCTAGTCTACTTTATGAATCAATATGTCCTGGTACTGTCATAATGGATGCATTGCTGATAAAGACAAGACACACAAGAAAAAGGTTACAGATGCTAAGGGAATGTACTTCAAACACATTTATTTACCTTAATAAGAAGCATTAGCGGCGGGTGAGGATATCGATTCGTACAAAAAGAGTATTAAACCTAATCGCCGCGGTTTCAAAAGCTGCTTATCTGCAGACAAAATAGGACTGTTTCGTGAACGGCATATCTTAAACTCGGATTTGTCACTCCAATTTACCCAACAAATCAAATACTGTCAGATGATTGACTGACGATTGTATGTTCATGTTTATAGTGCATAAACATGAACATACATGCATTGTACAAATCTGTCAAAAGGAGTGAGTGGATGCCGATATTATATACTGCTGTTTAACTGTAGACGGATGACAGGTTCTTGGTTAACCTATGATCCTAGATTGCTATTTCTATGCATTTGATATGTTACCTTGTGTTTACCTCGAGTACTATAAATATCTCTGGATTAAGAGTGTCTGCTAAATGCCTAGATTGTAAATACATTCATACAATTTCAACATACTAGAACTGAAATGGCACAAAACAGCATGGTTGGTCAGATGCCGCTTTTGACCGATACCCTGTACTTCTGCAAGGAGTCTGCCTCCAGAGGCCTGGCTGTAGAGGTTGTAATGTGCTGTGACATTGTTTACATCCTTCAGGCATATTTAATCTGTTTAGAGTACAACATGAAGTCAATTTTTGTGTCCTTGTGTTGCCGAGCAAAAAGGTGCTTCTGAATCGAGGTTGTGAGAGTATCTTCTTTGTATGAATGAGTCTACAAATAGACTGACAGTCTGACTGTCATAATGTTAAACATAGTGTCCCTGAACCAAGCGTTGCTGCTGCAGACTGCAGTTGATATTTAATGATTTTGTCCACCAAGAATGGCTCATTGGAAATTGTACATTGTTGCTGTTCCAAATTCGCATCACATCGAGGCACAGACGCATTTGGCAAACAGCGCAGAGAAACTCACACAGAAACTTAGAAACTATTCACAATATTCCAAACACACTGCTATCGCTATAACTGCCCTTTTACTTAAAAGCAGCTCTGGAAAATAAATAAATAAAAACAATGAAAATGACTGTTCAATTCTGGTGGCAATTTGAAATGTTACTGCAGTACGCCTACTGTACTTACAGCTGAGCATGCACTGCAGTCGCAGGTTAAGTCTTCAGGTAAAGACTGAAACTCTTACTTGAGTGAGAGTCCAATCCATTTAACAATACACAAAGTCTGCGCAATAAAATCATTGGGATTAAATAAAATACTGTGCCATTATTATAGAACTGGTGGTTGACACATGATCAAAAAAAGGCTTGGTGACAACCCAAGAATTGAAAAGCTCAATGAATATCACAACCCAAACAGAGACTCCTAAGATCAGAGCCAACAATGCCACAATATAAATATATATATATTTTTTTTGTGTCACCACAACATAGGAGACTTTGTCAAATAGATTTTACTAGACGTAGACTGGTTACCCGAGTCAGTTGTTCTATTCACCGAATACAACTTTACTTAATAACTAACCGACAAGTTACATTTTTTATTAGGCAAGGCAGGCTAATAATTATAAAGTATAAATATAAAAAAATATATATTTTGATGTTGACAGATATAATTGACGATGGGATTTAAAGACCTGGCTTTGCTGTGCTACAGAGCTGCACAAGACTTCATAGAGACTAGCATACGCATATACAGTACACACTAGGGCTGCACGATATGGACAAAATGTCATATCTCAGTATTTATGACAAATATTGCAATATTATCGATACGATATTACCATTAAAATGTCATATTCTATATTTTAAGTGCAAGTGAAAGCTATAGCATGGATGGGATGATGCTGGCTTTAGAAGTGGACAATATATCGCGATACCGTTGTCTTTTTTGCGATACTGATATTGCGCATGTTCGTACCTTGATAACGATACGATAACAATATATTGTGCAGCCTTAGTACACACACACACACATATGGAAGAACGAACACAGCGCACTCAGCACAACACGCGCATGGAAACACAATATAGAGTCTACGCACACCTTCAGTAAAGCATTTCTGATAAGAAAATGACCATTGAGAAAACAGCCCCCTAGTAGATCTGTTGATGGATTGGTTTCATTTTACAAATAAAGTCAGAGACCGAAAGACAGAGAAATGAATACATGCAGTGTGAAGAAAGAAAGAATGCCATGAAACACCAAAACAATTAGGATTTCATGTCTGGCTCGGCCAGAGTGGCTTTGGCTTTTCAAGGAAGAAAACGCACACACGCACACACACACACACACACACACACACACACAGCACATGTACACAAGCCATTAGCTTGGAGCTTCATTTCATTAAGTGCACAAAAGGAAAATGGACTGGCTTCGTTTAAAAACAATGCTTCTGGGGAGAACAGTGAGATTGGAAGGAGGAGAACATTGGAAATAAATCGAGGAGAGGAGTGGAGAGGGGTGAAGATGGGGGGTGGGGGAGGACCAGAAAAAGAAAAACATCACGGTTTACAAACACATCCTCTCCTTCCAATCCTCTGATCATCCTTTTCACCGTCTAATGGGATCATGCTTTTTTTTCTCCCTCCTCCATTCCTGCCGTCTGGGCTATGGTGCGCATAGTCTGTGGCTTAATTAACCTGCGGGAGCAGTGCCAAGGGCTACAGAGATCAGATGACGCTCCATCCATATCATTGAGACGCCAAAGTCTAGCTTGGTTAAAAATGATGGCTCCGAAGCCAGTGCAATAAAACTCACAACAAGCCCATTATACTGCACACAGTATATAGCGGGCGAGCACAATAACAGCATTAACAGCAGGGAGGGTTGTGCGCATGAATGTATGTGCTGGGGTTCCACCTCACAGAAAGCCTCTGTGACACACTCAGTCGAATACCAATCAGCACCGATGGCAAAGACGATAACACTGCCTTGCATCCTTCAACTCATTCAACTGATCTATGGGATCCTTCTCGCCGAGAGATGCCGCGTTTGATCCCGTATAGTACATCAAGAAAATAAAAGAAACACAATGAAGGCTTTCGATGTTTAATTCAATGGAGAGCCACATAACAAGGGGGGGGGGGGGGGGGACATCCCCCTCCCCTCCCTCCTGGTCTGACACAGCATACGGCCAAGCCCACTGGAGTTCCAACAGACACAGACACCACCACCAATGTCACTCTGACGCAACACCAAATGGCCCGGGTAGGTACCCTGGAACAAAACTGCCTGGATATTGTTGCCGTGGCAATGAGGAGTCTAGGAGCAAGGATGTTGCCACCTGTAACGGAAGGTCTCTAACCAATTGACAAAAAAAAGGGGGGGGGGGGGGGCTGACTAGCAGAAAGGGATTGTGGAGGGTATCGTTAAATGAAGTAAATCTGCTTATGTTAAGCAGATAGTACTCACTCAGCCTTAATAGTCAATGCTGTCAAGACCCTGCTGTAGAACCAGCCTAGAAAGGGCAGATCCTGGCCCTGGAAGCCCGCTGGTAGAGCTCCTCGTTGGGCTGCTGGGGTTGGCCGGGGGGCTGCCTGCTCCGGCTCCTCAAAATTAGAGGTGTCATCTTCGGAGCCGAGCGCAGGAACAAAAGGGGGGAGGACTGCAGGAGAGGGACAGTTGAAGGAGGGAAAGAGAAGGGAGTCCAGATGGGTATGAAGCGATAGAAAAACAAGGGGGGAAAGGGAAGAGAAAGGGAGGCGAGAGTAACGGAGCAGAGCGATGTGAGCCTAGAGTGCGGTAAGTCGCGCGCTCATGCACATGCTGCCTCTGTCCGTCCCTCCCTCTCTCTCCCTCTCTCTCTCACACACACACACATGTGCTCGCTCTCTCTCCCTCACTGCAGCAGCACAAGCTAATCAGCAGGAGCCAAACCTGAATCATAAAGCTCCATCTATACAAACATGTCAACAAACCATGGCACGTCTATAATAGAAACACTCACACAGTACACACATATTCATTTATTATTTATTCTTTCGCATGAATGTGTGAATTGTTGTAGTTTTTTTTTAAATTTATGACACATAGGAAATCAATAAATCAATTGACCCATCGTCCACCCCACCCATACATGTACAGACGAACCGACGCAAAAAGGACCAAACATATCAATATAGTCTATGATTCTTGGTAAACACATGGAACCTAATGAAAACAGGTGAATTTATTAATACTATTAATACTAAGACAAGCCTACTTAAATAGCTTTAAACAATCTACTGTTGGTACAGAAGAACCACCAAGCAAAGCATTTTAAAATATTTTTGTATTTAATCTACTAGCTAAACATTTGTATTTATTTATTACGGTTAGTTTCCTTTCTATAAACAAAAATGAACCATAATGCCTTTTTTGTAAATATCTGCGTTGCCATAATGAATCAGTGCATCACTAATAATGACTGTTAGTAGATTCATGTCACAATTAGAATTCAAAATAATCTAATTCGGTGGCGTCTGAGGTTTGGGTGGGAGGGTGGGTGGTGGTGACAATGGGATTCAACAAACGCACGTGTATTTCCCCTACAGCAAGCGTGTCTGTCGCTAGCGTAAAAGATTTCTGCTGCGTCTACTGAGGGAGGGAGAGATGAGCTGCAGATCTTTACCTCGGTCTCCCTCTCTTAAGCTCTCTCTCTCTCTCTCTCCCCTCCGGAGAAAACTGGCCTGTTGCCAGCAACACGGAGAATCTCATTATTTTACCAATGCACACACAACCACCACTAGCAAAGCTGTTGCTTAGTGTGTTTGAATGTATGTGTGTGTGTGTGTGTGTGGAGGGGGGGGGGGGAGAGCACACATCATGCTGTGTACATTTTCTCCCCACTGATTAGATTGTACATTCAAATCTGTCCACCAATGGCACAATTATGATCTGTCCATCCAGTCACAGCCATGTGAGAGAATCATCAGACAACCACGAGGGCATATTGAGAATGGAGCACAGTGCTTAAGTTCAGAGGAGCATACTGGGATTTCCCTCACCTTGTCTCAGGTTGTTCCAGTCCACGCTGGAGAAAAAGGCGTGACAGCGCAGCCCCTGGAAGCCCAGGCGCTCTTTGGCTCCGCACAGTAGGCTCTGCACCAGGTCCACAAACTGCTTACTGCTCTGCGGCTCTGCAGGAAACTTGAGGAAACGCTGAGAGGAAACAATGTGGATAGCGCACTGATTAGGCACTCATTGCGGTAAATTAGAGCATATTAATAAACTGGGAACTGGCCAGTAACTGCTGGGAAATTCTATTTAATTATCTACTATAAACTATTTGAGTTTAACTATGAACATAGTTTGACCTAAACATAGTTTGAATATCAAGATATTCAACATACTTCACCTCAATCATACTTCATCTCTCTGCTTTGCATTTTAAACCCGTTATTCATACCTCAGATTGCAAAATAGATTAATACATGGAGGTACTGTGTTCAGTTGTGTAAATGACAACTAACTTGATAAGACAAATTTATCAGATATTAAAGCTGCTATTAGCAATAATATGTCAACATTTCAATGACAGCCAGCAATGGGTAACTAAAACACTCCCATTTTTTTTTTTGTCTATGTGACACATCTAGGGGCCACAATCTGCATTCAAAGATCTTCCTAGAAGCTTTGTCATTGGTTGATTTGCCTGTCTACTTCCTGATTGGTTAGTCTGGTTAGTCATTTTAACCGTTCTTTTTTCGACCAATGACAAAGCTTCTATAGGAAGATCTTTGAATGCAGATTGTGGCCCTTAGATGTGTCACAGAGACAAAAAAATGTTGGGGGGGGGGGGGGGGTTTACTTATTGCTGGCTGTTTGAATACCAAAAAATTTAATAAAAACAAAGTCATTAAACTTTTGACATAGAATTGCTTATAGCAGCTTTAAGTCATATCAACCCTCTGTTGTCAACTTGTCACTGGTTTAATCGCAGCCAAATTCTTTATTTCTTCACTCATGTGCCCAGCCATACCAGAATCAGATGTGTCTACAGACAGTGTACTCGTACAGTATATCAACAACAGTAGTACGGTACAGTGAGCAGCTGGGTACCTTGAAGTTGAGGATGTTCTGAATGGTCTTGGTAGAGGTGCCATCAGAAAAGGGAGATCTGGCATATATCATCTTGTAGGCTATGATGCCCAAGGACCACCAGTCACACTCTGCCCCGTACGTATTGTGAGGGCCCCCATTTATGGCTGCCAGAACCTCCGGGGAAAGGAAATCCTGGGTTCCCAGCGGGTCTGTGGCAGCCACCACCTGCAGACACACGTAATCAAAATACATTTTCATGCTGACACAAACATGGGGTCAAGTTTATTTACGTAGGTTTATACAGCAGATTCCACATAAATCCTCTCACTGTTTTGTTGGCAGTCAGTCTGGCAGCTGAGCCAAAGTCTGTCAGCTTAATGTGGCCGGTCCGATCGATGAGAACGTTCTCTGGTTTGACGTCTCTGCGAGTGGATGGATTAGAGGAAACGTGATACTGCTTTTTACACTGCTTTTTGTTTACAACGCATCACAAAATGTCTACCGCAATGAAATGAATAGAACCCATCTGTGTGTCTGAGATACAACTCGTTGTAATACAATACCGTATTGACATTTTAGAACATGTTTTCCTATCCAGTTACTGCTCACTTTCTACCTAATGCCGTTCTTTCAGCCCTTGTAAAAGGGTCTGAAAGGTGTTGTCAGTACCTGTGAACGTAGCCCAGTTGGTGAACAGCATGTATGGCCTCTACCAGCTCAGCCAGGTAGAACTGAGCCATAGATTCATCAAACTGATCCTCATATCTGTTCAGTAAGGACATCAGATCACCGCCTGGCAAGTACTCCATTGCCTAGTAAAGAAACACAAAGAGTTTTTTTTGTAGTGGGTAAAAAATAAGCCGACCCATGACTGATACACACACACACACACCATATTAAAAATATATATATAGTCTCTTACTCCTGTGTCATGTGCAATGACGAAAGACAGGCAATGTACAGTAGCAAAAATAAAGCAACGAATATAGAATGGTATAATTCCATGCCAAATAGTTTGCTACACAACCTATCCTAGGGCATAGGATCACGCTGCAGCACGTTGTGAGCTTGTAGATCTGTTATTTTTGTCATTTCCGGTACACATTAGACTGCAATCATGTAGCCCAAAACAACTTCTGTTACATATTGTGTAATGATATACATGTTTTGGTATCGATTAACCAAATCAAAACCATTTCCAGGAATTTCATGAAGGTGGGAACCCTGTGTGTGACTGTACACAAACACACACACACACACACACACACCCCCCGAGACCCCTTGACGTACATGTGCATCGCCAAGTTTTAAGAATTCATAGGCTATTCTGTGTGAATAAGCTTTCAAATTATATTCTCTTTTTCTCACTAAAGAAAAGAAAAGAGACTCACAACTCTCCAAGCCCTTGAATAAAGTTGATTGTTAGACATAAAATGTTATCGCAAGTTTTGTTGCATTTGAATTAGAACCGCTGTTCTCCAATTATTCAGTTACGTAACACTGTTAGTATAGATTTATCCGATTCTGCAGTCAAACGCTTTTAGATACCAGACACATGGGGGTGGAATTGTTTCACATCTTTATCCATGTATATATATTACACACATACGCCTGTGCTTTCATTCAATAACTCAGTGGACAAACATGCTTTTATTATTTCGCTTAGCATTGCTATCTGCATTCTGAACGCACGCTAGTGAGAGGAACCGAAATGGCAGATTCGAGTTGTATGGCCGCAGCCATGCAGGCAAGCCCCTGGTGCATGAATGGCCGAGGAGTCTGAATGAACAGCAGCATTCTCCAGTGTTACCTAGCAACAGAGCGACCGGGCGCCCCTCTGACACTTAGATAGAGATGGATTCTCTTTTTTTTTACCATGCCCAGTAAGGAAGAGGGGCTGGGGGGGGGGGGGTGGAAGTGGAGGAGGAGGATGTGAAGAGAAATGGAGAGAGAGGGTAAAGAGAAATGCAAGAGGGAGGGGGGGGGGGAATACAGATGTACAGATGGGTTTAGCTCAGAGGGAAATTGGGGCAATGCGAGTACTATGGCTTAAACAGGTATTAATATAATGTTTCCTGTCATCGTGATTTGACCAATGACATTTGCGATTTATGTCAATTATTTGCCTTTGTTATTCTTTGCTGATAGATAAGCTGGTGTGTGTGTGTGCTGGCTGTTTGTGGGAAAAGATGGACACTGCAAGTCATGCTCACTTATTATATGGCAAACTGTACAATACAAGCACAGGGTCATTCCAGTTGACAGGAGGCATGTCATTGGATTGGATTGGATTTAGACATCCGTAATCTCCAGTATGCAATTCCTATCGAAAGGGGACTGATCGCAATCATGTCTGTATTCTTATCTTCCACCAATGCATTCTAATTAAATGATTATATTGGCGTCAAAATAAGTAAAAATTCAAATTCAACTGTACCAAGAAGTGGCAAAAAAAAGTTACAATTATTTTACACTCTCGTGCTATGCCTTGATACATTTCATACCACCTTCAACATGCACAAATAGTTTGTTATATTTAAATGCCATCTTCCACGCAAGTACAGATTATAACCTGGTCTATACCTGCCATTTAACAGGTTATCTGGTCTGGTCAACAACAACAGATGTTGAAGTTAAACAGTCATTTGTATCCCAAGTCTCCGGGGAACGGGTCATGGGCGTACCAGATAGACGTGCCGTTTGTCCTGGAAGGCGTATAGAAGCTGTGGGATCCACGGACTGTTGTTCAGGGAAAGGATCCTCCGCTCCTCTTCATGGAACACCACCTGAGAAGAACCAGATAAAGACACAGTTTACTAATTAGAATAAAAGTAGATTTTACTTAAAAAGAACCTGCCAGTTACAAATACACGGTTTTAAAACTTTACAAACTAATAATAACTAGAACTGCACTCTGCCGAGTGCATACTTGCTTGTTGCACACTAGTAGGCCATAAATGGCCTACTAGTGCGCAAGCAGAGCGCGCAAGTACTTTCGACCGCTGGAAACTATCACATCTCAGTATCTCTGTGAAGGAACGTTTGAAATGTATAATCATTACGTGTAACTATTTGCTACCCAACTACTTTTTTACAGAAAAATGAATCATTGATATGTGATGGAAAAAAAAGGTATATAAACTGAATTAAGATATATTATACAGTATAATTATTTTATTACTTATTGTAAATTGTCAATTGTTTTAAAATACAAATTACAAATCACATTACAACTACATACAGAGTATGTAGTTGTAATTTGATTAGCAGTATACTGTGGTTACTTGGTTCCAAAAAGTGAAGCCAAGTTTTTTTCAACCGTAAGTCTGTGCCTGGTTTGCTGGGACCAGTTACAACATTACGTCATCGTTGAGAACTGGGACCAGAGTACATGGTGTGTATATGTATGACTAGCTCTCAGTGATGACGTAAGAGATATGGTCATCTGTGTAGTCTGGTCCCAGCAGACCAGGCACAGATTTACAAATTACAAATCACATTACAACTACATACAGAGTTTCTTACTAGTATGTAGTTGTAATTTGATTAGCAGTATACTGTGGTTACTTGGTTCCAAAAAGTGAAGACAAGTTTTCTTCAACGGTAAATCTGTGCCTGGTTTGCTGGGACTAGTTACAACATTACGTCATCCTTGAGAGAGTACATGGTGTGTATATGACGTAATGTTGTAACTTGTAACTTGTAACTAGTCCCAGCAAACCAGGCACAGACTGTATGTAGTTGTTCTAGTTACAACTACATACAGAGTATGTAGTTGTAATTTGATTAGCAGTATACTGTGGTTACTTGGTTCCAAAAAGTGAAGACAAGTTTTCTTCAACGGTAAATCTGTGCCTGGTTTGCTGGGACTAGTTACAACATTACGTCATCCTTGAGAGAGTACATGGTGTGTATATGACGTAATGTTGTAACTTGTAACTTGTAACTAGTCCCAGCAAACCAGGCACAGACTGTATGTAGTTGTTCTAGTTACAACTACATACAGAGTATGTAGTTGTAATTTGATTAGCAGTATACTGTGGTTACTTGGTTCCAAAAAGTGAAGACAAGTTTTCTTCAACGGTAAATCTGTGCCTGGTTTGCTGGGACTAGTTACAACATTACGTCATCCTTGAGAGAGTACATGGTGTGTATATGACGTAATGTTGTAACTTGTAACTTGTAACTTGTAACATTACGTCATATACACACCATGTACTCTCTCAAGGATGACGTAATGTTGTAACTAGTCCCAGCAAACCAGGCACAGATTCACCGTTGAAGAAAACTTGACTTCACTTCGAAGAGACCAAGCGAAACGATTACTTGCGCGCTCTGCTTGCGCAAGTAATAATGTTAGGTTTTCACTGTTGCTACACTTAGAATACAAAATAAGCATGAATCCATAGTCATATTGTAATTATTGCGATATGGGCATTACTAGAGGTAAATGAAAGCCTGGGTATGACATTTTGCCTTTTTGTGCCTTTTGGCAATGAACATATCCTTGCTTCTAAAACAAATTTAGACATTTCACTTTTGGATATTTATAATCAATCGTAATGTCTTTTCACATTAAGCAAATGTGGTCATAGAGGGGTGCATGAAGGCATTCCTCTCCATACAAGTTGTTTTATCACAGTCTTTAGATCCAATGTTGCAGCAGCAACTATTCTGACTGATATGGCTGAAAACTACTGTGCATTGAGATTGTACTTGTGTTTTGTTGGGCTCCCTAAAGCCTATAATATCACCCCCTACTGTTGATTTGTATTTTACTCAAATCAAAAATAATAAAAGACATTGAAGAATCCACTGCCAAACACTCACTTTATTATTAGATTTAACTGAAGCCTACAAAACAGTCTAGTGTCCCTAAAAGGAGGAGTACACAATTATTTGTATTCTTTTAAAAGCCAAGCGGATATTTCAATGGGACAGTGTTTGCATACCATTGTGCAAATGTGAAGATATTAAAGTAATACTTGAAACAGACATGAAAATTCTAAGGATTCAAAACAAAGCCGTTAATCAAAATTCTATGTCAGTTTTTCAAAACAATAGAATATATGATGATATGATGCATGTACGTCGATTGATGTTTAATTAGTACTTAGGCTAGAATATTAGGCGGTCCATTTTTTAAATTAATTTACAACTTACATAATCAGTGACTGTGTGTGCCTCATGAGACAAAAACTGAATAAGTATATATATGCTAATCCAACAATAACCACGTTATCAAAACACTTATTTTGAAACGGGTTGATGACTATAAGTAAAAAGTCCAAAAAGGACTTTCAGACTAGGAAGGGTATCTGTAACTGAGGATGGCAATGTCGGGATCGGGAAGTCTGGTGCGGCATTGTGAAATCCATGATCTCAGTTTATGAGTTATGAGAGTCCTTGAAATTAAAACGTTTGTAGCGCTCGGGGGGGGGGGGGGGGGTGCATCCGGGCGTCTAGTCTATTATGAACACTATTGGCCTGTGTTCAGGGAGAGGGAAGCCGGGCAGGGAGGGGGATATTGGTTCACAGACTTCTACAGGCTGGCGCAGCACGTGTCAGCGGGGAGTGTTGGGCGGGAGGAGTAGGACGAAGGCTCTAGTACAGAGGTGGGCAGCTTTGACGATGGCGAGGGCCAATATATTTCCACCCTCACTACAGAGGGCCTCATTGCATATTACTGTTAGAGCAAAAATAGCCGCATCAAGTGATGGTGGGGGCCGCATGTGGCCCCCCGGGCCGCCAGTTGCCCACCCATGCTCTAGTACGTCCTCCTGGTGGAGGCTCCTCACTGGCAGGTGCGTCAGTAGGATACGATATCACGCAGAAATGTGTGTGGCGAGGTATTAATTGGCATAACAACTAAATTGGGGAGATACAAATAAAAATGTAATAAAAGATTTGAGAACCACTGATACATTAATAATTGTTAAAGTGCAGCTACAAGTTAGTTAGTAAAATAATAATGCAGTAAGAGTCAAAAACTGCTGTGCGACATCAGCCGAAGAATTCAAAATATTACTGTAAAAACATTATCATGTGATAAATGACGTGCTTGTCATAGCACACTCGTGGATAGGGATACCAGCATTTTAGACAGTATGGGCAGCTTTTTCGATCAGAACTCTAGTTACAATGTTCAAATATCATGTACACAAACAAACAATACTTACATTTTCTTGTGTACGCAAAACTGTCTTTTCCATGATTTTGAGGGCACATACATCCCCAGTGGCCTTCTCCCGGACTACCTTCACCTCTGCAAAACGGCCACGTCCCACCACTGCACGCTCCTCAAAATCATTAGGACCAGGCTGCAGGTCCTGTAATTCTGAGAACACCTCAGAAACTGTTGCAAGCGTACACACACACACACACACACACACACACACACACACACACACACACACACACACACACACAGGTATTTCATATTAAAACACTTTTTGACATTTACTCTGGCTTTTGTGTGCAGTGCACCCCAGACAAGTTTCTTTATTCAATATTATTATATTCATTCATTTTATCAGAAACGTCCCGCTCCTATAGCCAAAATGCTTTATTATTTAAAATAATGTGAATAATGAATATATATATATATATCGCCATGAACCATACAAGTTTCTCCGTGACCAACAAATGGGTCCCGACCCACTGTTTGGGAAACAGTGTGTTATACAGTACATGGGGTACACTTACATTTGTTAACAAACTTGGCAATATGTTCTATCTTCATGAGCTGTGGGGAGCTACACTCCTGGTAGAGAAGGACCAGAGCATCCAGCAACTCCTCCCTGCCCAAATGACCTCCTCCCTGCAGGCCACAGAGACTGACCCGACCCTTGGGACACACAACACACAAACACAGGATGACGACTCGAGGAAGTCACGTACTGCAAGCAGCAACAATGTGAATAGTCTCCAACGGTTTTCAACGATGTGCATGATATCACAAAACACTGGGAAAGAAAATACAGTACAATGTTTAAGACTGAACGTTGAATATAATATCTTCTGGCATTATTGTTGCAAAAGGGTTCGGCTGATTGGGCTCCAGCTTACATTTGCAATGAGACAATATTGATCGAGGGAAGTTGAAATTAAAATACAGTCATTAACATTCAGTATTAACATCACCCTGTGACAGACGGAATGGATTTGGTAACTATTGTGAACAGTGATGATTTATTTTACAGTATAGATTGGGGTCCCAGAGATAAATTAAAAAAAACGTATCAGGATCAAATGGGGGTATGTGTGCTAATTAATATCAAACTGGGGGTCTGTGAAATTAAAAGGCTTGGGTCGAGAATCACTGATAGCATAATAACATGTTTATTATTATATAGAAGATCCTTGGATCAATAGTTTATCAAGTCTGAACTGTCAAACTTGATAAAATCTTGGCTAGATGTACTTGTACATGTTTATTATTTATACAGCATGTGTTATTATATAGTAGATATATGGCCACAGACTCATTATTATAACAATGTAGAATAATTGAATAATGATGTGTTTAATATCTCTATTATGAAACATCAGATGTGACATGATAAGATGAAGGTTCACCTGAAACAGCAGGTTGAGTCTGGAGATGCGACCCGTGATGGGGTCTTCAGAGGAACACGGGACCTTCATGCGTCCTGGACTGAGTGGACTCTCGAATTTGAACTTTAACATGATTCTTGTATTATAGGCAACCTGAACAGATGAACATGCACCAGATTATATTAAAAAGAAAGGCGGAAAAAACATAGCAGGGGCGGGTATAATGTCTATTATCTTCAGACTTCAGTTAGCTGATGTGTTCCCAGATAGTGTTTTCAAATGACAGGAAGCCCAGCATGGTGTGTAAACATTAACATCTTTTAAAACAGCTAAACAGCTTTGTGTAGCGTTAGCGTATAGCTTGTTCGCTAGCACACCCGCTCGCGCAAAATAAGAACAGTTCACCAAAGTGAATAACTTACCAGAGCGTCATGTACACTTTAAAGTTATCCTTTCCAGTTAAAAATGAAACATTGACAAACATGAACAAAATATACACACACAACCCGTTCGGTATTCTTTTCCCTAACGTTGCTTCCGGACAAGTTTCAAATGTTTGCGCGCTCCCCGCCCTCGTCCCCGCCCATGTCTCCAAGCTGTACACAGAGACATATATGGTCCAACACTGACCTCTAGTGGTAGAATGTAAACGATACAGAAACATGTGAATGTGATGATGAATGAGTGCGTTTGTGTGTTGTTCAACTTCACAGTTCTCACACACACAACACTTCAAACAGCTACAATGTATTTTACGGTCTATGGTTTCATTCGTTTGAACTCGCACGCTGCCTACAGTATCCGGACGTCTAATAGGGGACTATTGCTCAGTGGGAGATTTTTAGACTACAACTACGTCACAGTTGGTCAGCATAGTCTCTGTGGCGCAACCGGTTAGCGCGTTCGGCTGTTAACCGAAAGGTTGGTGGTTCGAGTCCACCCAGGGACGGCGACGTTTTTCATGGTGGTACAAATCCAAAACAAAGAGAGTTCTATACAAGTTATTTACAGTTTATATTTACATGCAAATGATGCGATCTATGCTTATTTAGTCCGGCATCCAACAGGTTCATTTTGTGGGAAATTTGGTATAGGCCTACCCTTTGCTAAAAATATTGTCCGAACAATTTTATTAAAGGGGATATATGTGACATGAAATGCATAAAGTGCCTTACAGAGCAATAAAGAAAAAGGAAAAGCTAAAACATAGGCCTGCCGCCTACCTGTATATCGGCTCAGCTCAATGCGAACAGTGCTGTAACGTAACTAAGTAAATTTAATTATGTAGCCTACTGTACCTACACTGACTGTATATTTTCATTGCTTGATATATAGCCTATTATTTGAAAATATGTTTTGCCAGCGAGTCAATTTTGTTTAGTTGAACTTGAACTGAAAACATTTCAAAACAATAAATAACAAACACCTATTCCAGATTACAAAATACTTAATGTGTTTACAATACATTGTTATACTCAATTTGCTGGGGACCCCTGGAAACCCATCAAGGACCCTTTTGTGTCCCCGGACCCATGAGAACCACTGCTGTAATATATTAGGTTATAATACTGTATCCTGCTGACAACAGCACATTCTCTTTGCTGCTGTTTTCCAGGGATGATTTAGTTTCTTTGCTGTTTTTATTTGACATCAGAGCCGGTGCTAGCCGGCAATGGTAGCCTATAGGGGTGTGCAAGTATACAGTAGCCCCTAGGCTATGTAGGGGTGTGCAAGTACAGTAGGCTATATGGGAGCAGCTTATGCGATTTATTTTTTAATGTTTTACAGCTGAAGTCCTTGTCATGTCCCTCCTGGTACACGCAACACCACTGACCACCTTCGCAACACGCTGCTGAGGAAGGCTTGACACCGGAATTAAAAAGTAGGCTACCAGAAGGTTTTTTGTTTTTAACCACCAGTCTTGACTGATGGGGCTAGCTAGATGGTCTGGTTAAAGGGGAAATGCCCCCATGACGCTGGGCCTGCAAGCCCTGCATATAATATCCATAAAATGTCAAAACAACATTAGACGAACACACTCATTGTGTAAAATAAATAACACATTGTCATATCCGGAAATGGGGAGGATACATAATGCATATTGCTGTCCGAGATTGAGGTGTGAGCGCAACATTCCTTTCTCTTTTGTTTTCCTTGAATACAGTGTAAATTAATTTTACCCAGGTGCAATGGCATTTATTTTTCCTTTTTTTATTATTATTATTATTTTTTTTTTTTATTATAATTTTATTGTATGGTATTGTATTGTATTGTATTGTCTGTTTTGTATTATCTTTTCTGTAAAGATTTCGTTGTGTAATGTATTTATTATTTTCTTGTCTAGTTTTGTTTCATTTGTTGTCTTAATTGTTTGTATGATTATTCTAGGTACATTCTCAGTTATTCCCTTGTGAATAAACTGAAAAAGCAATACAATTTTGAATCATAAAAAAATAAATAACACATTGTCAATTTTCTCATAAGCCTTTATTTCCAACCAATATACAGTATATGGTTCATTATTGTCACTTCCAATTGTGACGTTTTGGGCCTTTGAGAGGAGAAGGCAGGATTGCAAGGGCCTGGACTATACAGGAGGAACTAACTGACTTCAGTTTGTCCCAGCTGGAGCAGATGGAGGAGCAGGGGGTGCGGGGTTAGGGTTGGGGGTGGGGTTTGGGTTGGGAGTAGGGTTGGGGACGGGGTTGGGGTTGGGGGTGGGATTGGGAACAGGCGTAGGGGCAGGTGCAGGTGCGGTGAAGCACCCCCTCTTGTGCCACTGCATGTCCCGCACGCGTCGGACGGACTGGATCTGAGGTGCAGAGGCTCCCCAGTCGTTCCAGTGCTTGTAGTCACCATGCTCGAACACATACTGACGCCCTCTGTAGCCTGGAAACATGTACCCTATCCACCTTAAGAGAGAAGAGAAGAAAGCTCATCACAGTAATGCAGGAGTACCAATGGACTAACAGTTCAATGTTCAATGGTACGATACAATTGAGCACATCAAGTACTTCCTAATGGTAGTGGTACGTGTCCTACGAGAGGAGATATCTTGACTGCAGGAACCAAACAAAACTTTGCATGCTTTCCTAGGATTTCACACTGGCTTCGATGTACATTCCCTAGAAGCCCACACAGCCACAAACAAACGTTTAGCGTCCTGCATGGATATGCAAAGACACCTGGAGCCCCAATGGGGCTTTGGAAAGGCTTACGTTCCATTCACAGCTTTGACACTGGCCACCCGGTCTTGGAAGCCATGAGCCCATAGACTAGGGACATCATCATCCACAATCTCCATCTTTCTGCCAGCATAGCCTGGATTTTCAAACAGATGCAGCTTGTGGTCTGCGCTGTCCTATAGAGAGAAACAACAAGTCATATTTTGTGAATTAAACTCCTGTCTGTGTAATGAGCAGTTTATAATAATAGGCTGCCAATAAAAGACACAATCAATATTGGTATTAGGTTTCCATGTGTAAAACAAAAACAGGGAGGGAGGGGGCCTAACCACTTAACTTACCGATATATTATATATACCTCGCCATAATTACGACAAATATACTATATACAAGCTCACATATGTTGCATTGCAATGTGTTTTGTGCATGTATGTATTTTCTAAATGTAAAATAGTGAAACATTTTTGACAAATTCTAATTTAGCTCAAATAGGCATACCAGTATTAATGTGGTTAACATACATATTTAATTAAATTGTGATAATAATAAATATGAAAAATATACAGTCTGACCAAAATCAGGGATAAAACATGACCAGAAGGGGGGCATCAAAAGCAGAAGCATGAATCCGCCTCCCCTCCCGGCATACTAACCATTCTGAGTGGCTTGAAGGAGGCCAGACAATAGCTACTCTGACTGTTAGTCCATGTGCTCCAACGGGGATATTCTCCTTTCTCCAGCACAAACTGCTCTCCCTGAAAGCCGCTACGCTCGAACCCCACCCAGCTGCAGGACATGAAGGGACAAGGGTGTTAGACAATCACATAGGCATGCATGCTTCTAACCCAAACAGCAACTGTTGAATGATGGTACAACGGTGCATGGGAAACAATCTGACTAAACCAGTGAATGGTGTTTGCTTGCAAAACTGGATTACTCACGGTCCCGACTCCACAATGACCGAGCCCACCCTCTCTATCTTCTCCATCACATCCTTACACTCAGCAGACAACTCCACCTTCTTCCCAGAGAAGTTCTCAAACTCAAAACACGCCAACTGCAAGCCAGAAGAAGACGATTATATTATCACATCTTGAAACCATAATGTGGATTCTCTACACATGCTGCATTTCCACATGCTGTGCAACCCATACATGCAGTATATTTCCCCAGTATTCATGTATTCATAATGACTATTTTTTAAGTATTTGATGTATTACCATGTTTTTGTCCTCGCTTATTGTAAATCGCTCTGGATTAAGTCTGCTAAATTGTAAATTGTATTCATCAACACACATTACATTCACAAAACTTAGTTAAACCTAGAAACTGTACCTTAAAAGTGGCTCCGGCCCCTCCTTGGCTCTTCCCCGCAGCCAGCTGATCTGGAGCTCCCTGCTGTTCTGACATTTTCCCTCTGCAATGCACAAGTACAGATTCAGGATCAGTTGACCTTAGCACTCTCCCGTGCTACAGATGGGTATGTGCACATACAGTATTGCATCCCGGCAAGTTTCACTATGCTTGAAAAGTAAAATGCAGTAAAAATACGCAATAATTAAATGAAAAGTTGGTCAGTTTTCAATTTAAAATAGAGGACATCATGCAGTGATATTTCGCCTAATCGTGCCTATAAAGCCTGAAAGCAAAACATTGACAAATTTTTGCTGTGCAAATTCAGCAGCATGCAAAACCGAATTTCATCTGGCAATTTCTCATTAAAACACAACTCAGAATGCATATGCAGATTTGGTAGGCAGCGAAAATAAACTTGTGAAAGCCACTAAATAGGAAGATGGAAGACCTGTTGAGGGAGAGGGGTAATATTTCTTATTTTTTTTACCTGGATGGCTTGTGCTTCACTGCACCACGTACAAGCCACACTCTCTCCGTCTTTTCTTTCTTTTTCTTTTTCTGTTTTCTGTCTCGCTCAGTGTGAGGGCGTGTGAGTGTGGAGGCCTGGTGAGTGGTCAGTGGAGGCCGGTGGGGGGTATTTATGGTTTATTTCTGGCCACAGCAGCAAAAACCCTGTTGATGCAGCAAGTCTGTCGCTTCCATTGTGTCCATCACACTGCCTCTCAATAGACTTGCCCTCTGCCCCTGGCACACTGGCACTCACTGCCCTGCACTGCCCATGCTGCCAGCCTGCTCATGGCCCTAGTGGGCAAAACACACTGCCAGCCAGGAGGATTCAGAGATCAACCCAACTCAGCACTATTGGCCACACCCAACTATTTGGCTGCCCAGACGCCTATCTTGTACCACTTTCTCGAGTATTACTACTTAGTATCTTCAAATGTTCTGTTGCTTCACACTGCCATTTTTATCTATATATCCTCTTTGGCCAACTCACTTCTCCAACTTTTTGATGCATATAGCGCTGACAATGATGTTCTTAGTTTTCGGCAAGAGAAATTGTTTCCTCGCAGACTGTTTTAGACACTGCTTTTCAGTTTGTTTACTCGTTTTATTTCATTCGATCTTCTGCATGAGCATTGGATATTTTTTATCTTCTGTGCTTACGTTTTTGTTTTCATTTTGCAGTAATAAACTGTTGAGTTGTCTCTTGCACTTGAGTTTCCAACCCTTTGTACACAGGGCTGAGACCCAGTTCCTGACCCTGACAAAAGCCAGCGGCACATGAAGTTTCATGAAGACACATTTATTTCCATTTTATTCCAAAAGTGCGACCCGTTAGATCGCATACGGCCATGCTGCATCGACACCGCTTTCATAAAAATGCAAGCAGTGCCAGTTCTGCTTACCAAAAGTGACCCACTGGGCACACATTCCACAGCCGACTCCAAGGCAGCGAGCCAGGCCTCTAACCAATTTATAAAGTTTGAGAATACACTTCGCATAAAAAGTACATTGCATAGAAAAACATTATATTCCCACAATCATCATCATACAGATCAAAATATTCATATTAACCAACAAGAGACAAAGTTAATAGATGCCATTTAGGTATACAGTATATGTAGTATACAGTATATATGTACAGTAGTTTCCCTTTCTATTGTCTTTGTGCTTTATGGATGGAATTTCATGTTAAGTCTTTAAAGTGTTTTTGGGGTCAATCTTGTGTGTGGTGCAGTACAATAATTTAAGTCATAATGCAAGTCATTTTGAGCATTTTATATTATAATCCATGATTTACCGTTTTCATATTTTCTGTACATATTTTCTTTTGCATTTGTTTGTGTGTGTGCGCTTACACACAGCTCAAGTGTTTCCAATACTTTAAGCGTGATCACCTTGTAGGTCTACAGTATGTACCTTCAACCCCATTAGATACAGCTTACAGTGCTCTCGCACATCAAAACTAAAGGCAAAACAATAACAATTTGATATGACAGTAGATGAATTGTGTGCTTGACCAAAACAGATCATTCTTGGCACTTGGAAGGCACTTGGATTGGATGATCTCATCTCAGAAACCTGATTTATTCCACAAATAATAACAAAAGTATTCTGAATTCACAAATAATAAAAGTATTCCGAATTCACAAATAACAAAAGTATTCTGAATTGTCTACAAAAGGTGCTCAAAGGCCAACATGCCTCACAAAAGCATACATTTCCTCTTTGCATATTTCCAGTTCATGTCTGCATGAAGACACAGACATGGAGCAATCCCACGAGTTCTCTCAGAAATCATAGCTGAGATGGAAGTGTTCCTGCTCCACTTCAGGACGTCAGCGTCTCCTGAAAGACAATAAACCCATAAAGTGCATTTTAGCATCACTATGCAAACAATTACACGCACAAGAGTAAGTCAAGGTCAGGAGGAATATGGGGCCTGATGATCAGAGTGGCAGACATGCCATACATGAGCCCATTCAAACTGGGAAAGCATCCGTGTCATTACAGATTTGAGCTACCGGGTATGCATATCAAATTGGTTCGCAAAGTGGGATCCGGGGAGGTACCAGGGGGACCCCAGCAAAAGTAGTTAATATAGCGTCACATCATTTTATACTGACTATTCAAAAATAGCAGATATATTTGAATATACTGTATATATTTTTAAAATGAACATTTTCTTAACTAAAATCTTTGCTTCTGTGTCAAAATATTTTGAGATGGGGGTCCATGACATGAAGAAGTTTGAGCACCACTGAAGATAGCAAAATATGTCGTTCAGAAAACAGTTTAGAATTTATTTTTAGAATCAGACTCGGGTCTTAATGGGTTAACTATATTCCATGCAGCAGCAAGGTATTCAAACATTACTCCCTCCTCACCAATGTTGACTCATTTGTGTCTGGTTAGGCCTCATTGTCGCACTGACTCAAACGTTTCTTTGACTTCAGTTCTTTCAACCAGGAGGGGGCAGAGTTTGTCCTAGGAGACACAATCACGCAATCATCATGCAGTCCCAGAATGTACAGTATATTGTCACTGTCGGGTCTAAACCTTGTGTTACTTTTCAGGAAATGGGAAAAACAGTGTTTCAATGGAAACTTACCTTTATTTACATGCTTTAATAGGTCATACTTTTCATTTATAATACCAACAAACAGAATGAATGACTTCAAAACTGGTGACCCTATTCGGGCCATGTCATTACAGGCAAACATTTCCGGAAAATTAGGGTTAGACAAAGAACGTTCAGAGGTTGAAACTTGTGAGCGACTATAGATCTGACATTTACGTTACTTTTGCGCAACACTGTCATGCGATGAAATATAAGACGGGGCATTCATTTATGGAAAATAAATGAAATATGGAGACAAGGTTTCCCCCCCAACAGCAACGATATATTTCAAGGTACGTTTTCAAGGTTTTGTAATGATTCTGCTGTATAGCTTGGTGCTTACCCTCCGTCTGTGCCTCCCAGAGGGGGCAGCACTCGAGCAGCCCCGGCCAGCAGAGCAGGGGAACGAGGGGGGCGTGTGAGCTGAAAGGTCGGTGGCGCTAGCTCCTCACCTGGACTCTCCTCCTCCACTTTCTCTGGGCTTTCCTCGACGGCTCCTCCCGTTCTCTTTTTCAGCTGAGCCTTAAAAGCAGGACACAGACAAGCACACAGCTCCTCAGGGTTCGTTTTCAAATGGAAGCCTACCGTTTATCATCATTGCCTTAGCAAACTTGGAAAATCATTGTTTTTTTATTGAATATTTTTAAACAGCACCTACCATGAGGGCAGAGGGATTCATCCCAGGGAAAATGGCGACCCTCTGAGAAGTAGGAGGCGGAGAAACGACCTCCTTCAGTCTGGGCTGCTCCTCCTCAGACTCTGATGCCCGCTTCTTGGAACATACCGCTTCTCCATCTTGGTAAGACAGTTAATGGACCGATTAGTACAAACATACTATACAATACACTCATGTTTCCAGACTGCTTTTCACTTTACTATGGGCATGAAACCCTACGCTTCACTTCCATAAAGGTCCATCCAATGAGACACAGCTGCAGCTAATACAATTAATAAATGGCGTTTTAGATCTAGGAGTGAGAATGTGCAAGCATTGACAAGACTGTTGACTTACTATGCACATTGGCATAGTATCCATCCAATATCCATGGCTCAGGGCACACCTAAATCTAACACACCCATTATTAATTGTATTAGCTGCTTACTAGCTTGCAATGTTTTATTTTTGTACCTGTACGTGAAAACAAACTATTAATAATGCATTTTATTTTTTTATAAAATATTGTTAGGATATTAGATTAATAAGATGAGATGATTAATATTTTAGCCAGCCTTTCTTTTGCTTTACTTAGATAGGAGAGATAGGAAACTACTGCAGGGTATGGGGGGAAAGGACATGGATCCAGAAACATTGCCAACTACTGTATGTGGTTGATGCACTCTCCAGTTAATCTACATGCACACCATTTTAAGATTTAAGGCTTTAATATAATTACAAATAAAGTAATTCATTTTGAGTGAGTGAGTGAGTGAGTGAGTGAGTGAGTGAGTGAGTGAGTGAGTGAGTGAGTGAATGAATGAATGAATGAATGAATGAATGAATGAATGAATGAATGAATGAACTGGATTGATGTAATAGTTGTGTTGCTAACCTGTAGAGTCACAGGCCCTCCAGTCAGGACTAGGAGTGGTAGGAGAGGTGATGTCAGTATGTGCGGGCAATGCTGCCGCCGGGGCGTTTCGGGCGGCCGTCGGCAGACGCGTTCGCTGGCTCCTCCTCTTGCCCAGCTCTGCCCGTGACCTCTGGACCTGGTTGTCCAGGAAAGAGGTGGTGCTCTGTGCATAAAAGGAACAACAAAAGAATGATCAGTATCTCCAGTAAATCTTCTAGGCAGGTGCCAGACCCCATGGACAGGAAATTAAAGTCTGTACACTGTTGCTCCCCTTTGTATATTTGAATCCAGCACTGCTTCGAAATGTCACTAATAGTGTTGAATTGAAATCTGTACAGGAGAGCTATATTCTGCAGACTTTCCTTTTCTGTACATACGTGCGCCCCCCCCCCCCCCACACACACACACAGCAAATTAACATATTCTTATATATATATAGATATTCCTACCATTCCACATGCAATAGGGAAATGTAAAGATTAACAAACAATAAACGTGTTCACTGTTCAGCAGTGATGCTCTGCTGGCGAAACACAAGTAATGTCTACTAGGCCAAAACAATAAAAATAACACATGACTATTTACTTAACGGAACACGATAAGCTTGAAACAATTATATAAGTCTAGGTTTAATAGTGTGTGATCGCATGCCATGCATGTGGTGATGTCACCCACCGTTGAGGTCATTGTGTGTAGTGCAATTAGTGTGTGTAGTACAATTAGTTCACTCCTATCCTAGGTGGAAAACATAAGCAGAGCTTTTAATGCTGTAGTGTGTGTTGTAAGGGATTCATGAAAAGTATGAGGCAAATGCTACTTCTCGTGTTTCCCAAACAACATGGCTATCGCGTCTGTTCCGAGTCTTGCCGCAGTGGCCTTGACCTTGAGCAACTACATATTTTTCGCCACAAATGTTTTCAGAAACAGATTTTAGTGGAGTCTTTTAGTCCTTTGGTCATTGGCACTCTGGGAGGACTTGAGTTCCTCCATAGTTTTGTCGCCCCTTGTGGCTAATACATGCCACAGTGTGACGTAACAAACAAACAAACACACAACCCGATTCCATCAGGGTGGAGGACAAACAACCTATCAGACTAACCTCAGGAAGGGCAGGTAGCTCCGTCTCCGTGTCAAGAATTCCAGTGTCAGGTTCATCAGGTGACATTTCAGCTTCCTGGTCACACTTTGGACTAGAAGGAGGAGGAAAGCCATTTAATTCATTTAGGCTGAACTGAGAAGCAGAGGATATTGCCATTTTATTTCAATAATTATGAGTTTGGTTAAAGTCCTCACAGATGAAATTACATATTTTGCCTTTATAAAACACTAGGTGGCAGAGTAAGCTTAAATCTGGAAAATGCAATATATGGAAAGAAGGAAGCAGGTATAAAGCGAAACAGAGTTTAACTTACACTTTGTTTTTGTTTTTCATTTTATGTTGAGAGAAATGTGCAAACATGTTTCATGTGTTTGCGTATCATTAACTTCATGGACGAAGCAGGCAAAGGATAAATACATTTCTATTTCTATCATTTTGGTCTAGGAAAACCCATTAAACATCATTCTTGTTTGCACAAAGTCCATCAAAGTTCTTGCCTTGTGAGCTAATCGTAGCTCTCAGACTGTACCTGTAGGCTACTTATTTTACGACTTTAAGTTAATGTGGTACGTACCTAGCCAATAGGGCTTCAGTTTGAATCACAACGTATCTTAGAGCATAATTTGAAACCACTCCTTTAAAGCATGATACACAGATGTGCTCTTGAACATGTCTTGACTGGTCTTCCATCAGCAGTGAGCACACATAAAAGGACAATACTGACAACTGGTGTCAATCGATTTTGTAGTCCAAAGTAAGAGTGACTTGGGTAGAATAGTTACGGTTGTTTCTTACCCGTCCATTGCAGGAGACACCTGTTCACAGGACCCATGCTGTTGGTCTCCTGGTTCACTGTTAACCAAAGCGTCTGTGTCTAAACAGTCTCCCCCTGCACAGTAGCTTTTGATCTGCTCCTGGGGTGGCAGAAAGGAGAGATAAGAGAATACGCAGTAGAGATAGTTAGATAGATATAGGTAACGATGGTGCAATATGGACAGAAATGTAATAAAACATTTTAAAAAGGGAAAAGAAAAACAAAACATGGATGAACTTGCATTTCAAAGTATATACTGTATATCAATTAACTACCTAAAGCCCTGGCCCTAGCCGGCCTAGCGGTCCGGGCACCTATAGGCTGGTAAAGCCTGACAGCATGTCACATGTTTGAGTCCCGATCCCGGCGACCTTTGCTGTGTGTCTCTCTCTCCCCCCCCCCCCCCCCCCCCCCCCCCCCCCCCCATCCAACCTGATCTATCAACAAAGGCAAAAGGCCCAAAAAGACCTTAAAACTGTTTTGTTGCAAGGAGTTGAGAATGCAAACTTGGGACTAGTTGCAAGGACTTGCAACAGGTGTGGTTTAGGCTTTAGGATTTCACATAATGCTTTAAATGTTTCCTTATCTTCTCATTTAGACAGTGTAATATACTGTATAGAATGAAAGCAGAGGGAGAGGATGGGCTGTGTGGGATGCATAAAGTACAAACTACAGAGAAAGAGCTCCAACAAGCAGCCAGGCATGCATCTTTTAATGAGTTGGTCACAGAGGGTAGCTTGTCCTCAGCAAATATCAAGCGTGCAACTGCGTGTGCAGACACACACACACACACACACACACACACACACACACACACACACACACACACAACTACTGTACACATTTACAAAAACACTATTTTAAGCTTCCTGCATGTTACCTGGATACTAAACAGATGTTGACTGCACTGGTCTTGGAAATTTCTGAAAAAGCTGGTTCATAAGTCCATGTAGTGCGTGAAACTGATGTTGTTGGAGTCACACAAAAAGCAGCTTCATTTGCACAATGTCTCTTATCTGGCAGAATCATGGTGTGGATGAATGGGCTACTGAGAGGATTTGCCTATGGCCTCAAAAAGGGTGGGTGTAGATGTGCATAGCCAAGTTACATCTACCTGAGTCCTAGCTCTGGTCCATAGCCTTCTACTGCTTCTACGATTCTGCCCTGCGCAGTAAGGCTACGGGACTTTCAGTTTTAAATCTCAAATCGAAATCAGACCAGCCTCTCCTCTTTGGCGTAAATAAAAAGAACGTTTTTGCTATTCACCAAAACAAAGGCGGGTTGTGTCATTAGAAAGCCTACTTTCCTTAGTGGACGCACTCTGAGCCCCCCACCACACGTATAAACAGTACTAAAAAGTAACTAAAGTAACTAAAAATATATTTTTTCCGGTGGAAACAAAATCCCATTTTGGCTAAAAAGTACAGTTTATACGTGTGGTGGGGGGCTCAGAGTGCGTCCACTAAGGACACAACTCGCCTTTGTTTTGGTGAGTAGCAAAAACATTATTTTTATTTACGCCAAAGAGTAGAGGCTGGTCTGCATTCATGCGAGCGGCGGAAGCTGAGAGTAACATAGCTCTAAATGAAACGCATTAGAGCTATATGGACCAGAACTACCTGTCCATACAGCAAGAGCAGAAGTGTGTGTGTGTGTGTGTGTGTGTGTGTGTGTGTGTGTGTGTGTGTCCTCTGATGTCCTCAGGTGGGGTACAGTTAGTACGCCTAACCTACGGCATTTATGAAAACAAATAAGCAAAGCTTTTAATGTATCAACGTTACGCATTAAAAGCCTTGCTTATTTGTTTTGCTTTGTTTGTGGATCGTTTACACCATGTTTTTCCTGTGACTCGCCTACAGTAGGCATTGCACATGGTTATACGAGATAATAAATGCATATTTCTTGCCTCAAACATTTTCAGTTCATCCATAAAACTCATTCATTGCCACTTGTGGAAGTCACACCGTGTGACCAATGACAAACCCACGAATCCATAGCAGAGAAAGCTGAAGAGCAAATGCAACAGGAAGCGAAACCTGTACAATGGTGATGGCGATGATTGATGTCATCCAAGAACATCAACAAACAAATGGGAGTGTCCGTCTACACCTTCAGCTTTAGTCATGCAGTGAGTTATGTTAAAGTCTACCTCATTTCATAATATTAGGGATGCACCGAAAGGGAACTTCTTGGCCGAAACCGAATATAGGAAACAGTTGGCCGAAAACCGAATATGATTAATATTATATATCTTTTTTTTCCTAACATTGCTGTCATGGCCATACCTTAAAGCTACGGTACCCGAATTATGGCAAAATAAATGGTTATGGCAAAACTTAACTTAAATAATAATCACTATCATGGGTCCATAAAACATTTATTCAGCTCTTTTGAATGTATTAATTGCATACACTATTCGGTAATATATTTTCTGACTATTCGGGCAGAAACCGAATAGGCCGAAAATGCATTTTTAGCCATTTTCTGCCGAATATTTTCTGCGGCCGAATATTCGGTGCATCACTATTTCATATAGAGAGAAGATGAATGGGGCAGTCCACAATATGAACCGCAGTGTCGCTATTCTTCTGGGCATGTGATAACGGGCAAACATCTGGCAAAAATAGCCCTGGCATCTATGTGTTGTGATGCTTTTGCATGATACCATCATATGACAAAGTAGGGCATACAATGTTCCAGCCAGACATCAACAAATTATTACCACATACGTACATACAAACATATTCCAGACCATTATGTAAGGCAATCAGCTCATACATGCATCTATTACTACTCTATACTTACTCTTGACACCATCCCACATTAATTATGGTTGGAATTCCAATATACCAAAACTATACTTAACTCCAATAAAACAACATTGTGTGTCTGCATGAGTGCACACGTGTGTTTACATGCGAGTGGTGGGGTGGAGGATGTACTGGGCAAGTTGAGACATGCTCAAGATTCTTTATAGTTCTCCTGCTCTACTTTTCCGTCATGCTCTGCAGTGGTTTTTCATTTTTGTGCCCAAGGAATACGCACCAATGGGCAAGTCAAAATCTCAAGGCACACCTGTGTTCCTAGTGAAATCAGCAGTTACCCCGTTTATGCAAGCTCACAACGCATCATTATGCGCGACACTCTGAACTGGTTATTTTTACCAAAAAAAAATAAATATATATATATATATATATAGAGAGAGAGAGAGAGAGAGAGAGAGAGAGAGAGAGAGAGAGATTTTATAATTTGAAGATAATCATAAGTTTTTTCACACAGTATAATGACATGTTAGGGACCAAAATAGAGACACTAGGTTGACAGAGTTCACCTCTGTAAATCAAAAAACAATATTCATAACTTTTATAATTATAATAATATATTGCAATAATAATAATAATATGTGGTTGTCACAATGTCCCAAGGCACAACTGGATTTGTCTCAGGGCACATCAGTTTGCCTTGGCACTAAACTAGTGCTGGGCAATTAACCGAAAATATACCAACCAATACTGAGGAACTAATAGTCCAAAAAAAGGAGTCTAAAGCCCAAACCCCACCAATGCGAACTAGTCGCAACTCTTTGCAACAAAACAGGTCAACAAGGTCAACCGCACCAATGCAACTCCTTGTAAGTTGCAGACATGTATGACATGTCTATTAATGTTTTCTTTGTAATAGTAGATGTGTATATTCCACATTGATGTAATTTTATCCTACAATAATGTACAAACATGCCCAGAGAATGCCTTTTCTCAAGCCCCTGGAGAGGTTTTAGGCATTCTCCTTCAGATCTTCACTGAATCTTTGTGTAAAAAGCCGGAGACGCCCCCATTCCCATTCATGAGAGCAGACGGGCTGCTCTCATAAACTCCGGCTTGTTTATGAAACAAACAAATGTTCCCGTCTCTTAAACCATATATAGATGCACTCATGTGTAGCAGAAGTGCCCCAGAGCCTCTGCCTGATGACCAAAAGCCTAATATCTCCAAGAAGGGGGAATTCTATTAGGCTAGTGGTTAAGATGAAGTCCCGGGCGTCACACAAGCAGACACATGCAGTCTGTGTACATTGCTACCAACACTACAGCTTTGACTCTGAAATAGACACTGCTAAGATAAGACATCCGACATTCATTCATTTGAATAATTACGTTCCAACTTAATACTGTGAACAGAGTTGTTCCTTGAGAGTGAAACTGAAACATTTGCTATGCTTAAGTTTGGTTGTTAAATTATCTATGGCCGCAAGGCGCAGGCGTTTCTTGTTGTGTGTCAGTCCATGAGAATTATTCAAAATATGCCCCCCCCCTCTCTCTCTCTCTCTCTCTCTCTCATTAGCAGGCAACACTCTCTCTCTCTCTCTCTCTGTTTCTGGCACAACAGGTACTCATTATACTGGTGCTCATTAACCAACACATAGGTAGTCACAGAGGTCAGGGGTTTTCAACTGAGTATGAACCAGGGACCACCACCCTGACTGAGAATCAACCTGGGGACCATTGTTGTGTTGGGAGGGGGGATATGGTCATGGTGTGGGGGAAAGAAATTAACCTTCCATATTAAACTCATGTTGCTGTTCATTGTAACTTATTATATGAGTAAGCAGACACTTGCGATTGATTATGGGCACAGTTCCTTGTAATGGTGACTCAACCAGGCAATCCGGTATGGTTTCCCTTAAGATTCTAACTCACTTTTCTGTGGAAGTTCTTGACATCCGACTTCCCAGTAACTGACAACATTGATGCATCATCATTTGTCACCAGATCATTTACTGCATTGTTTCTCAACTTTCTCTAACCCTAACCCAATACAATAAATTAAAATACGAATCTTCACTTTCCTACATTACTAAATGCATGGTCAGGGACCACATGCAACACCTTCACGGACCACCAGTGGTCCACGGACCACCTGTTGAAAACCCATGACATAGGTGAACCAACACAAAGGCGGACTCATAGGTGAACACGGACATTGCTGTTCCTTGGAGTGGTTGCACCACTCAATAAAGGCAGAGAACCACTCACTGATCTAAGCCATTTTAAGGTCAGTCTTAATAAAAGAATATTCAGAGAAGAGAGCATGGTGCATGGAAAGTAGGACTTGCAGAGACATTACAGTGCATCATCTCTTACAGGGCAGGTTTCGGTGGTTCTCCTATGCAGACCTCGGAGGGACACGCTACGCAGGGATCTCCTGCTTCGTCTGGCAAAGCTGCGAAGTGGTGACAAGGCCCTCTGAAACCTTCCCCCCGCATCATCTTCCTCTCGCTCGCCCTCGCCCTCTTCCTCTTCTTCTTCTTCCTTCCCTTCTTCCACTGGGCCCCAGACCAGCTCCAGAGCCCCGTGCACGGACCGCCGCACGCTGCCCACCCAGCCCAGCACCTCCAGCTGCGCGGCCGATAGCTTTCCTCCCAAGTACTGCATAGCTGGTGGCCTCGTCAACGGACAAGGATGGAAACAATGTAACCGGGGGGATACCCAAGCCCTGCTTTCATAGGGGCTCAAGTGTCTTCTAGTTGTTACCGTTGACAGGTCATGTCTCTAATCTGGGGTAGCGTGAAGAAAATATGTTGTAGAAAGTCAAATGAAGGCGGTCTAGAGTGTCTTTAGATTAAGCAAGCTTAAGTCCAACTTCCATGTGGGTGGGGTCCATCTTTTCTCCCCATCCTTTGACGGGTTCAGGGCAGGACGGCTTCTTAGAACAGCCTCCTTAAACTGGCCAAAAAATGTTAGCGCAGTAAAAACAGTCCTTCTGGTATTCCTCTATGGCATTCCTTACGATAGACAAGACAACATTCCCAAAGTTACCTCATCATCACAGAATGACGTCCAGTGGAAACTATCAATCACGTGCAATATCAAGTTCATCCTTTTGTCTCACCTTTAAATAACGAAGAAGAAAGTAGAAGGGTCTCTCTTACTCTACTCAGAGCAATTTCAATGTTTACCTCATTCTTCAGCTCTCGCCTTTTCGCTTTTGTGAAAATGTGTTCTGCCTTAAACATCCTCAAGCTTGTCTGCAGCTCTCGTCACATATCCATTTTCTGTTGAGAAAAAAAAGCAGCGTGGGAAATGTCTGCCGCACTAAATAATCCCAGGCCAGGTAGAGAGAGCTGGATCACCCCTTTCTCTGCACTCTTTCACTTCAGAGGGTGTCAAACAAAGCTACGGTCTGTGCTCAGAAGTGGAAATTCACGAGGGAGGGCAGGCTAGGCCAAGGTGCTTTCTGTACCTTCCTCGATGGCTCTCTCCTAGTAGGTAAACGAGGGTACCTGAAAGACTAAAGGAACTGCCCTTCTTCCGCTTTTGTAAAAACAGCAAGAGAGAGACGGACAAAGCCCGTGTGAGAGAGAGAACAAGAGAGTGCAAGAGTCAGGAAGTACTGGTGTTTATGGATGAAAGAGAGATGAGCCAGAAAGCAGATTGAGAAAAGGGTGGGCTCATCCACAAACAAGAAACTTTGCATATCCTCTGTGTGTGTGCGAGAGAGACAGAGAGAGAGAGAGAGAGAGAGAGAGAGAGAGAGAGAGTGGATGGAGGTGGGTGTGGGAGAGGGGGGCTCGCTTAGGGGCGGAGAGACAGAGTGGAGTAAGTGAGAGGAGAGGTGGGCAGCCAATTGAGGGACCATTTATGGTCATTCTGATATGCCATCATGAGGGAGGACAAGGAAGGAGAGTGTAAAATGGTGTCCACGTCTAATTGAGGCCCGGTGACCACATAGCACATCCTTGCTAAAAAGGCCCATCTATCTATTCTACCGTATCTGTCTCTGGGTTCGCCAGCCACTCCGTCTGAATGAGGTCTTGACGGTTGGCTGCACAGCCCGTGTTTGCACAGCAAACATCTAACTCACTCTGCTATTGCCAAACTGAATAGCTCTAAGCTCTCGCTCTCCGATTCACCAGTCAGTCAGACAGAAGGTTTTTTTTTGTTTTGTCACCATAAAAGTTTAGCTTATATCCTTAATTAGCGGTCATTTGGTAGGCAACATCCACAATTGCTGTTGTAACAATCTCTATTACACAACATATTTTTCTCTTCCATAGTGTAGGGCAGGCAGGTAGTGGTATTATTGAGTACAATGGTGCCTCCTGGTGGTCAAAGTATCATTAATCTCAGGCAGACTATAATGACTTCCCCAACCATGCCTCAACATGCAGTTCTAATAGAATTGTGAATTATTCTGCTTATACCTTACCTAACACAATTTACCAATTGATTAGTAGTACCAATAGTATTAGTAATACCAATATTAGTAGTAGTGCGCATTCGAATTTTGTGTTGGTACTATGTTCATCAGTAGCCTTGAGGCTACCATAGTACTGACATGGGAAAACAGCCGAGTCAGTCAGCTGACTACAGTAATGAAGTACTGCAATGTTACCTGTGGTTTGTGCTGATGTCATAACTATAGGCTTACCTTGCTACTCTCTTACTTGTCCTGCATTAGGCGGGATTATTGTATAGGCCCATAGGGTGTGTATATACGCCTGTATACTTATTTATTGACGCGTCTTCTTGTCCGGCACCCAGTGTTGATTTCGTCGACTAAAACTATGGTGAAAAATGTTCGTCGACTACCTTTTTTTCACTGACAAAAACTAAATAAAAACGAAGCCATGATGACTAAATATAATGACAATTTCATCAACAAAAACTAGACTAAAATGTTAGGGAGGGACTAGTGGAGAAGAGATCGAGTAGAACTAAAAAGAGACAAGTCAATTTATGCTTTGTTGCACTCAGGTGTTGGGTGGCACTTTTACTGCAATTAACTCAACAGAAATGTATGTCCCGACATTGTCTTTGTTTCGTCTAATATGGTCAGCCTGGACGGTTCATTTCACTTCACTCAGTGAAACCACAAAGCATTGTTATTTATGCTTTGTGCTTCCCGTTTCTCATGTTGGAAAGAAATCTATTCTATATTTATTTACCTGCCATTTTCAGATTCAGAGCCTTGGCATATGTTCGGACCATGTGAATTGTATTTGTAAGGTTTTTCACCACTAATGTCACAAAGGTGTGTGGTAGTTATTATTAGGGCCGGGACTTTAACGCGTTAATCGAGATTAATTAACTACAGAAAAATTTATCGCGATTAACTACAGATAAACTAATCGCACCTTTTTGTTTCCCCCATAATAAAGTTGTTTTTATTTGTTTTCTCATGCCCAGCCATGTAAAGCACATTTGAGTATTCATATACACACTGAAGACACTTTATGTAGGCACTTGCTGCCTATATATCACCTGCCTATATATCACTGTTGGGTGATATGTGCCGTTGTGTGCACTGGAAATAATAAAAAGTCCCCCCACTCTGTGTTGCCTATAGAACTGGAGGTCTGAAAAAAACAGTAACATTATGAAGTACATTTTTGTGATGTCACTGAGATGTACTTCATAATGTTACTGATTTTTTTCAGACCTCCAGTTCTAGGCAACACAGAATGGGGGGGACTTTCTTATTATATCCACACAACAACTCTAAGGTATATTAATGACAGTAAAATGTTGAAAATGAGTGGAATCCCGTAGTCACTATTCACTGGGATACCAAAAACATTTGAGAAAAAAGGTTTCTCACTGTTCTCGGGTTAAATATTGATATGCGATTAAAATGCGATTAATCGAGATTAATTAACTACAAAGCCTCTGATTAATTAGATTAATTTAATCCCAGCTCTAGTTATTATTATAGGCACTTCTGTGTAAATAAACAAACACAACTCACCCATCGCTGTTGCAGATACCCCAGCCAAGATGGCCATGAATAGCCCATCGCCTTTTCTCATGAATGTATGTATCTTTTGACTTCCTCTGCTTCAAAGTCAGAACCTAGTTCTTAGTTCCTTATTTGTCCAAATTATCAGTCTATGTTTCTGTACGAGTCTATATGTATGCTATGTATGCATTATTTTATCTCAATAGTTTTCTTATGCAAAGACTACAGATACTGTAGAATAATGTTACAGACTGCATGTCACGCTGTCAAACTGAAAGCATGTTCACTTCCTTTTTCCACACACACGCACACACACACACACACACACACACACACACACACACACACACACACACACACACACCAACTGAAAGACAAAAATACACTTTAAATAGCTGAACTAACGCTTATGCAATGCATATATGCATGTGCACAAATGCTTATGTATGCAGGAGCACAACAGGGAAATGGACATCAACTTAATTGGCTGACTGCACACTGGCGCCTAATATTTCCTTACTAAGACAGGTGGCAGAAAAATGCCTATTTTGCACTTTTGTATGTGTGTGGCAAAGACTGTTTTATAGTACCTACAGCTTATAAAGCTAATAATCTATATAGCCTATAAATGTACCAGCAAAACAAGGCTAGCGATTTACAATAAAAGGCATAAATGAGTATAGTGGAGTTTCTTATCGTCACACCTCTCTTAAGTCAACACCCATCTCTTTCTCCAACATTCCATGATCTGATAGCTTTTAAATGGTAAGCAATGAGCAGCTGGACCACGGCGAGCGGATACAATACTGGCACACAGTGAATAGATGTGGAGTTCATGTCATGCCTGCATAATTACTCATTATGTCTCACCTACTCATAGTGACACACACACAAGTTCTTCAGCTCTGACTTCATGCAAGCTCTGACTTCAGCAAGTATAACAAGTCTAAGATATTTGTCTTATTGTTACAGGGCTGGCAGTATATTTGGCTGGCTGGCTGAGTTGGTTGTGTTGAAACAATCACGTACACAAACTCTGCTCCTTTGCCTAATCCTCTCCCTCCTTGTCACCACCCTAGCAACATATTATTTACCATACTGTTTTTCTTTTTTTAGCCCTCCACAGACTGTATAGTACATGTAACCACCCGGATTTGAATTGTGAAACCAATCGTCTACTGCCCGGTCTGAGCTTCAGACAAGACTACTTTGCTACATACATGTATCGATGTGTCTGTTCATGCTTCAGTCAGTACCTAGGTTTGTTGAAAACATGTACTGTATACCACAGCATTGCATTATAATCTGAGAGGATTGGGTTGAATGTGTTAGAACTAGCACTAGCGTATTTACCTCTTCTCCTTCAAACGTTTTCGACACCTCTTCCTCGGTCTCCATCTCCCCTGGGCTCTGCTCTGCCTCCCGTGGTCTCTCTGGGTCTGGGGAGGGTTTGGGGCTATCTGATGTCTCATCGTTCCGAGGGTTGACATCCAGGGATACCAGAACATTGCCTGCTTCCACCTCTGGGTGAACCACCTCCATCTGGGTAGTGTCGGACCTGGGCTTTGAGTTTGAGCCCCATCTCCGAGGTTTGACGGAAAAGTCTTCATAACTAATCAAGTCACTGTGCATTTTGATTTGGCCCTCGGCCCCCTCTTTAATCGAGAGTGACTCTGACTTGGGAAGCATGTCTTCGGAATCAACGCTGATCAAATTCATAATTTGTGCTTCACTTGTTGAGGTCTCAACCTCGTCTTCTTTTTCCATCGAGTCTGCCTGCCTCTGATCTACCCGTTCTCTTTCCTGATCTTCTGCCTCTCGCAGACTCTCTGCTTCTTTCTGTTCCTCTTCAGTCTCTTCCGTCTGTCTGTCTTCCGATTCTACCGTCTGCCTTTCCTTCACCTCCTCCTGTCTCTCTCCCTCTTTCCATGTGTTCTTTTCTTCATCAGGTAACTTGCTCTCCTCTTCTTCGCTCTGTCTCACCGCCTCTCTTAAACTTTCCTCTAAGTCTTTGGCTTTTTTCCTTTCCATTTCATCTTGTGCTCGTCTCTCTCTCTCCTGCTCTTTCACCTTTTCCTCCTGCATTAGTCTGTCAGCTTCTATTTGCCTCAGTCGCTCTCTCTCCATCTCTTCCTTTTTACGTTGTAGCTGCCTTTCTTTTTCCTTCTCTTGCTCCTCTCTCTCAACTCTCAGCTTCTCCTCTTCTTCTCTTAGTCGTTCTCTCGCCCTCTCCTCCTCCCTCAGTCTCTCTTTCTCTTCTCTCAATCTCTCCCGTTCTCTCTCTTCTTCTTTCCGTCTCTCTTTTTCATTCTCCTCTTCCCTCAATCTCTCCCTTTCTGTCTCCTCTTCTCTAAGTCTCTCCTCCCTCAATCTCTCTTTTTCCCTCTCCTCCTCCCTCAATCTCTCATTTTCCCTCTCTTCTCTCTGTCTCTCCTCTTCTTTAAGCCTCTCCTCTGTCTGTCTTGCCATCTCAATCTCCCTCAATCTCTCCATTTCCCTCAATCTCTCTTTTTCCCTCTCTTCTCTCTCCCTTTCTCTCTCTTCTTCTCTCTGTCTCTCCTCTTCTTTAAGCCTCTCCTCTTTCTGTCTTGCCATCTCAATCTCCTCTTTTCTCTGTCGCTCCCTCTCTCCTTCAATCAGTATCTGCCTTTCCCTCTCTTCCTCTCTTTGTTTCTCCTCTTCCTCGCGTCTTTTGTCGTCCTGCCTTGCACTCTCTCTCTCATCGTCTCTATATTTTTGCTCTCTGTCCTCTTGTTCTCGTTTTGTCTCCTCTTCAACGTTCAGCTTTACCTTATCAGTCGCGTCGGAACACTTCTGGTTTTCCTCCCCTTTCATTTTGATCTCTCCTACTCTCTTAGAAACTGGCACTGAGACTTGCTCTTCGCCCTCAGGCTCATCCTCAGAGAGCCCCTCCTCCCCTCCGCTGGAGTCAGACTCTGATCCCAGCATCTCCGGTGGACCACCGTCAGATCTCTCTACTACCCCGAAGCGAACTGAGCGGCGGCGGGGGGGGACTTTGGGTGAATCTGGCTGAAGGCTCTCATTCACAGTGGAGGGGTCCCCAATAGAACGATCAGCTGAACTCTCTTGTTCATTAATAGCAGCAGCATCTTCAGATCTTTCCAGTGGTCTCTCCACTGGTTGTCCGGCTGATGAGACCTCTGGAGTAGTATCTGCAGCCTGTATGGATAGAGACTCTCTCTGGGGAACTTCAAATGGGACGTTCTTGGGTGTTGCATCGACTGTAGACGGGTCAGACTCTGCAACATCTTCCAGTAGTGGTTCTTCGGACTGTGGGCTGTGAAACAGTTAAAACGTTGAAATAGGAACTCATTCTGTGTGCTTCCAAAGAATAATAAAAAGGAAAATGCAGCCATGAAATCTGTTTTGATTATAATATTATAATGTTTTTGTTTTCAGACAAATTGAAAGGGGAAAAAAAGACAGAACCTACCTCTTAATACGGCCTCGGGGTTGACACAGCGGTTTGTCCTCGGCCCTCGGAGACTCAGATGTGTCTGCTGCCCAGCTCTTGATTCGGCCTCTAACTCCTCCTGTGCCATTTGACGGACTGAGGATCTGTGGCTCCTCCCTTTTCATAATAACCTCTGGTCTCGATGAGGAGTCCAGCAGAAGACTAATTCTGCGTTTTATACTGCTTCCCCCTGACCTATCCTCCTCTGTCAGCTCACCTTCCCCTATTCTGTTTGGTTGAGCTGGGGTTGTGTGTCTACGCTCTGAGGGTGGTGGCTTGTTTTCTCCATCGCTGGTGTGAATTGTAGGAGTCGTACCAGTCGTACCAAACTTTGAGGTAAGTTCCATAGAAAGGCGATTCCTGGATGTCCCCCGGCGAGAGGTTTCATTGGCCGATGGACTGGCGATGGACTTTGTTTTTCTCATTGAGACTTGAGGCTTTGGATCAAGAGGAGAAAAGACGGACTTGTGAGTTTCAGTTCCCGTCTCTTCTCCCTTTTGCTCTGCTGGGCTCAACATGGAGGGGCTAGCTATTTGAGTGTTATCTGGTTTGGCTGTTACTGTTGGCTTAAGAAGATCTGGATGGCTTGATTTGGGCTCAGCGGTTTGTGAAGCTGAGCTGGAGTTATTATTTGGAGCAGAACTAGGATCAGAACTATGCTGCTTTTCCAAATTATTTTTTTCTTCTTTGATTGCTTTAGTTTGTCCCTTGGTGTGGGCGTCTACAGAGATGAGCTTAGAATCTGAGGTGGTGTTTTGCTGAGAGGAGTGCTGGGTCGGGGCTTCTGACATAGATTTGAGTACTTTTGTGTCCTCAATTTGGCCAATCATACGTGACTCTGACTTGTCTGCCGTTTTTGCCGTTGAGTCGCCAGTGTCAATTGGTTTGGAGACAACATTCAAATTTGGTTTAGGGCCTGTAGGAGACTCAGCTACGGGGCCTACATTCTTAGATGCTGGTGAGACTGGGGCAACAGTCTTTGGGGCATGGATGGAGCGGATAACGTTCCTCTGGGTGGAGAAGGGCTTGGGAGCGAGTCGAGGTTTGGTTCCAAGCACTGCTGGCTTGGTGGAGGCAGCCAGCAAGCCGGTAGTTACTCGACCCTGGAGACCCTCGCCGGAGCTCCCATCTACATGAGTAGCCATGTTCTCGCTGGGTTTCTGGAAGAGAGGAGAGGAGAATTGACTGGGTTATTTCTGCTGTGTTTTCACTTTTCAGTGAAACACCATTATCACTTTCAGCAGGGAAAGCCAGGTGGTGGTTACCTCATCAAAGACAAGAAAGACTAGAGTCTGGTTGGTCAGGTCAGGATGTTTTTAAACACACTGAAAGGGAAAAGCCATGCACCATTCCACAACCACAACCAGAAAAACCAGAAGAAAGGAAGTAGGGGGGCCTAAAGTGTTTTGGACTGACTAAGACCATGGTCAGTGTTTGAAATATTTTACAGACTGGAATGCTCAGTGTTGAGTGTTTGTAGGCCTATGTGCCACTACCTCTCTACCTCAATATACACATCACATACCCACACACACACACACACACACATGATTGTGAAGTGGAAAAAAGTTTGAGACACTCCAATTTAGACCTCGATGAGCAGTTAAGATATTTTTTACTACAGGAGCATTGGATTAAAGATTAATGTGTCACTTACAGTTACATAATGACAGACTGCTATATCAGCCATACAGGTTACAACATCTCTAGATCATACCACAGAACCAGGGCAAGTCAAGATCAACATACAAATCCAGACAGTGTGTGTGTGTGTGTGTGTGTGTGTGTGTGTGTGTGTGTGTGTGTGTGTGTGTGTGTGTGTGTCCATAAGATAAAGAATTATATAAATGAAATTTAGAAATAACACAAAACTTTGCCAAGTGTGGAATCATCCTTAAATTGAAGTGTACCAACCAGACTTGGCACCTCTAAACCCCCCAGTGCCATTGTGGAAGGTGCAACATCAGAGTACAAAGTGAGCTTTGCCATTGTGGAAGGTGCAACAGCAGAGTACAAAGTGAGTGTGTGTGTGTGTGTGTGTGTGTGGGGGAAAGGAGGTTGGGGGTATTACCATAACAGTTACATTAAAATTCAAAAGGCTTTGGACCACCCAAGTGGACCCAACATTTGTGATGCTCTACAAAAAAACAAAAAGATCCATTCATTATTAACTCATTTAGGACTGAGGCCGATTCCTTCTTAAAGCGCAAATAACATGCATTTTAAAACTGCTTTTAATATTTAATACTCATATTGTCTATGTCCCTCAAAGTTATTTCTAATGGTTTGAGCCTCAATCACCACTCTGATATAACCAGCCTTGTCAATTCTTTCTGGACTTTGAAAGCAGTTTTAGCTGCAGTATACCACAATGTCCTGAGGTGGAGAGGGTGCTGATATGCAGATTATTTAATATTTGAGTCATTATAATACTCATGCTAGATAAAACCCGGCTTGTTTCCATTCCATGCCAGCTTGGAAAATCAACAATGGTGGACATTGTAAACAAAGTGGAAATGCAAATTTGCAACTGAAGACTGAAGAAAAGGAGGAATTATACAAAGTAGGGTGACATTGATGACATCACGATGAGGCCAAAATCAGTCGAGCTGTTTCTGAGAGCAATTTCCATTAAAACACCCATATGACATGAAGGCCTGATTGTTCAAAATTGGTTATTTGTGGGGATAGAAAACACACATGGGAGCCCCAAAAACACAAAAGAAATTGAAAAAGTTGAATTTTATGTTATAGGTCCTTTAAGTTTTCTGAAAAACTGTTATGCTACTTATACTGTACATAGCAACAAGAACCCCAAAATGGGTTCCCGTCTTGTAGGGTAACAACACAAAAAGGCGGTCCCATCCTAAATGGATCAATGTTTTTCAAAGCTACTGTGTGAATGTGCTGGTAAAAGGTGATTTTCGTGTCAGAGTGTAGGCTTACTTTCAATGAGTATATAGTCACGTATCCAAACCATTACGACATAATGAAACAGAGATTGCATGCTTCACATGTCATCTGGTTTTTCCTGTAGGACTTTTGCAAAAACCGGATAATCCACACCACAGTTCAATAATGTGTACCACTCAGTGCCAGCAGCCCGAGGGCCTTAGACACTATGGCCCTCTCAGTTTATACAGGTATGATTAGTTTATGGAATGCGTTTAGATTCCACAGCTGCACTAAATCAATGTGCCGTAAACCTTCACTCTTTCACTGTGTCCATACTGAAGGCAGTGGCCTAAGATGACACTTGTTTTGCATGCATTTTTATGGCATTGCATAAACACATGTGGTGATAAGCAATATGCTGGGTCTCCGCCAGAGAACTCGCCAGTTTTCCGACTTGCCGCGGTTTAGTGCATTTTAGTTTTACTTCACCTTCATTTAAATTGCATTGAATTGAGAGAGCGCGAGAGAGAGAGAGAGAGAGAGAGAAGAGAGAGAGAGAGAGAGAAGAGAGAGAGAGAAGAGAGAGAGATAGAGAATAGTTGTTTACAGAGAGTTTACACTAGATGAAGTACGAATGCTAAAGTTTAAACACCAAAGTACCGAAACAATGTAATTCATTGGTAAACAATATCCTGAAATATCACATACTCACCTTTTTATCATTATCTAGCTGACTATTTAATTGCACAACATAATTTGATCACTTTGGAAATTAACTATAACATCTGTGGGTTTGACATACTACACTGATGAAGACAGCATGTTAGCATAACGATGAAGACATTGATGAAGAATTTCCAATGCAGCGAGTTGGAAAACTGGCGAGTTCTCCATATACTGTAGTTAGTAGGCCTACTGGTTGACATGCCGATTCAATGAAATCCTGAGATTGTGTAGAGATAGGCCTCAATTTCTGTTTAGATAATAACTTTATCTCATCAGGTTTAATTTGACCAAAATACATTACAAACAAATAACAAATGGCACAGGTGGGCCCTGGGCACCAAGGAAGAGTGTGCAGTGCACTGAGTGCACCTCAGTGTTAAATTGGCATTGGTACTTTACTAGTGAAGTAAAGTATACATGATCAGAACATGCCTAAACATTCGACAATTAATGTCTAATAGTTGCTACAAATTTCTACAAAACCTGTTTATCCAGTCATTTTGGGGCATAAACAAGAAGTTGAACGACTATCCAACTATCTTGTAGTCCCCTGAATTGATTGAGGAAGAGGATCTTTATTTTCTGGAAGGCTAATGCTTATGGACTACAAAGGTCCATTAAGATCAACAGTTATAAAGTGCAGCTGCAGTAGCCTAGTTGGTAGGTCTCTTTATCTTTGTTTGCCTTTAGTTTGTTAACCTGCCAAGGCTCATGCACACTGTACCTTTTGTGCTCGGAATATTTCTCCATACAATGATTGATTTGAAACATTTAGACTACTACTCTGGATTTAAACTGGTCTTGAGCAAATCCATGCAGCCTAGATAAGTGTCGTTTGTTTGTGTAACAAATGCTTACAAAATGTAAATTAACTCCAAAGTACCCACATTTCACTCCGTTGTTAATAAGTTACCAATAAAGTAATGTCAACAGTCTGGACTCCTCTGTGTTTTGTGTCCAGACCTCAGAGTCTGAATTATGGTGCCAAATGTCCAGGACTTTCTACAGATTAAATAGGCTTATGGTTATATAGGCACTAACTCTCACACAATTTGCAGAACCAATTGTTTGCTTAATGATAACCAGACTTACTCACATATTTACAAGCCAGGGTTAAATATAAATTATAGTGAGACAGTGATTATTTATGAGTAGCCTATGTTGCATGACCTGATTATTCCTTTAAGCACACCAGTTGATTCACAGTTTTGTTTGGTTTTCTTTACCTTGATTTTGTCTTCAAGCAGTCATCCAGGGCGGTGGAGATCTTATCTGGGAGGAGGACAGGAATGGAGTAGAGTAGTAGACGGACGGTCCAAACTGAAATTACCTCAGTCTTTCCGCGTTTTGTCCAAGGTTTCCCAAGTCAAGTCCCTAGCCTAGACAGACGTCATTCTACCCCGGTAGCGCTGTGCCAGTGCCACAACAAGCGCCAGTCCCTCTGAGACCTGAGTGAGAGCATAGGCCTGAGAGACACTCCCTCTCTCCTCCTCCTCCTCCTCCTCCTCCTCCTCCCAGTTGAGCCCTGGTTGAGCCATGCTGCTGCTGCTGCTGCTGCTCAGTGTGCTCACTGGAGTAGTGAAGTTGACAAACGAGTTCTTCTTGAGACACTCGCACAATCACTTTTACGGACAGTGAATAGGACATCAATTTCACTGTTCGTTGCGTCTTCATAGATAGGTTACCTTACCGGATGTGTGTTTGTATACGTGTGCTGAGCTGCCATTCATAAAGTTCCATTCATCCTTATTTGAATAGCACCTGCATTTTTGCAAACGCAAAACGCAAACGAACTATTTACAATACAAATGTGTGCATTGTATATTCCGTGAGTTATTTTAGCTGTGGCCTGGGACATTTATGTAAATAAAAATAAAAGCTAAACTAATTTGACATAATAAAATACATTGTAGCCTATACTACTAACCTATGAGATGGTATTTTGCACTATTTTGCAAAAAAATGTGGCAGTGTCACTCCGGACCTAATAACCATCTATTTTAGAAGAAGAAATAGGCCTATATTCATTATGGATGGATGGATGGATGGAGGATGGGTGGATGTCGTAAGCTTAATGTTATTCATTTCAATTTGATGAGAAGAAAATATAGGCGGGGAAGTAGTCTCAAAATAGATTTACTTTTAATAGATTGCGATTGTAAACTAGGGCGGAGTGCCTAACTATGGAAAAGAACATTTCGGACAGATGGACAAAAGCAACGACTCCCCGCCCTGCGCCCTCTAGTGGATGTTGCAAGCAAGGACTCTCCTAGCTCTCTGGACGAGTTGTCATGGCAACTGTTCAGCATGTGCTTACAAAAACAAGAGCTTGACCGTCCACTAACAGCAATCGAGATCTGCGACGCCATCTTCTAGCATTATAAGAGCGATACACCGTGGAGAAACAGTGACAGGTGTGTTATCTTATCAATATGATGAGCGAAGCCGAAGCCCGCAGTGACGCACCTGTTGCTGATAATGTCCCCAGCGGTGGGGTCGGCACTGCGGCTCCTCCAAGGGACAGAAAGCCCGGCGGAGGAGGTGTGCTGAAAAGGCTCAGGTCCCGAAGGAGCCAGGTGGACAGTAGGCCTGTCACAGAAGACGACCTTCGTGCCCAGAGTGGACACATCACGCCCGAGGATGTTTTAGGATTGCGCGTAGCTACGAGAGGTAGGCCTGCCCTGCCGCGGCTGATTGATTGATTGATTGATTGAGTAGAATACTTTAATTATTAACACTTTGCAAATAGTGCAGTGAGTACAATATGCTAAAAGAATAACAAACATGTAGGAAGGTTTTTCACGTTTTCTTTTCATTCTTTGATGGGCCTAACTGAAGATTAAAGTTCCCGATATATTATTACATTCTAGAATTAAATGTTTTGAAATAATATTTGCAGCATTTGACTTCACAAATTGACAAATAAAACTATATAATGTAACATAATGTAAGATAAACTGTTGTTTTAGATGAGAAGACCATATACCTTGAGTATATGCTATGATTATGTCACACCTCACACTGATAACATTATAGGCTAAAACACTATACAATAATACAAAGTCTTATGAATCACTATTTTATAACTCTTACATCAGCAGTGGTTCTCAAACGTTTGAGGACGCCCCACATTTTGTATTTGGCCACAAACCACCATCACAATATATGTTGGGCCAGGGGCCCCATAAAGCGTTGTGTTAAAAAATATAACTTGTATGTTTTATGATTTTCTTTGAAAATAGCAGATCTACAAGCTCACAATGTGCCGCATGCGTTGTGGGCTTGTAGATCGTCTATTTTCAAATAGCCAATGTTTCAAGTAGTTGAAATCTATCTATCTTAGCTTATCTATAAATGCACCATGTGTCTGTCTGTCTGTCTGTCTGTCTGTGTGTGTGTGTGTGTGTAACTCGAGAACCGTTCGCCCCACCAACTTCAAATTCGACACACGCGTGCCACACCAATGCAGGGGGTGCAGTGCCCGGTGCCCAGTCGGTCGAAACCTATAGGGTTGTCCAGAACAGCCCCAAAAAGGCCTCTGCCCCGGGCTCTGACGCAGGAATGTTCCACACGCAGACCACTTGCCTAATATTATACCTCTGTGCCCTTCCCATAAGCTCAGCCGTTAACAATTCCCTCACAATCAGTAACATGCATTTCGTGCCCAACCCAACATCCCAAGATCACACGTTAACAATTCCCTCTCGATCAATGTGACCTATTATATCGGTTGTCCAGAACCGCAACAAAAAGGTCTCTGCCCGGGCTCTGGACAGAGCCAATGTCCAGGGTCCATATATGGAGCTGTGTCATTGCGTCATTCTGACGTCTGCATAGACTCCATATTTGGGCATGCGCCTGACAAAGAACTCCATATATGGGCATAAAAGGGACACAGACATAATATCTGGGAGGGGCATTTTGCCAACTTGGGGCCAACTTGCATCGTTCCAAGTAGGCCAGTGCCCAACGGGCACCGCTAATGCAATATTATAATTTCTTTGCTTTCCCGGAACCCACTTTGAGAACCACTGACATACCACTGTGTCATTCTTCTTGCAGGGTACTTCTGTAAACCTGAGGACAATGTCTTTAACGTCGACTTCATCCGCTTTAAGATCAGAGATCTGGAGTCAAACACTGTTCTTTTTGAGATTGCCAAACCTCCAGACACTGGTACGCTGCCTTATGCTGTGTCTTATGCAGTATTGTGAGTTGTACTGTGTGTTACACTGTTGACTGTTATGTTTGAGAGAAAGGAGGGAGGGAGAGAGAGAGAGAGAGAGAGAGAGAGAGAGAGTGTGAGTGAGTGAGTGAGTGAGTGAGTGAGTGTGTGTGTGTGCGTGCGTGCGTGCGTGCGTGTACATGAGCATGTGTGATGTGTGTGTTTGATATGTGTGTTTACACATGTAAAGAGATCAACCACATAAATTCACTGTCAATGTTTTTGGATACATTACAGATCTTTTGACACATCAATGCATATCAGCTACTTCATAGTCAAGGCATTCTCACTCCCAACTTCCCAAGGTGGCCAACGAGTGAAGAAGTCAAATGTTTGACTGGAAGTGGGGCAAAAAGAAAGGGGGGTATGACTTACGATGTCCATGTCGGGACATTAACTACTCGAACGGTGCTGATTCGGCTGAAGCAGACTGAAGGGACTTCCAGTCAAACGTTTGACGTTTCGTCACATTTGTCCCAAGAAGTCACGTTATGCATTTTGGGGAGTGAGAGTGTGTCGTCATAGTATACTTATACTGTACAGTTCACAGATTGTTCAGGCTGTAAGCAATGAGTTGCAGTAAGGCACAGCTCAGCTCTGTGGCATCGTAGTTAGTGCATTCCACCCTGAGATTGGGAGGTCGCCGGGGGGTGCATACTTAGTTTAGACTAGTCATTGGTTAGACATGGGTTAAGGTTAGGTTTAGGTGTGCTGCCCCGTGGGAGGTTAGGTTTAGAGTGAGGGTTTGAGATAGGTGGTAGTTGTAGGACTAATGACTGGTCTAACCAATGACTAGTCTAAACCAAGTACTGCCAGGTCCGAGATCAATCTCCGGCTGAGTCAAACCAAAGATGTACTGTATAATAGTCTCTGCTTGCCACTCAGCATCGAGGGTTGGATTGGGGTCCCGTGCGACATACTAGCGTCTTGTCCAGGGGGAGTACATCAAGCTGCCTCACACACGCTATACAGAAACAGGAGACAGGTTGTCCTGAGACAGGTTGTATAGGCCACATGGCTCAGAAAACATTTGTTCCCTTAAGGCTACTTACTGTTACAGTTGCCAGTTTGTTTCAAGTTGTAAGCTAGAGACTTATCCTTCCTGTCTAAGAGCAATAGTGTGCTGCTTGGCTATTAATAATCATAAATTGTGGTAGTGTTAAGTGTCTCTGTGCTCTGTGTCTCAGAGGAGGATGATGAGAATGGAGAGGGTGACACCAGTGCTGGTCGATTCGTACGTTACCAGTTCACCGCAGCCTTCCTAAGGTTAAGGACTGTGGGAGCAACGTAAGTACCTTAAACTAACATCACCAATTCACACACCTTGACAAAACAAAAGACACACGCACCTGTGAAGGTGATTGTTCCAGGCATAATAAGAAGAATACATAAATAAATAGGCCGCAGCATTCCTTTCTGTGTGCTGCAACACATTCGCCAACACTTTAGCCTGAGATAAATGGATTGTTGTTGGTCATGGAAATCGGCAGTTCTAATTGTGAATTGCCTTTCTTGAAATGTGTGCCATGGACCTAATCAGTCCCTATCCAACTGATACTAAGTTGATGATTATTTATATGTTCTTAACTTTTTATGTCACTCTTTTTCCTATCCTTCTTCGGTCCATGGGTGTCTCTTTAATTGGAGCAGGGTGGAATTTACGGTCGGAAGCCGACCTCTAATCAACTTCCGCATGATTGAGAGGCACTATTTCCGAGATCACCTGTTGAAGAGCTTTGACTTCGACTTCGGCTTCTGTATTCCAAACAGCCGTAATACGTGCGAACACATCTATGAGTTCCCTCAGTTGTCTGAGGATCTGGGTGAGTCCTCCTTTTCTTTCCGGATCCATGAAATTCAGAAATCAATTTTGAAATGATTAAAAACATCATTAACCACATATCGTAAGCCCATATCGACTTTATTCACTAGTATATAGGGTTTATAAATAAGTGGTTAGCTCTCTAGACCAAATCTCTGCCACAAATTGACGATGTAGGGTTTCAAGTGGTTAACCATATTGCGTTGCGATTCATTGTTGCAATGGTTGTTTTTGCTGATCACCCCAGAATAGGGCCACTACAGTTCATGTGTTTAATGCAGGGATTTTCAACAGGTGGTCCGTGGACCACTGGTAGTCCGTGAAGGTATTGCATGTGGTCCCTGACCATGCATTTAGTATTGTAGCAAAGTGAATATTTTGTATTTTCTTCCACGGAACAATGCACTACTTTTGGCGGATGTGGAAGTGCATAAATTATATCAGTTACTGGGAAGTCTGAGCTTAAGAAATCCCACAGAAAAGGGAGTTCTCAAGAAGGGTGCAGTCTATAGCGCGTCGCAGTCCCGCCCCCTCGAGAGACCCGGAAAATAAATCCCAGTTCATTTTCCTCATAGACTTTTCAGAAAGTATTTATTTAAAGACGTTTACACCGCGGACAAAGCCAACTCTTGTCGTGACAAATCATGACAACAAACACAATTTCTTGGGCCAAACAAAGAATTAGAAAGTAGAAAAGAACGGCAGGTTTTAACACATTTTTTGTTGTTTTTCTTCTTTGTAATTATTTGTTTGGTCCAAAATATTGTGTGTGTTGTTATGATTTGTCACGACAAGAGTTGGCTTCGTACGACGCTTAAAAGGTCTTTAAATAAATACGTTTTGAAATGTCTATGGTGAAAATGCATTGGGATTCATTTCCTGGGCCTGGCGTCGTCATGAGAAGGGTGGCGGGGCTGCGACGCTCTATACCCTCCCAACACAACAGTGGTCCCTAGCTTGATTCCTAGTCAGGGTGGTGGTCCCTGGTTCACAATCAGTTGAAAACCCCTGGTTTAATGGAAAGAATACCTACGACGGAATACATGTTGAATGAGGATTAACACTGAGGATTTTACTCTGTATAGGTGAATCCAGCGGGAATCAGGCCTCAAACCCAGGCAGTGTACTGTTATTGTCAAGCTTTACCCATTGAGCTAACGCAGAGGGCACATGATGGTCAGTATAATACTGGCGCATTTCTTTCCACAGTGCACAGATCATCATTAATGTATCTCTGTTTTGTGTTTTTTACAGTGCGTCAGATGGTGGAGTGTCCTCACGAGACCCGATCAGACAGCTTTTACTTTGTTGACAACAGACTAGTCATGCACAACAAAGCAGACTACTCTTATACTGGAGGACAGTGATGCAGTTTTCCTGATAACGTGCAAGCAGTCACCCACACGCACGCACGCACGCACCACACACGCACAATGTGCATGCATGCACAATGTGCATTGCACATACTGTATATACATATGAATACATGCACAGTAGCCGGGGAGCCACAGGCCCAAAAGCTCAAGGAATAGAGATTAACCTGTGATGTCATCATGACATACTTTTTATTTGTGTTTTTTTCTATTCACTTGGTCATTAAGATCCACAGAATGAGAGGTCTGCTCTGCCGGAAACATTTCAAAAAAAGAGTTATGGCCAATTTGGTATACCACACCATAGACATAAGGCAACATTTTCCAAATTTCATCATACTTTAAGTAGCATGTGACATGAACCCATTCCAAGCATTAGTTTTGCATGAAAAACACTTGGCCTAAATTCGACCAGAGCCCTGCACTCATCATATTTGTGCTGACCTCATCGTATTTGTGATGAGTCTGATGACGCGGTGTTTCCGGCAGAGCAGACCTCTCATTCTGTGGACCTTAATGACCAAATTAATAGAAAAAACACAAATAAAAATGTATGTAATGACATCACAGGTCCTCTCAAATCTTGGGCGACTGGCTCCCCCGGCTACAGTGCTCGGACAGACTCACAAACAATAACATACCCAGTCACAGAAACACTCTGGAGTTGCCTCGGATATTTATAAACATGCATTCATGCTCAGGTGATGTCCGCTACTCACTGCAGGAGATGATAAGACAGCATTACAGGGAAATCTTTGTTTGTTTGTTTGTTTTAATAGAAAGATATTTTTTTAAATGATAAGAAGATTCGTCCATTCCACCATGTTTCAAACAAACCAAAGTAGTCTGTCCTCAATGTGCACTTTAACACACACACACACACACACACACGCATGCAGTCCATTCTGTCCATGTTTCAAACGAACCAAAGTAGTCTGTCCTCAGTATGCACTTTAACACGCATACACGCATGCTCGCACAGGCGCACAGGCGCACACACACACACACACACACACACACACACACACACACACACACACACACACAGAGAGAGTGGTTTTCTCAGTGTGTCATCAGCAGCTGTTCCTGGAGCTACTATATTATAAGCAATCCACTCTATAGCTGAAATGAAGGGAGGAGAAAACATCCTGCCAAACACACATGCTCTCTCCCATCTATAGTCTGTCTGTCTGCCTGTCTGTCTGTCTGTCTGTCTGTCTGTCTGTCTGTCTGTCTGTCTGTCTGTCTGTCTGTCTGTCTGTCTGTCTGCCTGTCTGTCTGTCTGTCTGTCTGTCTGTCTGTCTGTCATTATAGCTTAACCCCTATAATGTACTTTTGTAAAATATGCTGTTTGAGGTTAAAGGGGGTGTTTGTAAAATATATATAATAAAAATATATATATATTATATATTGAAAAGTGAAAGAGGAAATAAATGTACATTCCAAGACTGACATGAGAATGTTGAACGGGTGTAGTTTGACATACGTGGCCAGTAGAGGGGGCTATATCATAACTTAGTCATAAAGAGATGGTTCCATTTTTATTCATTTCTTTAATGGCTTTTTGCTTGATTTAATTCAAACGACTACACGCTTATTGTTTACAGTATTACCTAGAGTGGTGTGGCTAGTATTGATTTTATTAATTCTTTCTAGATTTCCTTTCATTGGCTGCATTTACAGGATATAGCCACCATGTAATGTTGTATATGACTCTGGATGTGATGTGTTGTGTAACAACGTATAACCTCAGCATCCATAGTCTGGGGTGGGGGGGGGGGGGACATTAGCCAAAAATAGCAGCTCTACAAGCTAATAGATCTGCTATTTTTGGTGAAGAGATTTGTTATAGAAAGGGGGGGGGGGGGGGGGGGAAGCGGTCCAAGTACAGATACAACTCAGTTCCAGTTTACTAAGCCGCCCCTAGGGGGTTTAAACCCTAATATACATCTTTGACTGGAGCCCTCCAGGGGTCTACTCTAGTCTATACTCTTCCCCTCTACATCAGAAATAGCCACAAGCTCAAAACGCATCGCGCTGTGTGGCACGTTGTGAGCTTGTGTAGATCTGCTGTTTTTGTCGAAGAATATAGGGAAACTGCATGGTGTTTCATTGGCTTAAAAACCTGTGAAGGCCTCATCCATTTCCTCTGTCACTATAGCATCCAAATGGAGTCCTGTGGGGTTTTAAACCAATTCCCTCTCCTCTCTCTCTCTCTCTCTGTCCTATACCAGCTCTCTTATCTCCATGTTCAACTCTCCATCTCCACCAGCCTCTCTCCAGTTCCATCTCGGAAACTCCTGTTTCCAAAATCTCATGCTCTTTCTATGGACTCGCCTTCTGTTCCGCTCGCTCCACACACACACACACACACACACACACACACACACACACACACACACACACACACACACACACACAGTGAAATCCACAGCGTTAATTTAACTCAGAGAATTCAAAGACAGTGGACCCAAATGGATCCACAGGGTCCGTTTTCAAGCCCTCGGGGTTTACATTAACACTGAGTATTTTTGCACCCTGCTGCATCCCTCCCTCCCCTTGCTCTCTCTCTCACTCTGTTTTCTCTTCCTTTCTTTTCCTCCTCTCTCACCTGGTAACCAGATCTCTGGAGAGGAGTGTTGTATTTCCACTTTCCCAGAGAACAGGACAATCTGAGCCACACAAAGAGTCACAATGGACCCCCTCTGCTCTCTCTCTCTCTTTCTCTCTCTGCCTCTCCCCTTTTCTCTCTGTCGGTGCCATTCACATGTACACAGCAAAGTACTCCGTGCTAATTTCACGACTGAGAGAGGAGAAAATTCTACAATCTTAGAGTAAAGTTAACACTGAGGATGCACATACCGGTAACGACAACATAACACCCTTTATGGAATATGAAAAACCTTCCAACACGGAAACAACCTATAGCAAGTTTCCACATTCACGCTTTCGTCTTTATGTTTTAGTTTACTTCACTATACTTCTCTTCTCCTGATAAATTCCTCTGCTTTTGTTACAGTGCAGAATTATGCTAACTAATACTTATATACTTATAGTATAAAGTAATGTAAAATATCAGTCAAGTTGAAAACATGCTCCTGCTGCTGTTCAGCCAGTTCAGATGCTCATGCTACACCTTATTTCCCCCACAACAGCAACTTATTTTCAATGTAAATCCACTGTGTATCCCTGCTAATCACCCATGCATCCCATGGTCTGCTCTGTTGCATCATTTCCTCACTGGTGACATCACGGTGCACCTGGGACAGCCGATGGGGTTAGAATCAAGGTGAGAGAGAGACCTTGCCTTGAGAGTGAGACTTCTCTCTCTCTCGACTCTGTGCTGTCTTGGTATGAATACCATACCACATTAACAATATTTATATCTACAAGTACAAAGATACACAGGTTAAATGTACTTTAACCTTCACTATCTTTTTTTTCATACACGTAGCAAACAACTTCGATGTTATTTGAAGAAAATAAAAGTTAAAATAACAAAAGTGATAGATGTCTCTGTGTGTCTTTCTGTCTTGCTGTCTAACGAGATTTGAAAAACAAGACTTGAGTTTTCCTTGTTTGTCACCCAAACGTGTAATTACAAATGACCGTGCAAGGCTAATGTGTTCATTGCCAATCAATCAGACAGCAAAACAGGGCACAATCTAACTGTTGCCCATAAATCAATAGCCATATACGCTTCCACACTGGGCTATAGGGCTGTTCCTGCTTGCTGACAAAGCAGCCACATGAGGCTACAATACACATAGCTTATCACATTTGACTGTATGCAAATATGATGAGTAAAAGTATACACCCAAACATGCACAGTCGCACACCCACTCCAACTATACAGAGATACGTACACTGTGTGCCCCCAAAGCCTTCGTGGAATGGAATACATTTCAGCAGTCACTGCGGGGACACACATACACTCACACACACACACACACGCATACGCGCGCGCGCACACACACACACACACACACACACACACACCGGAAACAACTGGACAGGTGGGATAAATTAAGCCCATTCACCCCTCCCCCGAAACACACACGTATGTATGTATGTACATATGGGCACACACTTACATACCACTGTGACTCGCTTTCACTGACCTTATTTTCATTGACTCATACAATTAAGTAAGAGCGATTTTCTGAACACACAAACACACACACACACACACACACGCACACACGCACACACACACACAAAGACACTCATATACAGACATCCACACTCAACCAAGGGGACGGGGGACAGTGGTCTCCTATAAATAGCAGCTGGGAATGGCGTTGATAGGCTCTGTGAACACAAGTAGAGGGGGGGAGTGGAAAAAGGATTAAAAGAGATACAGGGACGTATTACAACTTGACTTGCGTATGTGTGTGAGTGCAGTACGTGTGTCTCAGGCCGAAAGTGCTCTGGAGAGCAACGGTGTGGATTTCTACCACTGACCAAAACCACACTTTAACCCGTCACCTAGTCTCGTCCTCCTTTGCCACTCTCCCTTGTTCTGTTTCTTTCTCTCGCCCTCTGGCTCCATGGTATTGGTATGAAAATACAACTGAAACAACAGTAGATGTTCCACCCTCCACAGTAAAAAAAATCTTCAGGGTTCATTTAACTCTGAGAGCGTACTAATGTGGCATTTTGTACATTCTCAGAGTTCTGGGAACCCCTTTTTGGTGTTAGCATTATGTTATGCTTTAGCTATTGAAAAATAGCAGATCTACAAGCTTTAGCTATTGGAAAATAGCAGATCTACAACCTACGAGCTTGTAGGTCTGCTATTTTTGAAAAGATCGAAGAACGACGTCGACTGACATAGAAACATGGCTTTTTCAGAAAACTGTCAGGATGTAGAGGACATTTTTAGAATCTGATCTCAGGTCAGAATGGGTTGAATAAAATGGTGTTTTTTTCTTACTCAATATAAAGTGTTCCGTAATTTGAACAGAACAACGGCACTACCGGATGAATGGTTCAAACTACAGTACATTAAGCCATTTTGGGGCGGGAACCCCTTTTGGTGTTAGCATTACGTTATGCTTTAGCTATTGAAAAATAGCAGATCTACAAGCTCATAGCGCGCCACCGAGTGGCGCGCTACGAGCTTGTAGGTCTGCTATTTTTTTGAAAACTCAGGATTTAGAAGACATTTTTTACAATCTGATCTCAGGTCAAAATGCGCTAAAGAACCACCATTCTTCTGTGCGTTATAGAATCTGATCTCGGGTCAGAATGCCCGACGCATTTCTAGCGGAGGACAAAGTGTGACGATGAGTCAACTAACTACTGTGTACGACAAATCTCTTTGGGCAGGCGCGATGATGACCTTACGGTCGTGACTGAGTCTACCATATCATGATGTCATCTCCAGCAGTGGCCCGGTGACATCATCGTTTCTGACGGTCCCCCCTAAGGAGATGGAGGAGATCATACCATGCTGATGTCTCTGCAACCGTATAGTCCTCACATAATCTTTCATCCAATTATCCCAGCTGTGTGTGGGCTTTGAGTGCTTTTCCAAAGCACCGGCATCCGTTTATCAATGGCAAAATAGTTACTGCAAGATAGCGAATCTATCTCTATCTATCTCTCTAAAATATCAACGGTCTACTTTCACCTTGTGAACCTATTAGCACAGTATCAAATATTTTATACCATTATCATTGAGATACCCAATGTTTAAAATGAATATCAAATTTTAGAGTGTATAGTCCTTAAAATGATACACGCACAATGTTAACACTCAGAGTTAATGTAACCCTGAGGACCCAGGTCCATTTGGGTCCACTTTCTTTGAACGCTCAGAGTTAGATTAACGCTAAGGATTTCACTGGGTGTGGAGAGAGAGGAACAGAATACAGCATAAATAGGACGGAAGATTATTAATAGATGATAAATATTGCTGTCTAACAAGTGAGATAAATAGACAGACAGCTTTAATGGACTACTGTGCAATTTCCTTGGTGGCAACTATAATATTGATAATCTGTCTGTAAGTATTAGTTGTCCTCTGCATTGTTTCCGGGAGGCTCTCTCTGTGTGTGTGTGTGTGTGTGTGTGTGTGTGTGTGTGTGTGTGTGTGTGTGTGTGTGTGTGTGTGTGTGTGTATTCTGTCCTCATGTCCACAAATCTGTCTGTGCAGTAGCCTATTCCTGTATGTATACCGCTGCTTCTTAATTCTCATACAACTGGTAGACAGAAATAGGCTTTTGTGTGTCATCAGGGTTAATAGGCTGCACTCTTTGTGTGTTCCCAGCGAGCCTACGGCGGCCTTTTATTGCCTATCAGTATCATCAGTCCAGTTTGTATGTGTGTGGTTGCTACTTGAAAGATTAATAAAAGCTTAACTCAACCTCAGACAACTGTTGAAAAGGCCTGGAAATCTCCCCAACAATCTCTTCCTTCCTCTACCTTTCTCTCCTCCCTTTGTCTCCCTTGTCTTTGCCACACCTTCCCCTGGGGGACAGAGGATTGTGATTGGAGAACGGGAGGTGGGGCTCCTGGCGCAAGCACAGGTGTGCTCGTTTCCTCCCCGTTGCCTCTCTCATGTAATGACTGGCTCGCCACCTGCCAGGTGGAAAAAACAACCACAGCAAACGAAGGGCTCCACCGTGGCCTCCTGGCTCCCACTTAAAAAGATTTTCGTCTCTTGTTGCCTTTTTTATCTTTCATCCATTCGCAAACATTCCATTTTTTTAATCCTTTTCCACTAAACCACTGCCTGATATGCCTTCAACTCAGCGAGGTATTTCCGGATTCACTTGCTCTGTTTACATATATGTATTACATGCAAATGATGGGGCTGTGGGAGCGCTGCTACTGTCTGACACAAGGACGACACATGCAGCCACTGCTGCTTGTTTTTCAGATAATTTTCCTATTGGTCTTTTTTTTTCTTCCCCCAGGCCCCCTTCTCACCCTCTTTCAAACAGCCTGGCTGGAGGGCGTTGGAGATCAGGTCCCAGGCCCTGGAGAGGCCAGAGGTCACGGATAGACAATAGGTCCTCACTTTGGGTCATCTGTGGTCAAGGAAACAAAAGCAGTGAAGACCCGGATTGGACAAACTATCTGGACAACAAGACAGGGAAGGGGGTAGTGTGAGCATAGCGAAAACTATACTCTCTCTCTCCCTCCCTCATCTCTCTCTCTCTCTCTCTCTCTCTCTGTCATTCTTTCTCTCTTTCTTTCTCTCTCTGTCTGTCTCGCTCTCTCTGACACACACACACACACACACACACACACACACACACACACACACACACACACACACACACACACAGTTGTTACTCTTCCTTTCCACACAGGCTTGACCTGTGTGTTATGCTAAATGGGCTGCTATATAAGCCTAGAAAATAAGTGAGCCAAAGTTTCTCCAGCACTGCAAGAATATTGTCTCTCTTTTATGATTCATTTATCACACCAACCTTTCTCAAACATGATTTGATTGATGGTCTTGTTGTGGGTGCTATGACTGTCCTATTATTTTTCCTTTTTTTGTTCTACTTCACCTTGCCCTTTTTTTCTTCCACATGTCTCACAACTCATTCCTTCCCCTCCCCCAAGCCTCTCTCGTTCTCCCTCTTTTTATTCAGTGCCATTGATCATGCATGCAGAAATTCAGCACGCCCAACCATGGCTCCAGCCAGGATAGGCTAGCTAGTAGCTAGTGCCGGGCCCTGTCCTACATACTGTTCTCTCGCTATGGTTCACCAGGCCCCACACACACACACACTACCCCCTCACCCCCCCCCCCCCCCCCCTCTCTCTCTCTCTCTCTCTCTCCCCACTGCCATGCACAAAAATGCCCTGTGGCTTGTCTTGCACAAAATGCACAAAAACCACACAGATTATAATGTAGCCTAATATTATCAGAGCAGGGGGGAAAAAATAAAGTTTGTTAGGAATCAAACGAGTGTTTGTGAGGGTTGCGGAGATTGTGATAACATTTTTATCCCTTTATTATTTTGCATGCACGCATGGCATGCATGTACACACACCACGTTTGTCTTACTATGGGGACATCAAAACCAAATGTTTATTAAAATGCCCACAAGGACTTGCACGCACGTACACACACACACACACACACACACACACACACACACAGACACACACTGTAGTGTACACAAGCACACACGCACACACCTAAATGCAGGGTGGTGCCATATTGCTACTGTAATCAGACAGCAGCCTAATCTATGCTCTACTGTTCAACTCAGTTTACCCTAGTAGTATAAGGACACAAATTCTTTTGAGAAATCCAACAAGCCATTTGTTATGCATCTAATTTATATTTGTACAGTTTGCCGAAGGCACAAGCTGTTGAATTGAGTGAGTGCATTTCACATTAAATGTGTGACTACTATAGCCTATACTGGTAATGTAGTTTGTAACTGGGGTGTTGAAAGTGCTTAGTTGACTGATCATATAGCCAGCCAAAGAGAGTGGCTTGTACGAGGTAATGCTGCTAATCTGCCACTTAGCTGGTTAGGACAGCCTGTCACGTGGAATCTGAGAGTGGGCCGCCCGCCATCGCATTGTATAGAATAGATGAAGGTCGGGTACAGTGGTTGGGGTTAGATGAGTTGAAATGGGGGGAGAGGTGTCCCCCTGACACACAGATTATCCCATTATGTTAGTTAGTTAGTTTCATTTAATGTCCACAATGTGGAAATGTGTCTTTGGTCTCATAAACAACAGTAACAACAAAACAGCAACAACAGCAAAACAACACTTAGACACAATTATCAAAAAGCAGGACAACGCAACAGTGACAAATAGGCCTACATTAAAAACAGATTTAACGAGACGTGGTATCATTTAGTGCCTTAATGGCATTAGGAATGAAGGATTTTTTAAAGATGTTACGGTTAGCTTTATGATTAAAAAGAATAAATAATAATCATCATCATCATCATGATTCATCATCATCATTATCTGATCATCATCATCATAACCATATGCATAATAATATGCATAATAATATATGCATAACCCCTCCCTCATACATACACATACTGTACACTCATATGGACTACTGTATGCAACCACACATACACACGCACGCGAGCACACACACACACACACACACACACACACACACACACACACACACACACACACACGCACAGTCACACGCACGCACACCTACGCTCATGCAGATTGTGAACAGGATGTGTGTGTATATGTGTGTGCGGTGTGCGCATGACAACAGATGTTTTTACTGTAGATTATTTCATGTCAGATGTTTTTATGTTGATGATCGCTGGAGCATGTGATGCGAGAGGACCAGGGCAACTAGGGCCAGGTTAGCACGCCCAACCATATATAGGATGCGAACTGGATGAAGCGTTGGAGATGGAAAGATATGCACATGGATGGTGGGGATAAGGGTCAAATGAAGGTCGTACAACAGTTACACCAGCAGGCATTGAGTTGAATGCCGTTTGGATGGTAATAATCTGGTCAAATTGCAGCAGGGTTGGGTGTGGACAAATTCATCTTTTCAAGGTCCATCAATTATCCTCTTTTTACGTAATCTACTGTTCTGTTTTGACACCAGTGCATCTCCTTGCTTTTAATATAATATATTTTCTGATAGCTAGATAGATAGCTAGATAGCTAGATAGATAGCTAGATAGACAAACAGATAGATATAGATATAATTTGTTGATTGATTGATTGCTTGATTGGTTGATTGACTGATCGATTGAGCCCAAAATAAATCCCAGCATGGGCTACCAAATAGTGGTCTAGCGTATATCCATGATGTCCGTTAGTTTATCGCATCTCTAGTATAAGCTATATACTGTGTGTGTGGAATGGATCTCAACACGTGCACTTTCATCATTCATGAGCCATGTTGCTATGATGATCAACCAATGTCACGAACGGAACGGCGGGGAAACACCAGAGAGAGAGCGCCACTGACTGACATGGATAGAAAAGCAACGTACATGATGGGAGGGAGGGAGCTTCGAGTCTGCTGTGTAAGCTACGGGAGAACGAGGTATAGAGGCGGAGCCGAGCCGAGTGTGTGTGTGTGTGTGTGTGTGTGTGTGTGTGTGTGTGTCGCTCCGCGCTCGTCCCTCCTCCTTTAGACAAACCACCCCCACCCACCCCCCCTCGCAGCCACCCGCCCCTGAGTCTGGAGCAGTGAGGCTTACTGCTTTTCCTCGCCACACTGTGCGGGAATACTAGTAGAGCAGAATGGATACGGAAGGGAGCCAAAGCAGCCTGTCCTCCACGGACAACTCCCCCCACGACCCCTGGTAAATGCCTCCTCGGCCCGGCCTGTTTCCGTAGGAGTTTGTCCTTGGGAGTTCTTTTTAGTTAAAAGTGTGGATCTTTATAGCGGAGCAGCACCGAGACAAAAGACAAGCATGCTTTCTGTGCTGTGTGTGTGTGCGTGTGAGCCCTCACACAGCCAGTGTGTGTGCTCCACTCAGCCGCGCACCAGACCAGACGGATGGACGCACGGCTGTTTGTCTTGTTCTGCTTCATAAAAGGGCATCCTGCAACTTTTTCATCGTCGTCAGACGCCTGGAAAGCCTTGATTTTTTTTATTTTCTTTTTTCCCTCTCCCTTTGGGGATTATAACGGATCTGCTTGCCTATTCGTGCGTCTCCACAACATGGCCGATATTTCCCCTCATTTTTAGCTACTTTATTGATGCTACAATGTTGTTTCAAAGTCGTCTAGATGTGCATTTACCCGCTGGATGTTGAAACGAATACATGTGTTTACCCTGCGTAACGTGTGGCTTATTTCTCTCATTCAGCAAAATGTTCATCGGGGGTCTGAGTTGGCAGACGACACAAGGTGAGCTGTCCCGCACGCTACTTTAAACCCAGTCTACGGATGAAGCTGTTTGTCAGATGGATGCAAGTGTGTGTTGCAGCTTAATTCAATGTCATAGCAGGCTATAAATGTATTTGCTCGCATGCGACACCGAGCAAAGCGTTCATTCTGAAGTTACCAGTGGGACGGAACAGAGCTACTTCTCGTGCAGTCTAAATCAAAGCCCCCTCTATTCAATAAAGGATAATGCTTGGGATTTAGGATGGCTGAAAAACACCGAGAGATTATTATTGTTACTACTGCAAACTGCTATGAAAGCGACTCGCCTGTCTGCACGCTGTCGTTATTATTACATTGTATTTAACGAGGGGGACGTGTGATTTATAAATCGCCCCGCCGCCTCTTGAGAACTTCCTAGCGTTTTTGATGCTGAGGACATGTTTTGTTTTCGTCAATGCATTGTTGCACTCCAGGTCCACTACTACTACTACTACTACTAGTACAAAAACCCATTCATTTATTTGAAGGCCTCGCATCATCAGTGTCTTACCTCTACCGGATGCATAATATATTCTACGACGCCACGGGCCAGCGTGGTGTTTTTTTGGAACAATATTCGGCGCAACAATGCAACGTTTGTCATCAGTTAGGCCTTAATAATGGGCTGCGTTAGGCTGAATAGCCCGAGAGAGAGATACTAGCCCCATCGTTCTGTGGCCGATCAGCCCTCGAGGGACACAAACAACGTGGTCTGCCCCGACCCCCATTGTCTCCCGTCAGTGGACCATGTAGTTTCATAAGGTGTGCGGTTATTAGCACAACATTTTTTTTTAAACACGCGGTGTAATTGATTTTACCATAATGTCCCCCCCCCCCTCAAATACATTTTCAGAGGGCTTGAAGGAGTACTTCTGTAAATTCGGCGAAGTGAAGGAGTGCATGGTGATGCGGGATCCCGTTACCAAGCGGTCGAGGTAAGGAAGGAGGCGTGTGCTGCACCGTCCTATCACTGTGCACAGATCCAACTACCTTTCCTGCTGGCTTTTCATGGATGTTGCGTTTCTTTTTCTTTTTTTTTGTATGTAGCAATATTTATTTTTTGGTTTTGTTTCTTGCAGGGGATTCGGGTTTGTGACATACGCAGACCAAGCTGGAGTCGACAAAGTTCTAGCTCAAAACAGACACGAGCTGGATTCTAAAACAGTAAGTTAGCTTTTCTTTTTTTTTCTCCTTCCTTTTTTTAATGATGGGCTTAACATAAACTTCCTTTAATGCCTTTACATAGACCTAGTCATTCATATTTGTACAGAGTATTTTCCCCGGCCCTCATATTCCTTTGTAGTTTATGGCTGGTTGCAGAGTGTATTTTGGAGCAGCACACCCCCCCCCCCCCCTTCATTTCCCCCTCCAAATCCTGGTTCAGGGCGCCAACATGAAAGCGTTCTTTCTTGGGCTTCATTGCCATGGTTACCTGGGGACCTGAATGGGGTAGTAGACTCGTGTAGAACTCGGTGGGTTCTGAATCTGTGGGGGAAAAAACAGCACCGTTTGGTGGCCACTCTGTCCACTCACTGAGTGCATTTATTTTTTTAGTTGGAAGGTTTAGTGTTGAAGTCGTTGTTTTCTTGACTTGAATAGTAAGTGGCCTATTACAGTTTGCAGGACCTAGTTATAAGCTGCCCTATTTGCAAGTTGTTTTGTGTATAGCAACACTTACACTGCACAAAGCCAGGCTTAGGCCTGGCTCGTGTTTAAATCTCATTGAAGGTTTGAATGTTCCTTCCTCGAGGCTCTGCTAATGCATGGTTCTCAAAGTGGGGTCTACGAACCCTCAGGGTTCCTTGCTGGGATTTCAAAGTGTACAAATACTGTAGAAGCAAATGAACCATCTCGGAGTTATGTCTGTTTTTATTTTATTTTATTAAAACGTTTGAGAACCACTGTTAATTTGATTGGGTCGCTCCTTGTCAGTTTTTTCCTAGCCTACATACACACTTCAGTGGTACATTAAGGGAGAAAGCCCATGGGTGGAGAATAGTAAAGTTTAGTTGGTTGTCAGTGCAGGCCTGTTGCCGTGGGTGACAGCAGGGAGCAGGCACAAGGGACAGTACTGTGACTGCTGCACAGCCTCGTGGGATTTATGTCTCCATAACAACTTCCCAGCATATATATCACCTACAGACACGCAGTCCCCTGTAGGTAGTGGTGAAATGACACACGCACACGCATGCATGCACAGCCACAGACAAACACACTGTGTTGTGTCACACTAGCACCTTCACATAGGCCTGTGTGTTTTTGGTATAGATTAGAAGTGTATCAGAAAATATTTTGTCTGCTTTCAGATGTGATAATAAATTAGTAATAGCGGTACATTTGTGGCGTATGTTTCTGGGAGCTCACAATCACAGTTGCTTACCTACCAGCCCTCTCATACTTACCCCAAACTGTAACCGACCACACCGAAATCTATTTCCAAAACTTAAAGCCTGCTATGTTTTTGTTAATGAATACATGTAAATTTTGTCCAGTCTGTCTGTAGGCCTAAGGTAGAGTTAATAGAATTTATACAATTGAGGTGGTTGTATTCTGGGCGGGAACCCCTTTTGGTGAAATGCGGCACAAATCTTTGAATATATATTCTTTCAGAAGACGTTCTTTTAATTTCGACGTCAGGCCTAACATTTAGAAGATCGTGTCAAAGGTCATTACTCACCTAAGACACAGGATCTGAATCGTCCATTTTTAAACTCAACCGTCAAATCACAACCATTTCTAGGTGAGCTCTGGTCAGCTCCGACTGTTGGTGCAGTGCATCATGGGTCCTATCAGTTCAGGAGCCAATACATAACTTTAAAGCTACGTACTTACTGTATGGAATATCTGAATAATTCAACTAGCTGGCAAGTTTATCACTGCCCACAATGGTTAGGGTTGGTTCATTTATTTAAAGCATTTTGTTGTTGTTGGCTTTGTAATCATCTCCAAACTGTTGCAAATGATTATTTCTATGAGTCGTTTCACCGCTTTTTTTGTTTGGGTATGATTCTAATACTGGTTTGGGGCTTTTGGAAGCTCAGCAGCCAGCTAGGCCACCGGCAGGGTTAGGCGTTGTCTTAAACCAAAATCCTGTATGAGGCTAAACAAGAATACTGTAAGCAACTCATAGCATCTTTGGTTCTCACAGGTTATTAGGACTGTACCATGTCTGGGAAAACACAATAGTTATTTTCTTCCCACCATGCTTTGTGTTTTTAAGAGGAAAGACAATTTGCAATCTTGTTTACTTTTCATAATAGACATAATAGCGTATTTTCTTTTGTTATGCGTACAAACCCAAGCTTTATAGTCATGGGGAAAATAATGACTCATATGATCAGTTCCAATTTCAGAGATAGAAATTCTCTGCTACTGCTCCTAATGTTAAGGCTACTTTGCATGGGCAAAAATAAATAAAAAATGCTAGTCTGTTGCAATCGGACAGTTTTACGTCGTTTTTGACTAGTCTGAACAAGACTCTTTGGTGCGTGTGGAAGGGCCTATAGGATAGGCTAAATGCAGACAGAGGATGTGCAATTTAACTTAAAGGAGTATTGAGTCAGTGATTTGGGTGATTTGGAAAACCCCCCGGTCTGCCCCGGTAACAAGATGTGCACATGCCCGCACTCCAGTGGGAACACACGTGACAGGCCAACAGCACGCACACCAAGGCCCGCGCGATCATGATTGGCGGAAGGCCCCGCTCTCTCCTGATTGGATGAAGGCTGGGCCACCTATAGCCAAAAACGAAACCTACGTTTCTTTTGACCCCAGGGGTTAACTGGGGACAGGGAGGAACTCCTTATAATGGTCAGCGCACACTATAGTAGGGAGGATTATCACAAAAAAAAGTGATATTTGAATTAAGTGAAATCACTGAATATACCTTTAAGTAAATGGTGAAACATTTGCAGTGTTGGGGTGTTGCTAGTAGTCTACCACAACAGCTACATTCACATTTCAAACACTATTCAAAAAAGTGTTGTTGAAATGTATTTATTCAGGTTTGAAGACTTTTAAAATCAAAAGTTCAAAATCAGTTTTCTTTCAGTATTTGGGAGTAAACTATGTTGCAGTGGACATTGATCCAAGAAAGATGAGGGAAAACATTTTGGGATTGGGGAATAATTATTTAAATTTCAACAGATACATGCATTTGAGAATCAGGATCCATCTCTTTCTGTGCCTCTTAAAACCGGCATAGACTGTGATTATTTTCTCTGTATTGACCTCTGTATTGGTCCAGTTTTCTCTTCCCAGTCGGGTAATAGTTATTGTTTGATCAGCGTGAGATGAGAGGAGAAGAAAGAGGTTGACATTCCTCCCTGGGAATTAGGAAGAATGTCCTGTTTTGAGTGTTTTTTTTTTAAATGTTCACCCCCATGGAGGCAGAGAAAAAGAACCAGAGCTTAAGGTTGTGGGCAAAATAATGTAATATGTATTATAATATTTACCGTTATTGTCCATTTATATGAATTAGGGCCTTGTTTTCAATGAATTAAAAGATACTGTATATGGGAACGGCTCTTTCTTTAGATAAAGGTCGAAAGCCTGATTTATACTTTGTTGTATGACTGTGTCGCTCAGCGAACATAGCAGATCGACAAGCCCACAACGTGTCACGGATGCGGTGTGTTGTGGGCTTGGAGATCTGCTGTGTTCGGTACATGACACTGGTACGGCGGAGCATAAATTGGGCATGCTATAGTTGTTTTGGAGAGTTTAGATTTCCTGCCTGAGCAGCGCAGATGGCCTCAAGGCAGTGGTGTGCTGTTGTGTTGTTGTGGACAGGGAAGGCACGTCTGCAGTCACAGTGTAAAGCAAAGACTATTTAATGTCTGAATTATACATAGTTTTCCCATTTGTACCTCTGAGAGTGCACAAATGTAACCAAATGGACCATAGGCTCTTGGAGTTAAAAGAAAACGTATAGCAGATATTCAATCTAAATCCCATTGTTCTGACATGAGTAGATCAATACTATACTGACTTATCTATGACTTGTGATTCAAAGGAGAACTCCATTCTCAAATGTAGGTTATATATTTAAAAAATATATAAAACCTATGTGATACAAACGCATGGAAGTACTTCTTTGGCTTCCTGGCAGTGTGCACAAGAAATTTGGTGCTTGCTCGGTCCAGCGGTTTGCCAGATTATTTCCAGACAATTCCACATTATGCACTCTCATAGACGGCCTCACTGTAGTGCCTCACTGTAGAAATATACTATGCCTTCTGTTTATTCCCCTCTAAATGTTGATGCTGCGAAACAATGACGTCAAACGCGCCGTTTTGCGTCATCGAGTGTACGTTTGTTTCGTATAGTTGGTCAGTGTGTGGTTGGTGACTATTGCCTGTTATATGGCACCACTGTTCATTTGTGAATGTAGCGGTCAACAGCATGGTGCTAATGTAGCTGCATCCATCCATAGCCTTAGCCACGCAACATATGTTAGCGCCACCAGGCTTCTGTCTGTGGGCCGAGTTGCATGATGGGGGCCGCCAAAGCCATCATGCCATGGTCTCTGGTTAGTGGCACTACAAGCTAGGCCTATAGCTCCTAGCTGTCTGGAGATTAGCAGTTAATGCTGACGTGGACAAGACATGAGAGGGGGATGGAGAGAGAGAGAGAGAGAGAGAGAGAGACGGGGCAGAGAATGAAAGAGGCCCTGCTCATGCACTGTAATTAGTATAGATCCCAAAAGCAACTAATCGGATTGGAGGAAACAAACTGGATTGGGCTTCCGAGGTATGGGCCACAAAGCTGAGGCTAAAGCCTCGGTCCTGTCCTATAGGTGGAAAGCGCCCTACACTGCAATATCATCCGTGTTCGTTTAACACACCGCAGAGTCAGTGTGAATTATGTATCCAAATGGACCTGTAGGAGTCCATTTGGATACATTATGTACAGTTGTACACACACAATATATAATATCATCAATATAACCAATTGATATTCCTATACCTATTTCAGCAAAAAAAGTTTCACGAAATGTCAAACAATAGTAGGCTATTTTCACTATTACAGTTTAAAAATACAATGTATGATATAAAGAAATATTAATTAAATAGTGGATTTGCGCTTCTTTCCTATTCGATGAATTGAAAACAAGTAATTGATAAAAAAACAATCGATAAGAAAATTATTGATAATTTGCAGCCCTACTCTACAGAGTTACAAATGGATAAATGAACACTGATTTTACTGTGTACACATGATTGCACACACGCACAAACACACACCAACAAGCTATTCTAGCAGGGGTCGTCAGAGTGGGGTTGGGGGCCTTCCTCGGTGAGCTTCGTTAACTAATTACGGTGCCATTGTTCAGCTGTGCAGATTGACCCCGCTGGCTTGGACCCAGAACGAGTCTCTCTCTCTCTCTGTGTCTCTCTCTCTCTCTCTCTGTCTCTCTCTCTCTCTGTCTCTCTCTCTCTCTCTCTCTCTCTCTTGACACGCCATCGGTTTGTCTCCTCTGTAAAACTTTGCTTTCAGTTTTACAGCCACACTGGGGAACTAAAAAATATGCGTTTTGGGATATCGCAGTGCATGGTGGTGAGTTAATGGGACCTTAAAAGTGTGTGCATGCATGTCGCTGTGTACAGTATAGAGGCATTGCAAACGCAACTCATTAATAACACATTTGTAACTCATTTGGGAAGAGTATATTTTTGTATCTGCCTTGGACAAGGGCACAAGTTGTACACTATGTGTGTGTGTTTTTATGTTTAATTATATGTATGTCTGTATCTTTGTAGCTTGTATGTACATGTGTTAATGTTTGGCGATGGGGGAGTGTCTGTTTGCACTGTATTAAGCGAGTGCCTCTGTTTGTGCGTGCGTACTGCGTGCGCACGTGTGTGTGTGTGTGTGTGTGTGTGTGTGTGTGTGTGTGTGTGTGTGTGTGTGTGTGAGTGCAAAGTGGGGGTAGCAGGGGAGCCCCTGTTCCTCTATGGGCCCATCTGTTTTGTCCTCTTTGTCCTGTTAATTAATGAAATCAGAGGGGCTGCCTGCTGGGACAGCCCGCTACACTGGACAGGCCCACTTTCTCATGGGCAGGCTCTCTGCTTTCCAAATGAATGGGCCCTCTCTGCCTCTCTTATGCTTTCCCCCTGTCCTTTTTCTCTGCCTCTGCTCTGTGCTTCTCTCTTGTATTCTCTCTGTCTATGCATGCTGCCCCGGGTCTGTCTGTCTGTCTGTCTGTCTATCTATCTAGTTTTTCGGCCCCTCCTATGCACAGCTTTGTGTGTAGGTGTGTTTGAGCACGTGTTTGTGTTTGTAGCACGGAATGTGATGATTTCATTGGCTGATGTATGATGAGGTGTGATGACAATAAGAGCGCCCCTCACTTCACACAAGTGTGATTTATTTTCCTCTCTAGCTGACAAGCCTGCTACACGTTCACACTTCACATTCAGAATCAGGCTAATTCATTCAGAATCTTAAATGATGTTATATCTTTATTCCTCTCTCGTTTACACATGCCATTCAGCTTGTGTTTCTTTCTGATCTGAAAGAGGGTTGAAAGTTGCAGTAATAGAACAATACTGAATACTCGTCTTGCTACTTGGACTTGAATGCAGTTGTCTCATGTCAAAGCAAGCTGTTTCTATGCTCTTTTGCCTTTCTTATTTGCCCAGGATAATCTTTGCTTGTAATTGATTTGACATTCTATTTTGTTTCCCAGTTCGTTACACAGGTGGACAGGCTGGGCCATGCGAGGTGACTATCGTGGTAGAATAGTACAGTCCTATAGGCTAAACTACTAAAATCATATCGTAGGCTCTGCCTTTAAACTGATCTTATACCACATAATCAGTGGAGGTTGGATGTCATGAGGCAAGGATGGATCATTTAGCCCAGAGGTTCCCAACCACTGGTACGCGGACCGGTGCCGGTACACGGCACATTTGCCACCCGTACGCGAGAAGGGACCGGCCATGACTTTATAACCATGCGTCTCCGGGATTTTCCAAACAGCGGTGGAAAGTTGACTGGGGAGCATGAGGATACCAAGGATTTGTCAGTGATGTCACTGACTGTGGTTTATTTAAACAGCTTCGAGTCCTACTTCTTTCTACTTCCGTGTTGCATGGCCTAACAGTGACGTCATCACCGTCGAATCCTTGGTGTTTTTATGTTTCACGTGTGTTGAGCGGGTACCGGCTTTAGTTTCCGACACTATTATTGGTCCGACTAGTCATTAGACCGACAACCTACCTCAAACCCTAACCTAACCATAACCGCAAGCACGGGAGCAGCGCATGTTGGACTAACTCTCCGTCGAAATTATCGGAATTAACAACAACAGCTGTAGCCTATTTTGTCACGCTCACACTAATGAAACACTAAACGGGATTATTATTTCATTCATCTTTCATTTCGACATTCAAGTATAACTATCTAACTAAAGTTTTCCACCGTTTCTGAAAAAGACATAGGCCTAAACTTTTTTTTCTTTTTTAATCCTGCTATCCATGTTGATATAACGCCATTTAGGTCAATGATATAACATTATGTTTTTATGATATAATAATATAGCAGCAGCAGGTAGTAGATTGTAGTCAACTGCCTTCCGTGTTTTGGTAAACTGACGCGACGACGCACCGCGCGCACACACACACACACACATGCCGCGAACATTTTATGAACTGTCAGCCGGTCCGTGGGAATAGAAAGGTTGGGAACCCCTGATTTAGCCAGACCATTTCATGAACACTCGGTCATATCTCTTTCTGTGTGGCACAAAAATTAAATAGTTTTAACTTATTCCGGAGTAGTTAACCACTTGAACCCTAGCGACTCTCTCCCTGGCCATGTCATGATAGCTGAACATTCTGCAAAACATCTACACACTCACAATAACAAGTGTTGTGTTGCAACTATGGCGTTGTGGGCTTGTAGATCTGTTTTTTTTTCAGTGGAAAAGATTTGGTGTGGGCCATGAACCCAGTCATTGAAGTATATATGGTTTAAGTGGTTAACTGATTTACTGATCAGATACGATGAGCTCATGACAATGAGCTAACTGCAAATTGAATGTCTTCTTATCCCAAAATGAAGAGCTATTTCCGAGTGTTGCCAACAGTGATCTGACTGAGCCATTTGAGTCTTGCTTCGTGGCCTATCTGCCTTCACCGAGGCTAACCTCTTAGTCTAGCATGCAGCAATCTTTGATAGATACATTAGTGTTCTATAGGCTCTATAATATTATATCTGTGTTGTTATTTCTGTTTAAGCACAGCTAGGTGTACATGTAGTTTTCCTCTGTTACAATTCTCAGATGAGTTAATTTTAACCGCATGGCATGAACTAGCTATAGCAGCATTGTACAGTATTGCATTACGCTCAAAGTAGTCTGAATGGTAGCCGGCTGTATTTTAGGCTGTTTCTCTTTAGACTAGTGAAGTACATAATATGGTTGATCTGACGACACTCAATGCACCCTATCAGATTGTCATTATGGCAATTTGTTTAGCTTTAACCCATTCTGAACGGGAACCCATTTTGGTGTTAGCATCATGTTATGCTTTAACTATTGAAAAATAGCAGATCTACAAGCTCATAGCGCGCCACCGAGTGGCGCGCTACGAGCTTGTAGGTCTGCTATTTTTTTTTTAAATCGAAGAACGACTGACATTTTTATAGAATCTGATCTCAGGTCAGAATGGGTTATAATCAGACCAGTGTATGTGTCCAGTGGAAACCTCGTATGAATCTGATCTCAGGTCAGAATGGGTTAACCTGTAGAATTGCCTTCATGCCTGTCATTGTCTTATGTCAGTGGACAGCAGTGGTAGTAGTTTGCACCTGACCACTTTTATTGTAAGCCCCCATGATCTCTCTCTGTCACATAATCGCTTTAGGACAACTCGCGTCCCGTAGTCCTGTTAAAACAGTTAAATCGTTGGTGCAGTGACCTCAAACTGAGTTGAGAGCCTATTACAGTCTAAGTCCTGCATTGTTGGCCACCTATACTAACTTCTCGTGCCCGTTCGGCGTTCACACATGCCATCCGCCGGGGAAATCTCAAGACGACAGTCCAGAGATAGCCGTGTATAATAATGACTTGTTATGACGATGCGAAATTATTTGGAGCCATATTGAAGGAGGGGAACTGTTTGCCAGTGCTTGTTATTAACCCATTCTGACCGGGAACCCGTTTTGGTGTTATCATCATGTTATGCTTTAGCTATTGAAAAATAGCAGATCTACAAGCTCATAGCGCGCCACCGAGTGGCGCGCTACGAGCTTGTATATCTGCTATTTTTGAAAAATCGAAGAGCGACTGACATTTTTAGAATCTGATCTCAGGTCCGAATGGGTTCATCAGACCAGTGTGTGTCCAGTGGAAAACCTCGTATGAATCTGATCTCAGGTCAGAATGGGTTAAAGGGCAAGCCGAGCCAAGTGGGGATATTTTTTCCAGAAGATGTGTCTAAATTGACCATTTGACCAGGACTAAAGCAAAGGCACCTCTACCATACGCTGTTGTGGTCACAGCGTGCTGTGTGCATGTCCCTAGTGTCACCTTTGTGACTGATCAGACCAGCTGGAAGAGACATGACTCCTCTCATCTTTGTCCTACTATAGAAGGTGCACCCCCATCCAACACATCTCCTTTGCTTTGGTGTTTTTCTCACATGTGTGGTATGATATGTTAGGTATAGCCTAAGTCCGGGGGGGGGATTAATCAAATTAAATGAATCATCAAAACAAGATTTTAAATGTTAAAAATGTTTTAGCATTTTAATATCGTCGAATTATATTAGCTATTTTCCGCTGTTTACTTCCAAAAGGAAGACATTTCAGAGACTATGGCGATTTGGGGGTCCTTGGCATGTAAAAGTTTAAAAACCTCTCTTGTTGCTTAGACTCTGTTAAGTTTACATCATCACAGCTATATGACATTATACAAATGAATTTGGGGCGTTCAATAACTGACCGGCGGACCATGGCTGCATGTCACCCCCTGACTCTCTCCCTGTCTCCTGTCTCTCCACTGTACTGTCGATTAAAAATTTAATTTAAATTTGATCTCAGGTCAAAATGGGTTTGAATAGCATACCAGGAATCATTATTTAGCTAATATCGGGTCCATACATTTGATAGTTTGTGACAGTTTGTGAGGTATATTTTTGCTTTCCATTTTCATAATAACAGAGGAATGATGCTGTTTCCAAGGCTAAGGTCATTTGACCTGAGCTCATCACTCTCATTGGCTGGAATGATAATATCCTGAAGAATTCCGCGCAGTTCTCAAATGCCAGACTCTCATTTGCATATTCAGTATTACTAAAGGCCAGCGCGCTCAAAATTCATTTGGTTCTATTTATATCCATAACCTTGACTACTGATGAGATATTCCGCAAGGGAAAAATTAGGCAAGCGGCAAAATATGGCTAATCCTAAATGGATGCAGAATGAATCTGTGTGTAAAAAAAAAAAAAAAAGATTTATACTGTACCCATACATAATTTATTCTGAATATTAAATGGGCCTTGCAGACCTCAAAATATACTGTACAGTCTAATTATTAATTTAGATGTTTTGTGTTCATCTGTATATTCCAGTACAGAAAGAGATATACATGACAAAAGTAATAGGAATTACCGACATGTTTACAGAAATGTAACTCTGGTCAACTTGGATTCCTGAAGGGTTTCTTAAATGAAGTTCTACCACCTATCTCTAGCAAAACAACCGGTCTCGCTTTCATATTTGATACTTTCATTTTGAGTTGATACAACAGGTGTACGTGGCCTGCCCTGCATAGTGCATATATATTACATTACCCTAGCAACCTACTATACACAGTAAAACACCCAGTGTTCATGTCATTCTGCATTTCTGATAGTATAGAAATGGAACCGAATGAACCACATCTGTACACTCGGAGTTACAAATGGAGAAAAATGAACACTGAAGATTTGACTGTATATGTACTTCTGTAATGTTAGTAAAGCATCGCCAGTATAACTGTATAATACGGCTCGAGCACTACTTGACTAGGCAATAATGCCCGGTTTATACTTCATATAAATACAAAAATAGCTGATCTACAATATCTGGTCACAGCGCGTTGCATTTGTGGCACGTTGTTGATCTATCTTGTAGATTGTCTATTTTCGGTGCACGTCGCAGGCTATATGTATAAATCAGGCTTAAGTTTTACATTTATTGTTGCAATCGGATCCTTTTCTCACACCAGAAGTCGACAAATGTATTGCCAGCAGTGGAGGACAGTAACTAAGTTGCATTTACTTGAGTACTGACAGTTTTGTGAATATCTGTACTTTACTGTACTTTAGTATTGTATTGTATTTTCTCCTCTGCTTCTTAGGAAGGGAAAAGGTTCATTATGAATTAAGCCACTTATGCCATATTTGAAATATAGTGACAACGGGCAGCCGATCTACAGCTTGTAACTTTAAACGCAGTAGAGTGATATTTGAACATGACAGTGTTGGAAAAGGTACCGGTAGTCACATTTATTACTTAAGTAAAAGTATCAATACTGCAATGTAGATGTACTCCATTACAAGTCCGGAATTCAAAATTTACTTCAGTAAAAGTAAAAAGGTAAAGGTATCAAAATGTACTTAAAGTACCAAAAGTAAAAGTACCCATTGTGCAGATTAAAAAAATCATTTGAAATTTGAATTTTCAAATGGACGAAATGTATAGGGCTGAAGTGTTTCATGTATGTGTTGTAATAATAATCAAAGTAACTAGTAACTAAAGCTTTCAAATCAATGTAGTGGAGGAAAAGAACAATATTTGTAGTAGTAGAAGTAAAAGTATTGGAAATTGGAAATACTCAAGTAAACTACAAATACCTCAAAATTGTTCCTTAACTCATTTTGGGGCGGGAACCCCTTTTGGTGTTAGCATTATGTTATGCTTTAGCTATTGAAAAATCACACCCGTGTGAAATGAGTGGTGCAACTCCCCCCCCCCCCCCCCCCCCTCTCTCTCTCTCTCATTACCAGGCAACAGTGCAGCACTCTCTCTCTCTCTCTCTGTTTCTGGCACAACAGCGCCCCTACTGGTACTAATTGTCATACTCGTGCTCACAGTAACATAGGTTACCGTCACATAGTTAGGCGGACACGGATATTGCTGTTCCTTGGATCGTTTGCTACACTCAAAAATAGCAGATCTACAAGCTCGTAGCGCGCCACTCGGTGGCGTGCTACGAGCTTGTAGCGTGAAGAACGACTGACATAGAAACATGGCTTTTTCAGAAAACTGTCGGGATGGAGAAGACACTTTTAGAATGTGGGTTAAGTGCAGTACTTAAGTAAATGTACTTAGTTACACTGGAACAGGAGTATCCATCTATACGTTGACCATAGCTCTGCACTTTGCCCACCTCTGAATGCCACTGATCTCCTCTCTCTCCCTCCTTGTCCTTCAGATCGACCCGAAGGTGGCGTTCCCCCGCCGAGCGCAGCCCAAGGTGAGTGTGGTGAAGAAGGGGTTAACGGTATAGACTAGAGGGAGGGGATGATGATCTCAGATGTGTCACAACTCATCACTCTGCCCGTGGTCGGGCCGGGATTAGTGTCCGCCACGTGACCCAATGGGGGGGCTGCAATCCCTCCGCCCACCCTGACACCATGACCGACTGTCCACTCTCTCTGACCCAGCACACACACACACACACACACGCTCACACGGGCACGCACGCAATGGGCACGCGCACACACACACACACACACACACACACACACACACACACACACACACACACACACACACACACACACACACACACACACACACACACACACTTTTTCCACGTGCCTGTTTCCTTGAAAACGGTTGATAAACATTCTCACCTGCTACACACGTCTATTTCTCAAATTCTATCCACACTTTTCCTGGGCTGTGGATTTGATCCAATGAAAGCCGATGAAACTGGTCAGATGACCAATGATATCCAATGAAATCAACAGGAAACCGGAGCACACACAGCCCAGGAAAAGTGTGGATATACTCTTGGGGACATCTTGTCCTCACAAGTATAGTAATAAAAGTGCACACACACACACACACACACACACACACACACACACACACACACACACACACACACACACACACACACACACACACACACACACACACACACACACACACACACACACACACACACACACACACACACACACACACACACACACATGGATATAGATTGACATTTTGTTAGTCATGGTGATAGTCTTCATTATTACTCATATCTGTATTTCTGTAACACCCCAAAGCACACATCTCCCCCCCTCCCCCTCCCAACATTCCTGTGGGCCTTGAACTCAGCTCAAATCAGGTTGAATGCTGAATGGCTCATTCAGAAACCACTGAAGATTAGATAAACACCAACATAAACACACATCTCTTTATTGCTAGCATCTTTCCCGGGCTAATGTGATTTGTTGTAATGATGCCATCTTGTTCTGTGTTCCTAAGCTGGTGACCAGGACAAAGAAGATCTTTGTGGGAGGACTGTCAGTCAATACCACCATTGAAGATGTGAAGCAGTACTTTGACCAGTTTGGAAAGGTACGTAAATGCACATGGAGTTTTGACACCATCGTGAAACCATCATCATTTCCGCTTTTCATGTGCTCTCTTCGATTGGGGTTGCCAGTCGTCCCTTGAAATATGGAATCGTCCCTTTTTTGGAAACTAAAAGACGTGTCCATTTTTAGGACTCAATCAATGGCACACAAGTTCAAACAGCATATATAAATATATTATATAATTGATATAATGTACAAGAACTGTACGTACAGATTTTTTTCCCGGGGTCCCTTATTTTTCTTGGAAATTAGGGATGCCATGCCATTTGAATTTCAAGTAGTTGATAACCCTACACAGATGGATTTTGTCAGATGTCTTGTCCCAGGTGATTCTTACCCCCATCTTTCTCTGGACATTTGCCAGAGATTTACCATTTACAGGCTTCTAACCTGGGTTTTTATTTTCAGTTGACAAAAGGCACAGAGTGCCTCATTTTACAAAATCCGAAGTGTCCAAATAGAACCGCACCAGTACAATTGTACACTTTCGGAGTTGAAGGAAAACTCCAGATTTTGCTGTACAACGAGGATAATTTGGAGAACAAGAAAACGATGGCCTGAAACGAGAGAAATGGACGTGCACTTTTCTCTGTGTGTTTGTGTGTGTGTGTGTGTGTGTGTGTGTGTGTGCGTGTGTGTATGGGGGGGGGGGGTTACTGTCCTGTTCTGCATCTGGACGACGCCATATTAAGTTGTTTGTTTGTTGTCAGCGGTTAAAAGACGCTTTTTGGCTCGCCCGTTTCACTTCAGGGCCAGCTCCTTTGAATGAAATCTGGTGAAAGGCAAAGCACACGCTGTGGGGACAGATGAGCGGCCAGGGAAAGTGAAAAATAAAGGAGGAGGTGGAGGAGGTGGCGGTGGTGGTGGTGGTGGTGGGGCGGGGGAGAAGCAGGGCAACGGAGGGGCTTTGAAGGGGAAGAAGCTACCCCCCGTAGGGAGGGAGGGAGGGAGGGGCACGAAGCCAGGCAGAAGAGCAAGGAGAAAGTAGGAATGTTCACGGAGGAGTGGAACCAGACGGAACGAAGCGTGCGGCGGTGCGAGCGGTGCGTGATGAAACGTTACCGTTCGACGATTCAGTGACAGTGTCGGGTCGGAGAATGACGGCGGTTTCATGTAAAAAAAAGAAAAGAAAAGAAAAGAGAGACAGTGTGTGGTGAAAGTTTGGGTCCTCCAGGGAAGTATTAGTAAAGTGTAGGGACTTCAGTGTGAACAGCTGCTAGCTATAGCCCCCCATCCTAGATGCAAACAAACCCGCACACACCGGTTAAGTCCCCTGAGTTCGTTGCTGTGGAGACTTCTTTTTCGCCTATTGTGCTGCTGTTTTTAGGCTTCCTTTAAAATATGTGTGAAGTGTGTATTTGCATGGGTGAACATGCAGCCGTGCCAGTGAAAAGAAGCTTACATGCAAACATTGAACTATGCACAGTCTCTCTCTCTCTCTCGTACACACACACACATACATACACGCACGCACGCACGCACACACATCCTGCTGTCAAACAGACTCAGTGTCTGGTTCTAATGTTGTTGAGCAGCAGAGGGTCTGAAGATCACCGTCACTTTGGGTTTAATGAATTGGAAGACATTAACAGCACAAGCCGCTGTTTCTCTCTCACCTACATTTTGTGCGGTGAGTGCTTGCTTAGGGCATTATTCCAAACCACACTGTATCTTGGATTCTGCATTGTGAACACAAGACAACCACAGTCAAGTCGAAGTGATCTGTCACTGCACTTGGTTTCCGCGTGCCATGATTCACAAACTGTCGGGGTGTGAATGGCTGTTTGTGCACTAATCAGTCCGGCCTGGTGACTATTGACTTTCATGTCTAACCCATTCTGACCTGAGATCAGATTCATACGAGGTTTCCACTGGACACACACTGGTCTGATTAAACCCATTCTGACCTGAGATCAGATTCTAAAAATGTCAGTCGTTCTTCGATTTTTCAAAAATAGCAGACCTACAAGCTCATCGCTATGAGCTTGTAGATCTGCTGTTTTTCAATAGCTAAAGCATAACATGATGCTAACACCAGAATGGGTTCCTGCCCAGAATGGGCTAATGCCTCTTTTCCGCCACCATTCTGAGGCTATAAGCGAGTCTCCGCTGCAGTGCTCCGTTCCGTGACGGACAGTGGTGGAAAGCAAGTACATTTACTTAAGTACTACATTAAGTACAATTGAGATATTTGTACTTTACCTGAGTATTTCCAATTTCCAATACTATACCCCACTACATCTCAGAGGCAAATATTGTACTTTTACTCCACTGTAATTCTTTGAAAACCTTGGTTACTAGTAGTATTTCTTTCTTGGCAATATTGATATTGAGTACTCTTTCCACCGCTGGTGACAGAGTTGTGTGAACAGCGTTTCAACCGAACTGTGGAACGTAAATCAGGAATAGGACGTCCCCTAAACAAAAAAACTGTGATTTCTTTTTAGTTTTGTTATAGAGTGTTTATTCAGTAACGGGAGTAAACAGAAAATACATTTTCAGGTCAGGATAAATAATACAGAATAAACATGATGAATGATCTTGTGATCTTCTTTCCTCATGAAAATGTTTATTAAATGGCTTATTAAGAGAGACAGGGAGTCTCTATTGCAATGATTACTAGAATGTAGTACTCTAAATTGCAACTTCTGATTGGAGTTTGGTAATAAAAGATGGAGGACTAGCAGGTCAACATTTTAGCCGCTTCCAAACAGTAAACACATTTCCTGCAAGTTGTGTATGAAGTACAGTGTGTGTACCTGTATGTATGTACAGTATACAAATGACAGAGCAGAAATTGATCGGGCTTAGCCTTTAAAACCCAGAAAGCACCTGTGTAATTTTAGATGTTGCCATGTAAATGATATAGCAATAGGAATGTTTGACAAGATTGTCTGAAAACCTTATTTAGAAAGTTTTACATTTTAGAACGATTTAGAAGCCCTTTTTTAAATCGTCCTCAGGCCTAATGCCTTCCCTTGACCAGATCCCTAGATTTGCATTGGGCGACGGTGCTTTGTTGAGTGTCAATTATACATGTCCGTTTTTTTTACACCAAAGCAGTTGTCTGGTGAGAACCTGAGCTTTTATGAGAAATGAAAAAATCGGCACACCAATTCAGGCTCCCAAGTTTCTTTACTTTTTAGTGGAACCCCTTTTGGTGGTTAAAAACATTATGTTATAGTTTAGCTATTGAAAAATAGCAGATATACAAGCTCATAGCGCGCCGCGCTATGAACTTGTAGGTCTGCTATTTTGGAAAATTTTAAATGTGCCTCAAACCATCAACCATCAGTCCCAATCACTGTCACCGATCAGGTGACATTGACACAAGTGATATGTACAATGTCTCAAAGTATATCCATCCATATTGTATAAGATATCATAAACACCCATATACAAAATACAATACATTCCTATTTGTCCTAAATATTTACAGACATTGTATTCATACACAGAACCTGAGCCGAGCAGAACCTGAGCTTTACCTGAATGACCTATAAATCAACCATGTGGTAACACGCAAATTCAGCATCCATAATTGACAGCCATTGTAGTCTTCTATGAATAGATTTGGAAATGTATTGTTGTCTCTCCTCCAACTGTCTGGCAGTAGTAAAAATTCCGACATTGCATTTGGAGCAGTATTTTGTGTCAGAGAGCCAAAAACCAATAATTGGAAATGTACGTAAGCCCTCCCACCGGATCGGGTTTGGCTACTCTGAGCGCGGTTCATGGAACCCGTTCGAGGTTGCAGTGGAAAAGCCTCATCCTTCGGACGAGAGGATATTTGGACTTTTTAGGACACGTGAGATTCTCCACTGAAATCAGTTCAGCTGTTGCTGTATCATAGTAGATAGCTCCAGTCCCACACAGTGCATTCCTGCCGAGCGGGGGGTATCTCTTGTTTATTGTCTGAGCCCGGTTACATGCTGCAGGTTGGCTTGTCCTGTTTATTTTCTTACTGTGGCACCACCCCACATGGAAAACACACAACACACTGCTTACGCTCTCCGTGGCCTGCAACGACCTGCTAGAGAGGACGAAGAATGATTTATTCAAGGTGGTTATTTATCGCTATGTGTACGCTTGATTTGTGACAGGATGGAAATGGCAATATACACATTTTTAACCACTTAAAAGCTTATACTTACTTAGCTGGTCAGAGTTCTCTAGGCCCCCCTCTCCTGTTTTCGCTCTACACGAAATATCTTCTGGAAAAATAGCAGCTCTTGTGACCTTGTATATCCGGGGAACAATGTTTGCCGCAGAGTAGGGATGCTAGGCTTCATGTGGTTGATATAGTCGGACATTTTGAACCTAAGTGAGGTGTCAGAGTCAAAGGTCCAGTTCTCTCGTGTGACTTCCCGACTGTCCATAGCCGCGCACCAGTTGCTCATTCCACGCAAACCAGCCAGCTGTGAGTGAGAAATGGATCCGGACATCAGTATAAAGGTCTTGTAATCCCCCCCAACCCCCCCCCCCCCCCCCCCCCCACCCACCCACCTTCCAGCCGGGCTGAAAGACTTTGAACATCACACCTAAAGCTGAAAATTCCAGCAACTCTGGAATCAGCTGTTGGTTTTCGTAGGTGTTTTGCAGCGTTTCCAGATGTCAGGATTTTGGTCACACAACTATATAGAGAGAGAACACAAGGGTTCACCGCAAAACCATCCCCACGTTTCCCGTGCTCCTCGGTGCTCGCATCCCCGAAAATCTAATGTGTCGTAGAACTTCACAATTCGAAAATCTCCTCTCAAACGTTCTAAAAAGGATATGAGGGAATGTGGGGGGAGGCTGTGTGCTATGGGCCGACTGGACAAGCCATGGTGACTACAGACGGGAAAGTTTGGACTCCACTCACCCATGCAAGTTGCCGATTAGGAGGCTTGACTGGACACTTTGTCTGCGGCACTGTTTAAAAAGATTGCTGGAGAGAGAGAGAGAGAGAGAGAGAGAGAGAGAGAGAGATATGAGGGCAGAGAGAGGAGAATGAAAGAGCGATATACAAGGGGAAGACAGTCTGAAGAGAATGTGAATGGCACATTTCATAACATCGCACAAGAATGTTTGGGTACATCAATGATGCACTTGGCATCCAGCACTTGTTAGAGACAAGACAACACCATATCCATTTTTTTTCTCCTTAAAAAAAAAAAAAATCTCATAGAGCTTTGCCCCAAAACAACATAGAACTATGTGCACGCCAGGTTTTTATATCAGCATGTTTCAGAATGTCACTCATCATGAGAACATGACCTTAGGATTTCTCTTGACACTCCAAATACACACTGTGGGTAGTTAGCAACAGAGCTGCTGCTAAGCCAATCTCAGTCCCCCATAGCTATCCAATCATATTGTCTTACAGCACCCCTGGCTTTGGACATGGGAGCTTTCCTTATTATTGGTTTTGGCTAAGGCAAGAGCCTAGCGTGTGACCATGGCATAAGTTAACACATGTCAAATGCTTTGCCACTTAACGCAACGTTGTGTTTTAGTTTTTTACTGAAGACACATCAAGGTTAACCTGTACGGTTGGGCGTGCCATGAAAGCATGTGCCAAATATTTGACTGTAAGCACATGTTCAGAAAGGGACGTTAATGCTTAATTTATGCGCTGCAGTGAGCTTCTAGTACTGGTGGTTTTCGTTTTTGTTTTTTTAATCTACGATGCGTCATACAACGAAGCATAAATCAAGCTAAAGCACTGTGTGTTCCGGACGCAGTATAGGCCTACTGCTAACGAGCGGTCATCGTCCAGAATAGCTGTTGCTAATGCTAACAGGAGGCTAGTTGAGCTTGTAACACTATTCTTATGATAACACGTTGGCTTGCAGCTGTCTACTCACTGCCGCGGCCCTCAGCGTGCTGCTGTGTCATTGAGTTTGGAAGAGCGGAAGGGTGGATGGGATGGTGGTGGAATAAACCCACAGAATGAAGGACAGAGAGAGTGAGCTAGTGCGTGGGTCAGGGGGCTGTGTGGCTGTGTGTGTGTGTGTGTGTGTGTGTGTGTGTGTGTGCGTGCGCTTTTATGAGCACTGATGCTTGTTAAAAGCAGACAGAAGTTGGATTGGAAGCATGGTTCACTTATCTCTCTTAGTCTCTATCCTGGGCATGGGAGGATTTACCCTTTACCCTGAGTTATTACTTCTTGTTGTCGACTGTTGTGCAGTGCACCAAAAACACAGATCTACAAGTGCACAGGCTTGTAATAGATCCACTATCCGTGTGACACCCGCAACGTCGCAACACAAGTATAATTCTGGCTTTTTCTGTTACACAAAATGCAAAACAACTCAAACACTCATAGCCACTTATAGGATCGCTGCTGCATCTTGGCCACTTGGCACACTTAAAAAGAGACTTTGTCTGACTCTCAATGTGTCCTTACTGGTTCAATAAGACAAGAAATCACATTCCGTATTGAACAAGTTCTGTAATTAAATAAATATGGGTCAGTGGGAGAGAGACTTGAGGAGGTAGATGTGTTC